>NC_052158.1:141938144-142238405 GCF_902713615.1 Scyliorhinus canicula | reverse complement strand
CCAGCGGGATTGGCCGGGGTTGACCAGGAGTTGAGCTGTGGGGTCTGGGTGGACTGGCATGGAACACCATTGCTGCGGCCTGCAAGGCAACCATGCAACTGTGCATGCCGCTGACAGTCCACTCTGAACGTAGAGCCACGGATCGTATGGGTGCCCCTTAGGTGTGTTCTGGCCTCAGCTGATCCATCAGCTGTATGGGCGCTCCAGCACAACCAGTGCCACCTTGTTGGCTGGGATGAGAGTGTGTGGGGATTGTAATGTGTATATGCTGCTGCAGCTTGTCAGCCTCCCGAGTGTCAATCATGGAACTGGCGAATCCCACAACGTTTTTCACTGGAATCGATTGTGTTCCACGTGCCGCCGGTGCTGGCCCCTCCACAGTCGCTGCATCGGTCCAGGTTCAGCGGTCCAGGTCCAGGTTTTGCTGTAATGCAAGTCCACATATTCTATGCCGGCGTCAACAGTTAGTCTCAGAAACAGAGAATCCCGCCCCTGATATTTGAAATGATGTTATGACAATTAATTTCTCCTTCTTTCCTTTTGGCCAGCAGTCATGGTGCTCCCAAAGGTGTTGTGCTGGGATAAGCATAGAATTGAAGGGTACGCATTTGTGTTAATGCAAAGTGTTGTTGCAATCGCACTAAGCCTGTATCTGAATATGAGACCTACATCACTCCAAAGTAGGATTAGAATCCCAAAATTTAGTTTGACACCTTACAAAGTATAAATTCAGTGTTGTGTCAAATCTAGTTTACAAAGTGCATTGGAACTTCTGGGTATTTATTAACTGCGTGTCACTCAGTGTAACTGTATAAATAGTAGGGATTCTCTTGCTCCCCTTTCCAGACATGCACGTTTACAACTAATAAGTGAGAACTCTGTTCAGATGTTTCATTAACCGAGGAGATGGGATGAGATTGATTCTATCGGGGGATAGGGTGGGTGTTATTAGGAGTAGGGGTGGATAACATTAAAATAACATGAATGGTCATTTGTGCCACACTCCTGATGCATTTACACACCCCACCATTTTAACTAGCCTGAAATCAGACATGTAAAGGGATCCTGCGCCAGGACAGTTTAATGCAAATGGCAAAGCTGTGGACCAAGGAGATCATTTAAAAAAAAAATTAGAGTACCCAATTATTTTTTTCCAATTAAGGGGCAATTCATCATGGCCAATCCACCTAACCTGCCCATCTTTGGGTTGTGGGGGTGAAACCCACGCAGACACGGGGAGAATGTGCAAACTCCACACGGACAGTGACCCAGGGCCGGGATCGAACCTGGGTCCTCAGCGCCATAGGCAGCAGTGCACCAAGGGCATCATAAGACAGTATTTACCATTTACCTGCAGCCCAACAAAAGCTCACATGCTTTCAAAACCCATTGCGGCCACAGTTCTGCCACCCCAAATTACGATTCCTGCTCATTGGCAGTGATTTTGTTCCCTCTGATTTTGGGGGGGAGGGGATTAGGATCCAGGGTCAGAGCATGTAAATATGGCTCAGGAATTGAAATCATGATACTGCTATGGAGGGAGTGGTTATGACTGGCTTGGCACCTGGTTGGGCCCCCTAACCCCATACGCTCCCACAACACCCCAAATCCCATTTTATGTTACATTTGGAGCTCACCTTTCAACTGGAACGTAAATACACCATTAGGTAACTTGGGGGATATCATCTTAGTTGTGCTTCCTGTAGGGTGGCGAGAAACTAATGTGCTAGCCATACAGGAAATGAAGAGATATTAAAGGATCTTTCAAACTTTATATCTCTTCTCAGGGTTAGTTGCGAAATGGTATTGGATCAAGTCTCTTGTTTCAGCTGAGGAACAATAAACATCACAGGAAGAAGGGTATAAATAAGAGATAGAAATAAATCATGTGGTCAAAATGATAATTGGATTTGATTCTGAGGGATATTTTAAAGCTTTGTTGAGAAGCCATAGATTAAGCAAATGAGGAAAGTAATGTCTGACTAACTTGATGCCATATTTTTATGATTGATGATGAGCAGTGATGAGGGCAGTGTGATGGATGTGGTTTACATGGATTCCAGCAATGAGTTTGACAAGGTTGGCTGGTCCAAAAAGTAAAAGCCCTTGGGATCCAAGGGAGAGGAGCAAATTGGATCCAAATTTAACTTTGTGTCACGGAACAAAGGATAATGAGTGACGGGTGTTTCATGCCTGAAAGGCTGTCATCAGCAAAGGTCTGCAGTGCTCAGTACTCCATCCCTTCCTTTTTATTGTTTCTATGAATGCTTTAGCCTCAATTGTAAGGGGAAACATAGATAAGTTTGTGGACGATACAAACATTGGCAATGTGATTGACAGTGAAGTGGGAAGGCTTGAGACTGCAAGAAGACGCGGATGGTTTGTGTTATGGATGCCTAGTCAGATGACAACAATGGCTAAGATACTGATCCAGATGCTGAACTTTGAAAAATTTAAGACTGCAGAAAAGATAGATTTGTTCCAGGAGTGATAAGATAAGACATTGGGCTTTGTTATTTTATGAACAAAATTTTATTAGAACAAAAGAACATAAAATAAAACAATATTTAAACTTTTAAACTTCACATTCTACCCCTAACAAACTATATGCAGTTTCTTAACTTTAACACACAAGGTCCCATTCAACAACACTTGGCATTAAAATAAAGCTCTCGTTCCACTTACACATCCAGGCAAAGGCAGCACATTCATTTAGAAAGCAATCATTATTCTGTTAGGATGTCTCTTTCATATTCCTTTTTCAAAGCTTTCTCTCTGTGGAAATTTTCATGACCTGTTCCTTGGTTGTTTACATCTTTAAGCTAACAGGCTTCATGACCTGACTGGCTTCTCTCCAGGTTTCCTGATCTGTCTTCTTGGATGTCCATCTGCCTTTGTTTCTCTCTCTTTCTCTCTCTCTTTCTTTCTTTCTTTCTCACCCCACCCAGCCCTTCAAACAAAGCTTCTCCCTTGAGTTGGTCAAACTTGAATCTATTCGTGCTATTTGGCTGAACGTCCATTCCCATTTACACAAAAGATCAGAGTTATGCCATTCATATGCAACTATCGCCCATTGATAGACCATTCAGTCATCAGACTGTTAATGGCTGGTCGAGTAGGAATGTCCTGAAAGACCATGGGTCTTTGGTAAATCACATTATACATTCCCTAATGAGTTTAAATCTGAATGGGAGCATGACTCAGCCAGGTATAATGTATCCCTTTGAAATCAGGCAAAAAGCATTTTCCTTCAACCTGTTTAAATCTTTAAATTGTTTCCTTCAGTTTTGGATGCCACTTCTGAATCCAAATTTTGAATATCTCCCTATCATGTTATCTGGTCAGTTAAAAAGTGGGAAATGGAATTCAATCTGGAGAAGGGCAAGGAAATGCATTTTGAGAAGTGCAACAGGCAAGGAATACATAATGAATGGGCGGATACTGAGGAGAATGGAAGAACAGAGGGGCATTGGAGCTTGTGTCTATAGATTTTTATACGTAATAGGAGTGGTCAGTAGGCATTTGACATGTGTTTTCATATCAGCTGAGGCACTAAATATCTACAGTTCTGGTCACTGCATCATAGGTAAGATGTGATTGTACTGAAGATGGCACAGACTGGATCATCACCATGTTGTCAGTGGTGCATTATCAATTACGCAAAGACGAGAGTAGGATGTAATCGAGGCTTTATTACAGTGAGATGTGTGGCCCCCTACAGCAGCTGATGAAATGGCTGCTGTACGGGGAGCACACATATTCATACTCCGCCTACTAGGCGGAGCCAGCAGGCAGGGATCTACCCCCATACCTGTAGTACAGGGGCCTCACCATAAAGCACTTATATCAACATCCTCTATATACAATATATACATCAGTGGTGATTACCACATTTACCACCTGTTAAAAAATGAGTCTGGCGGGGGTGGTGGAGAACTATATACAGGAAATTGTGTTTTAAAAGTATAGATTATATTACAAATTTAGGCGGTCTAGTGCCTTGATCTGTCGTCGGGAGCGCTGTAGTGCTGGTGGTGACTCCGGCGGCGGCTTGGTTTTCGGTGACTCCGGGAGCGTGTCAGAATCCTCTTCATCCCCGGGTGTGGGCAAGGGGTGGACGGATTGTCCCGGAGCGGGGGCTGCGGTGGGGTGCGCCGGGGGAAGGGAGGGTGGCGCCGGGTCGAGGGGGGGTGCTGTGGGGAACCAGCTGGAGCCAGATCCCTGAGGGAGACTGTGTCTTGGCGGCCGTCGGGGTACGCTACGTAAGCGTACTGCGGGTTGGCATGATGTAGCTGTACCCTCTCAACCAATGGGTCTGCCTTGTGGAGTCGAACGTGTCTACGGAGGAGAACGGGTCCTGGAGCTGCCAACCATGTCGGGAGCGAAACCCCGGAGGTGGACTTCCTAGGGAAGGCAAAGAGACGTTCATGGAGGGGTTTCATTAGTCGCGGTGCACAGGAGCAACCAAATGGAGTGAAGCGCATCAGGGAGGACCTCCTGCCAGTGGCAGGCCGGGGGATTTCTGGACCGCAGGGCCAGCTGGACGGCCCTCCAGACCGTCCCATTCTCCCTCTCTACCTGCCCGTTTCCCCTGGGGTTGTAGCTGGTCGTCCTGCTCGAGGCAATGCCCATGTTGAGCAGGTACTGCCGCAGCTCATGGCTCATGAATGAGGATCCCCGGTCGCTGTGGACGTAGGCGGGGAAACCGAACAGAGCAAAAATGGTGTTGAGGGCTTTGATGACAGTGGCAGACGTCATGTCGGGGCATGGGACGGCAAAGGGGAATCGGGAATATTCATCGACCACACTGTTGGGGTCGGTGGAGGGGAGGGGCCCTTTGAAGACCACGCTGAGGTGTTCAAAGGGGCGGGAGGCCTTCACCAGGCGTGCACGGTCTGGCCGGTAAAAGTGCGGTTTGCACTCCGGGCAGACCTGGCAGTCTCTGGTGATGGCCCTGACTTCCTCGATGGAGTAGGGCAGGTTGCGGGTTTTGATGAAATGGTAAAAACGTGTGAACCCTGGGTGACAGAGGTTGTCGTGCAGGGTCTGGAGTTGGTCCACTTGTGTGCTGGCACATGTACCTTGGGATAGGGCATCAGGGGGCTCGTTGAGCTGACTGGGGCGATACAAAATCTCGTAGTTGTAGGTGGAGAGCTCGATCCTCCACCTCACGATTTTATAATTTTTGATCCTGCCCCGCTGTGTGTTGTTAAACATGAAGGCAACCTATCATTGGTCAGTGAGGAGAGAGAATCTCCTGCCGGCCAGGTATTGCCTCCAATGCCGCACAGCTTCAACGGTGGCTTGGGCCTCCTTTTCAATGGAGGAGTGCCGAATTTCGGAGGCATGGAGGGTGCGGAAAAAGAATGCCACGGGCCTGCCTGCCTGGTTGAGGGTGGCGGCTAGAGTGACGTCTGATGCATCGCTCTCCACTTGGAATGGTAACGTCTCATCTGCATTGCGGCCTTGGCGATGTTGGCCTTGATACGGTTGAAGGCCTGGTGAGCCTCAGCCATCAGAGGAAAAACAGTGGATTGAATGAGTGGGCGGGCCTTGTCCGCATAGTTTGGGATCCACTGGCGTAATACGAAAATAACCCCAGGCATCGTTTGAGGGCCTTGGGGCAGTGGGGGAGGGAGAGTTCCATGAGGGGGCACAAGCGATCGGGGTCAGACCCCAGAACTCCGTTCTGGACCACTTAGCCGAGAATGGCTACGCGGTTCGTGCTGAACACGCACTTCTCCTTGTTATACGTGAGGTTGAGGAGAGTAGTGGTGTGGAGAAATTTGGCGTCATGATCCTGCTGATCAGGTATGGGAAGATGGCCCGCAGTCTGTACCGGTCAACCATTCAGTCCATCTCCCGTTGGAAGACCGAGATGGTCTTCTTTGGTGATGCCGAAGGGAACCCTAAGAAAGTGGTAAAGGTGGCCGCCTGCTTCGAACACAGTGTATGGGCGGTCCAGTCTGCCTTGCAGATGGGGAGCTAGTGGTAGGCAGATTTCAGGTCCACTGTCGAGAAGACCCGGTACTGTGCAATCTGATTGACCATATCAGATATGCGTGGGAGGGGGTACGCGTCGAGCTGCATGTACCGCTTGATGGTCTGACTGTAGTCAACGACGATCCTGTTTTTCTCTCCAGTTTTGATCATTACCACTTGGGCTCTCCAGGGGCTGTTGCTGGCTTCGATGATGCCTTCCCGAAGCAGCCGCTGGACTTCAGACCTGATAAAGGTCCTGTTCTGGGCGCTGTACCGTCTGCTCCTGGTGGCAACGGGTTTGCAATCCGGGGTGAGGTTTGCAAAAAGGGAAGGTGGGTCGACCTTAAGTGTTGCAAGGCCGCACACAGTAAGGGGTGGCAGGGGCCTGCCGAATTTCAGGGTTAGGCACTGGAGGTTGCACTGGAGATCCTGGCCGAGTAGCAAGGCACCGCAGAGTTTGGGGTGGACGTAGAGGCGGAAACCGCTGAACTCCACACCCTGGACAGTGAGAGTGGCGATGCAGTACCCCCGGATCACCACAGAGTGGGATCCGGAGGCCAGGGAGATTGTCTGATTGGCAGGGTGTACTGCGAAGGAGCATTCGGGGTGAATGAAGCTCTCAGTGCTCCCAGAGTCCAGCAGGCAGGAGATCTCATGTCCGTTGACCTTCATTTTAGTTGAAGCAGTCGCGAGGTTGTGTGGTCGAGACTGGTCAATCGTGACCGAGGCGAGACACGGCTGGTCGTTGGCGGTTGCAGGCGATGAGCGGCCTGATGAGGTGCCTGATGGGCAGGGGTCCCAAGTCGGGCAAGGTGGTGGCACCCACGAGCCACATGTGTTGTGGGGTAGGCAAGATGGCGGCGCCCTGGGGCTGCACGTGTCGTGAGGAAGGCAAGATGGCGGCGCCTGTTGGTCCTGAGAGGAACAAGATGGTGGCACCCACGGGCCCCATGTGTTGCGAGTCGAGAAAGATGGTGGCATCCATGGCCGCACGTGGTCCGAGGAGGGGAAGATAGCGGCGCCCACTGGTCGCACGTGGAGGGTGCCAGGACAATAGCTGCGATTGAGCGGGCCTGGCATACTGCAGTGAAATGTCCCTTCTTGCCACAGGCCTTGCAGAGGGCGCTCCGGGCCGGGCAGGGCTGTCTGGGCTGTTGTGACTGCCCACAGAAATAGTGGCACAGGCGTGGGGTTGGCTGAGAGCGGTCGCTGATAAGGTCCACGATGGGGTGGCCATCTGCGGAGTCCACGATGCACAGGGAGGATGGGCCGCGTGGTCGGGGGCACAGGCCTGAATGTTGCGTGATGCTATGGTAAGTGGGAGCACTGGTTTTTCTGGTCGCCGCGAGGTCGAGCGTGGCCCCTTCTAAGTGGCGTTGGCGGATGTAGTTAGACCCTATGCCCGTGACAAATGCGTCTCTCATCAGCAAATACAAGTGCTACATGGCCGAAACGGCCTGACAGTCACAGTCTCTAACTAGGGCGAGCAGGGTGCGCCAGAAATCTTCCACCGATTCACCAGGAAGTTGGCGCCGTGTGGAGAGGAGGTGTCTGGTGTAGATTTTGTTCGTCCGCTGAGCGTAGTTTTCCTTCAGTAGCGCCATGGCCTCTGCGTAGGTCAGTGCATCCTGGACGAGTGGAAAGAGCTCATCCACGTGTAAAGGATCCGGAGCTTCTGGAATTGTGTCTGGCGCTGACCCGATGTACGCTTCGAAACAGGCTAGCCAATGTTCAAAGTCCTTTTTGGCGTTGTCTGCTTGAGGATGCAGCTGCAAGCGATCCGGCTTGATGCGGAGGTCCATCTCTGAAAAACTCAGTGTAATAAATTGGCTCACTATCAATTATGCAAAGGTGAGAGTGGGATGTAATCGAGGCTTTATTACACTGAGATGTGTTGCCTCCTGCAGCAGCTGACAAAATGGCTGCTGTACGGGGAGCACACATATTTATACTCTGCCTACTGGGCGGAGCCAGCAGGCAGGGATCGACCCCCGTATCTGTAGTACAGGGGCCTTACTGTAAAGCACCTATAACAACATCCTCTACACAAAATATATACATCAGTGGTGACTACCACAGTCAGGACTGGAAAGTTTTAGCTTTGGGGAAAGAGTGGCTAGACTGGGGTTGTTTTCTTTGGAATGGAAGAGGCTGTCGAGTATAGAATCCTTACAGTGCAGAAGGAGGCCATTTGGCCCATTGAATCTGCACACCCTCCGAAAACACACCCTATCACTCAATTCAGAGTACAAAGACGAGAACACTTTCCAGCTTTTTCTTGTTGGGGTCTGGCCAGGTTGTCACCTCAGCTTCATTCACCTGCAACCTGTGTCCAGTATTACTCAACATATTCAAAACACTTTAATCTCCTTTGTTATACTGTAGCTGCAATAAGGACGCAAGTCTAAGAATTTTACCTGAATAATTCAAAATCCAAAAGCTGTTTGTGGGAAGGTGGAGAGCATGTTATGAGTGGTGAGGATTGCTGGACACCGTGGCGGGCTATAAAATCTTGGCCTTGGCGATGTGTGCTGTAAAGGTCTGTCATTGTGGTGAACTTTGGTTCTTCTTTTGATTAGCCCTGCCAATGTGCACGGACTTCAGTATAATGTCTCCTTAATAACCATTGTTCACTCACTGAAGAGTTTTGGGACACGTCCAACTTACTGCAAAAGTAATTATGACCCCCCCCCCCCCCCCCCCCCCCCTCCACACACCAAAGTGGGAAGGGAGAAGTCTTCTCTTGTGCATTCTGCGTGTCAAAGCTATAGGCACTTCCTTCCTAGAATTTTGTACTTAAGAGTTTTACTGTGCATCACGTTTTGGGGAAAAACACTTCCCATTTCATAATGTCATAATCATGGTTATAAAACACACCCTATCACTCAATTCAGAGTACAAAAGCATTCATTTTATTTTGCCAATTTTTTAATCCAAACCATTCCGTAGCTTATTTCAACCATATTACATTCCAAATAAACACAAAATATAATCCAAGCATTATTCTGATCCAGAATAAAATTCCAATGCCATTTCCAATCCATTCCTCGGAGTTTAAGTTCCTGACTTAACAGTTGAATATGAAGTGCCGATCCAAGAATTAAATCATAGAATTATAGAATTTACAGTGCAGAAGGAGGCCATTCGGCCCATCGAGTCTGCACCAGCTCCTGGAAAGAGCACCCTACCCAAGGTCAAAACCTCTACCCTATCCCCATAACCCAGTAACCCCACCCAACACTAAGGGCAATTTTGGATACCAAGGGCAATTTATCATGGTCAATCCACCTACCTGCACATCTTTGGACTGTGGGAGGAAACCGGAGCACCCGGAGGAAACCCACGCACACACGGGGAGGATGTGCAGACTCCGCACAGACATTGACCCAAGCCGGAATCGAACCTGGACCCTGGAGCTGTGAAGCAATTGTGCTATCCACAATGCTACCGTGCTGCCCCTAAATGTTACAGAGGGAGGAGGAGGCGCTGGAGCAAATCCCGGGGCCTTCTACCCAGGAGGCCCTGGGAGTGACCAGTCCTTCTGAAACCCCCTTACTAATACCAGCGCACCTCAGGAGCAGCGGGCTCAACAGGGTGATGCAGCAACATCAGTGCCACCCAAAAGTAGGCTGGGGCCCCTAGGTCCTGTGTCTCCAAAAGACACCCGCCAAGGGCATCTCAGGCAACAGGGTGTTGAAGGCAGCAGGCCACCTCCACTTCTGCTGTGCGTCTTACAAGTATTTAAAATTCATGAATACACAAAGATGTAGTGGGAGGGCTTGCAAGAATAAGGAATAGTCGGGGCACAGAGTGGTTACAGGTAATGTTAGGCATAGATAATTGGGGGTCATAATAAAACGTCACAGTACACTTGTGATCTTATTAAAGCCTTTTGATGTTCACAATCATAAGGCATCACTCTCTTTGAACCTCCTCCAACTGGATAGGTCTTCACCCCATCTGGACACATTTTTCTCACGGGCCGTCAATATAAGGAAAATGATTACATCCTGGAAGGACTCTGGCATTAATCAGTGATAGCTCGATCTTAATCTCCCTCTAGTGCTACAGCACAAAGGGACATTGACTCAAAAGCCACTTGCACATAAGCGATGAGGGCATTCCTGGTCCTCCTGCCCATATTGAAGCTTGCCCCCATCTGGCCTATATCTTTTGGCTCCTCTTCGGCCTCTCACTTCACTCCCCCCTGGACATCCTCCTCATCAGAGGAGACGTTCAGCTTCTCCTGGTCATCATCATCAAGGATGTCACCCCGCTGCTGCGCCAAGTTATGGAGGGCAGCAGACTATGACGATGCGGGAGACCCTCTGGGAAATATACTGCATGGCTGCATTGGACCTGTTGAGGCAGCGGAAATGCCTCTTCAGCAGTCTGATGCACCACTTAGTCACAGACCAGGGTGTACTGTGAGCCTCATAACAGAACTCTGCCTTGTTCTCAGGCCTCCGCACAGGCGTCATCAGTCAAGATTTCAGGGGGTACTCTTGTCCTCAACGAGCCATCCCTGCAGCCTTAATACCCTTGAATATCCCAGGGATTTTAGGCTGTCAAGGATAAAGCTGCCTTGCATGCTCCCTGGAAAATGTGCACACACGTGCATGATCTTCATCTGCTGGTCATAGGCCCTTTGGACATTAAGCGAAGTGGGGCTCCTTCCTGTTAATCAATAGGACTCCCTGATCCCACGGGATGCGTAGGGCCATATGATGACTCTCTGCACTTGTGACATGAACTATTGTGGTGAAACCTGCAGCCCTGTCAACCTGATGGGCCTGGTCCGTTCAAATGTAATGTAGTTGGGTGCCCTGTCATAGAGTGCATCCATAACCCCATTGATGCATTTGTGGGTGGATGACTGCAAGGTGATGACTGCGAGATGCCACACAGGTTACCCTTTAAGCCCTTGAATGATCCATGGTGTAGAAGTTTAGGGCTGCTGTGATCTTCATGGCCATAGGGAGCGGGCACTCTCCTCCTCCACATGACGGCAAGTTGGCAAGCCTATCACATGGGCGCCACACTGTCTCCCTCTTGACATGGAGTCTCCTGTGGCACATGCTGCCCGGCAGCTCCGTGCAGGACATTCAGGTCTTGTAAACTCTTGGTTTCCTTCTTCGCCTTCGAGCCCCTTGTTCGGTATATGCTGAATCTGACCCTTGAGACTGTACTGATGCCCCTTGGCCTCTTGGCGCTGGACTTTCCCTGGGTGCAGCATCTTGCTCTCCTGGAGTCTGCGCTCATTCGGCATTGTGATGAGCAGAATTGCCAGCTCGACTGGTTCCATCCTGAGATCTCTCGGAAAGCTGTGAGGGGTGAGAGACAGAGAGCAATTCAGGTTGATGTCCCAGTTGCTTATGTTCAGACACTGCAATCACCCTTTGTGCTCCTGTTCCTGGAAGCAGCCCTTTCTACACATTATCTGATGGCTAGTGCTCACTCACATGTCTGGTGCCCTTCTAAATCCATCGCTTGACCAGCCCCGTTCTATGCCCGCGCTGCTTCAGAGTCACCTGTAGCCTCCCATCTGGTTGTCCTCTTCCTTAATATCATCACTGGGGGTTCTGACAGGCTGTTTCACCCTCATGGGCAGGGACAGCTGGATGCTTATGTATGTATACCTTGACGGCTAATAGATCCTTTATGGAGTCGCTGGGGTCTGGCAGTTATGCTCACACATTCCCTCTCGATCCCCTGTAGCCAACCTTTCATCCTTAAAATATGAGTCTTCAGTCATTTGCTTGACTTGGAGAATGTGGGCAGCTGACATTGTCAAGTGTTAACTCATGATGGACAATGAGTTTGATGAGCTTGAATCTCTGGAATTTTCGAGGGCACGATCGCTTTCTGAATCAGGGGCAGCCAAGACTAAGAGGCACCCTCCCTCCTCAAGCTGCATCATCCCGAGATCTCATTGCTGTCAGGCCTTTACACTTCAGACACCTGGGACAGCCATGAATTTTAAATGCTTGCCCTTCCCCCCCTCCCCCATCATCCACCCCCCCCCCCTCCTCCCCCTTCCACAGGCTAGCCACCGTTCTGCTTTTTGTTTCGGGGTCTCATCGAACCGCCCTCCTTCAGTCTCATGACATCCTCCCCCCCCCCCCCCCCCCACCTCATGAGCCCCGCACCCACATATGGCACATAACCCATGCCACTGACAGCTGACGCACTCAGCGCTCACTTTCATTTCCTGACAACACAGCCTGCAGACCGACGCAGCGCTCTGAAAACTTTAAAAAATACACAGACTGCAGGCTTCAGGAGAATCAACACCAGCTGCAACCCTCATCCCGGAGGAGGCCCCCATCCCCCCACCCCCTCTCGGAGGATATGGCGCCTGGTTCCCCCTTTTTAAAAAGCAGGAGAAATTCACGTCGGCGTGAAATCACACCCGGAGGGTGGGAAGATTCAATGAGGTCTGAAGATTCGACTTTAAACTCACTAATTAGATAAAGGTGCATTCAAATTCATTCAAATCAGGTTCTCGCCCTTTCTGGGCCTGAACCTGATCATGTCATCGGGGAGGACATGGGGATATCGCGATTGGAAGTTTTGCTGCCACATTTTTGGCCTCTCGCAATATTTTGCGGCCAATACGGGACTTGTGCCCGTGGCTAACAGATGTGCAGAATCACGCCCGTCATTTCAGTCTCTGTTATGTATTAAACCCCTGCCACATGTGAACAAATTAGGAAGAAAATACACATATTTGTACTGCATAAATAGAAAAAAAGGCTGCCATTTATATGGAACTTTTTGCATCTTCAGGATGCCCCAATGTACTTTTGAAATAATTGTCTCCCCTTTCATCACCCTCATGGGTAGCCAGTTCCAGGCTGAAAACCACTCGGCTGTGGAATAAGAATTCATCCTCAATTCCCCCCTGTATTTCTTGTCAAAAAGTCTCATACCCCCATTCTTGTACAACCAGCGACTTAGAATAGACTTTCTTTATCTTATCTAAGCCTGTCACAACCTTGTACACCTCTAACAAATCTCCCCTCAGTCTCCTTTGCACCAAGGATAATATTGGCAGTTTCTCCAACCTAACCTTGTAGGTAAGTTTCCTTATCCCTTGAACCATTCTGCCAAATCTCTTCTGCACCCTTTCAAGGACTCTCACATACTTCCTAAAATCAGTGACCAGAAATGGATACAATGCTCTAGTTCTGTCCGAACTAGTGCTTGATAAAGGTTCAACATAACTTTCCTTCTTCTCAATGCTTCCATTGATCAAAAACTCTCTCAATGGGCGGACTTTTTAAAAAGAAAATGGCAAAGGCCGCGATTCTCCGGAAAGATTTTGAAGCGGAAATTGCAGCGGCCTTCCCGGCACTCGGCCCAGCGAGGCCGGCAACACTATTCAACGTTCATTGGTCCACTTAACGAGGACTCACAAACCTCTCGCCGCAAATGAAGGCTCACCAGCTGATTCACCACCACCGCGCTCGCCAACCCCCAGCTAACAAGGTCGAGCAGCACTTAAGCCGCACTTGTTCAGCCAGCCCCAGCCAGCTCGCAACAATGGCGCCCAGGAGGCCGGCCCCAAGGTTCAGGGATGGTGACCTGGGGAGGCTGCTGGACGCTGTGGAGGCCATGAGGGATGTCTTGCTCTCCTGCTGAGAGTCCAGAAAGGTCAGCCATAGGGCAGCCAGTACCGCTTCGGACAAGCTGATGGCAGCAGTGAACTTGGAGAGTGTGACCAGTAGGACTGGCCTCCAGTGCAGGAAGAAGGTCAATGACCGACACCGGGCAGCATGAGTGAGTAGACACCAATGCCCCCCACCCCCTTTCTGCCCCCACTGGAGTGTCCACCCCACTCCCCCTTGAACCCCCCCCCCCAAATCCTTCCTTCATGCCACCATCCCCCACCACTGTGAACCACGCGTATGGCTAACAATGCCCTCTCTGTGTCTCCTCAGGAAAAGCCTTCCCATCATTGCCGGGAGAGGGGTCAGACTGGCGGTGGTGTGCCATACATCAGGATCCTCACCACCTTCGAGGAATGTGCCCTGGAGGTGACCGGTGTGGCCGAGGACAGGGCGTTCACCAATAGGAGGCTGGTGGTCAATACAGAGGTAAGGAACCACCGGGCCCCACCCGGAGGACCTGTCAAATGTGAGTTGTTATTGCCTGACCGACCGAACTGTCCCTCCCACTGACCACATGTCCATTCTACCGCAGGTCCTCCGGCCGACGGCGCCGGCCCATCCCTAGCGGCCCACTCTCCTGATTCCCATGAGACCACATTGAAAGAGAATTCCGAGGATGCCACAAAATAGTCGCGTCAAAGGTGTCATCCCCACCCTCTACCAGCGCACATACATGCACCTCGGTGAGACATGTTAGTGGTCAGTCTTCGGGGAACAATCTGGTGAGCACCACACTGCTGCTGATGTACATCAGGTGGAGGACGGAATCCCCAGGTGAGACAACAGTTGGAGGACTGCTGGATCCCAGCTGAGTCCAAGCCTGTAGCTGAATCTGTGGAACATGTTATCCCAGGGTTGATGGAGACGTTAGGGTTTGGCTGGGACATTCAGAGGGAGATGTCAGCGTCACTCAAGCAGATCCATAGCAACTTGGAGGAGTCCCAGAGGCTATGGGCACAGGAGATGTTGCCAGCATTGCGTGGCATTGAGTCCACTACGTTGTTGGCGATTGCAGTGGAGAGCTTTGTGCACAACGTCGGCGTTCAAGGTTGGTGACGGCCATGGCTGAGAGTCTCTGCAGAATGTCCGACTCGCGGGGGGATTTCACCCAGTACCAGGCTGACCTTGATGAGGTTCTGCGGGACAAGTCCCGCTCTCAGGTGGGCATAGCCAAGGCATTGCAGAGCTTGTCCCAGTCACAGACGGGCATTGCCGAGGTGCTGCAGAGCATGTTCCAGTCCCTCAGGAGCATCGCTGAAGGTGTCTACACGATGGTGCAGACCATGGGGAAACACTAGGGCTGGCTGAGCCAGACGATGCAGGGGCAGCCTGGGCTCAAACCAGCTGCCCCTCCATCCTAAGGTGAACCCAGAGCCCTATGGGCAATGAGCAGGAGGAGGGGGCACTGGGTGCTAACTCGGACCCATCTCATGGAGTGGCAACGGTGGGCACCAGCTCCCCGAGTTCCACCCCTCTGATGAGGCCATGTCTCGCAGTGGGCACAAGGTACAGGGCGGCACAGCTGTACATGAGCCGCTGATAAGTGAGCAGGGGCCCTCTGGCCTCAGGAGCCACAGAGGACGCCTGCCAGGGGCTTCGAAGGCCACAGGACGAGGTAAGCAGCTGGCTGCCTCCACCTCAGATGCATTCTGGGGACACATCTAGACATAGTGGTAGAGCTGGGAGGCCAAAGCACGTTAAGGGTCACTGAGGGCACCTGGGGAGGGGGTGGTGTGGGGGGTGTAGTATGGGGCTATGGGGGCTGGGCTGGGGGAGGGGCAGCGCCATTGAGAAGGTGGGGAATTGTCAAACACAAATTAAACACGTCTGCGCACAACTAGTATGATGCCTCTGTCAACTTCTTCCGCAATGTGGGCTGACCTCTGAACCCTTTGCCCATCTACCCAGGCATCTCTCTCTCCCATGGGACTCACCCACGTTGCGGCCCGGCATGTTCCTGGAGCTGTGTCCCATCCCCTGGATATTGGCTGCTGGTTTTGCCTCCCGCAGTGTTCAGGCACAGTGTCCAGGCATCAAGGTGTGATTGGGATGCTAGGCAATGACTCCCAGATGCTACATGACCTGCCCGCTCACAGGAATCCACTTACATTGTGCGAAGTGCTCATTTAACAGCGATTGCCAATTCCCTATTAGCAACAGCCTTCAGCCACGGCCAGAGGCCTCGCCAGTCATTGGGGGTTGTGGGCGGTTGGTGGGGCAGATGGGTAGTGACAAAGGTTGCCCCCCCCCCCAAGCACTGGTGACTTGACTTCAAACCAGTTTAAAGTCCAACAGGTTTGTTTCAAATCACTAGCTTTCGGCGCACTATTCCTTCCTCAGGTAAATGAAGAGGTAGGTTCCAGAAACATATATATATAGACAAAGTCAAAGATGCAAAACAATGCTTTGAATGCGAGCATTTGCAGGTATATCTGCAGACGAGATCAATGCCTCCCTATGCATATATGCATTTAGTTAAGAAGTGTGGACATGGTAAAATTGTGGTTAGGTAGCTTAATGCATTGTATTGAGCACCACAGGTAACAACAGTAACAGGATAGTGTGTCATTTATTTACCTTGGAGATTGGAGGAAGAGAGTTAGCCTACTGGGAGTTTATATTGCTCTGAGAACATGCAACGGGCTTAAGCCAAAAAAAAACAGACAGACAAATCACAGTTATAATAATAGCTTATTGTCACAAGTCGCCTTCAATGAAGTTACTGTGAAAGACCCCTAGTCACCACATTCCGGCGCCTGTTCAGGGAGGCCAGTACAGGAATTGAACCCGTGCTGCTGGCCTTGTTCTGCATTACAAACCAGCTGTTTAGCCCACTGTGCTAAACCAGCCCCAACTGTACTATCTACTGCCTGCAGTGTTTTTTTTAGAACGTCCAACCACTGCATTTGAAGCCTTACTCATTGAAGAAGGCACCCTGAGGAACATCTGTTATGGAGTTCCAGATGATATTGCACTTAGCTCAAAAATCATCTTAATATACCAATCTGGTTACTATGCCTATCTGACTTGATAGTACCTTTTCAGTGTCACATGCTTTCCAAACGGAAGGGGTGTAACTGTTGTTTTCAGTAGCCTCCTCAGATGGTTTTAGTGATAAATTAAGTTGAAATCTCCAAATGGAGGAAAAAACATGGATAATATTTGAAAAATGAAGGCTGAAATTCCTGTCCAAAAGGCTACGACTTTGCAGATTTAGCTATTTATTATCCAGGGGATACACACAGATGCCTTCTCTGTAAATAGAATAGTGCCTCCACAGGAAGATTTGGAACTGAGCTTTCAAATTGAACCAGCAGATTGTCCAGCAGTTTCTTCTGGTGTAAAACCACATCCTTATTTTTTTAAAATCAAAATGTAACCAGCTACGCTGAGACTGCGGGCAGGATTTCCCATTCTGGGAAAGTCCCGTGGTGGGGGTGGGAAGTGGGAATATTTCCATGCTGCATTCATGCTGGGTCAGCATGCTAGCACAGCGGTTAGCACTTTTGTTTCACAGCACCAGGGACCCGGGTTCGATTCCCAGCTTGGGTCACTGTCTGTGCAGAGTCTGCAGGCTCTTCCTCCGGGTGCTCCGGTTTCCTCCCGCAAGTCCCAAAGGATATGCTTGTTAGGTGAATTGGACATTCTGAATTCTCCCTCCGTGTACCCGAACAGGCGCCGGAGTGTGGCGACGTGGGACTTTTCACAGTATCTTCATTGCAGTGTTAATGTAAACCTACCGGTGACACTAATAACGATAATTATAATTAATTAAGAATGCAGTCGGGGCTTCACGACATTTTGCACGGGGCAGGGAGGGCAATATGGTATGCGTCCTGCCGACATATGAGGCACCATATTTAACGGATACATGGACACCAACTTACCCACGATGAAAGGAGGAGATGGCCCACCAGATCAGTGATCCATCCCTCAATGTGCCGCTCAATGCAGTGGAGACCTGGAGGAGCACCCTCTATCCTGAGGATGGAAGGAGGAGGCCAAACCACCAGACCAACCCTGCATGGGAGGAAGTCTCCAGAGTGGTAAATGCCCAGGACCTCCACCAGAGACCTGCCTTGCAGTGCAGGAAATTGCTGAATGACCTCACCAGGTCCACCAGGGTAAGTGAACCCTCAGTTTCTCTCATTCATCTCACTGAATAGTAAAGGGGCCTCAGTGGCTAGGGCAGTATCTGTGAGGCCCATGCATTAAAGAGCTACTCAACTTCATACCTCAACCTTTTCCTCAGGGATCAGTGTTGGGCCCACAATTGTTCACAATTTACATAGATGATTTGGAGTTGGGGACCAAGGGCAATGTGTCCAAGTTTGCAGATGACACAAGATGAGTGGTAAAGGAAAAGTGCAGAGGATACTGGAAGTCTGCAGAGGGATTTGGATAGGTTAAGTGAATGGGCTAGGGTCTGGCAGATGGAATACAATGTTGACAAATGTGAGGTTATCCATTTTGGTAGGAATAACAGCAAACGGGATTATTATTTAAATGATAAAATATTAAAGCATGCTGCTGTGCAGAGAGACCTGGGTGTGCTAGTGCATGAGTCCCAAAAGGTTGGTTTACAGGTGCAACAGGTGATGAAGAAGGCAAATGGAATTTTGTCCTTCATTGCTAGAGGGATGGAGTTTAAGACTAGGGCAGTTATGCTGCAATTGTATAAGGTGTTAGTGAGGCCACACCTGGAGTATTGTGTTCAGTTTTGGTCTCCTTACTTGAGAAAGGACGTACTGGCGCTGGAGGGTGTGCAGAGGAGATTCACTAGGTTAATCCCAGAGCTGAAGGGGTTGGATTACGAGGAGAGGTTGAGTAGACTGGGACTGTATTCTTTGGAATTTAGAAGGATGAGGGGGGATCTTATAGAATCATATAACATTATGAAGGGAATAGACAGGATAGATGCAGGCAGGTTGTTTCCACTGGCGGATGAAAGCAGAACTAGGGGGCATAGCCTCAAAATAAGGGGAAGTAGATTTAGGACTGAGTTTAGGAGGAACTTCTTCACCCAAAGGGTTGTGAATCTATGGAATTCCTTGCCCAGTGAAGCAGTTGAGGCTCCTTCATCAAAAGATCAGCCATGATCTCATTGAATGGTGGAGCAGGCTTGAGGGGCCAGATGGCCTACTCCTGCTCCTAGTTCTTATGTTCTTATAAGGTGATGCCTCATAGCTCCACTGCAGTCCTTCCAGTCTGCAGGTGGAGAGGCCATTGTGATTCCCTGACCATTCCACAAAGAGCTCAAATGCTATCTGGGAGGGGTGGGGGAAGAAAGTTAGACGTTGTGAGCACCAGCAAGAACCAATAATGAGATTACTCTGTGTGCCTTATCCTCCTTTCTACAAGGCCTTACTACCTTGCAGGGTGCTGCCTCAGAACCCTTCTGGACAATCTGCATTGCATCGATCAGTTGGCACAGAATCCAGTGGGTCATTTTCATGACTGTAAGCATGAGATAGAAACATGAAACACAATTGTTGGGTAGCTTCACGCTTCTCATTAATCCCGGTGCAGGGTGGAAACCTCAGGAGATGCCAGCCAATCAGAGAGCAGCAGTTCTCAAGTATCAGCAACACCACTGGGAGCCACGGCCACTGCTGGCACTACACTGAGGCCTTCAACAGGATAGAGCTGATGGAGCCCTGAAGAATGGTCAGTGAGTCTGGTAGTGGGTATCAGGGAGGAGGTGCCTGTGAGGGGAGGAGGAAGATGGGGGATACCTTTCCATGGGGCTCCCTTTCCCAACGCTGGGTCCCTCAATCAGGCACAAGGCAGAATTCCTGTAGAATTCCAGCAGCAATGTTATGAGGCTCATTCATGGCCTTAATTCATGGCCTTAATGCCAATAATCACCTGTCATCGATAATTACAGTCTGTCATGACATACCAGTGTTCACCTCGCTTCAATCACAAGGGCGGAAGGGAGAAGGGGCTTGTGAAATGCATACATCCATGAGTAAACACAAAGAGCCAAGCTTTGTAAAATTTCCAGCTCTTGTGTAGCTGTAATGCAAACCTTTGCATTTTAAAATAACTCAACAGCATTCTGTAAATAAGACGGTCAGACGTGAATCCAGAATGTTTACTATTTGCTATTTTTGCTCCAAATTGGTTTTTGGAGTATTTATTTTGGCAAATGTTACAATGATGGTAGAGTATAGATTAAAATTGAACCAATATAATTATGAGATGCTGTTTTGTTACACAATTCTGGAGTATTTCTGTTTTTAAGAAATTAACCTACAAAGAATACAATACTTAAAATTGTGCTTAATATGTTTGTGAAATTCCTTCACTGTTTTAACGGTCGCATTAACCTATTTACTTGAAGAAGTTAATACCCATCTCTCAATAGCAGAAAAATAAATTTCAGTGAAATAGAAGTAAGCATTACGATGTGAATATTACACTAATTATCAAGTACTTGATTGAACCATATAAGATGCTGAGGGGTCGCGACAGGGTGGACGTGGAGAGGATATTTCCACTGGTAGGAAAAACTAGAACCAGAGGACACAATCTCAGACAAGAATGATCCCTGGAATGAAGAGCTTGTTGTATGAGGAACGGTTGAGGACTCTGGGTCTGTACTCGTTGGAGTTTAGAAGGATGAAGGCGGGTTCTTATTGAAACTTACAGGACACTGCGAGGCCCGGATAGAGTGGACATGGAGAGGATGTTTCCACTTGTAGGAAAAACTAGAACCAGAGGACACAATCTCAGACTAAAGGGACGATCCTTTAAAACAGATATGAGGAGGAATTTCTTCAGCCAGAGGGTGGTGAATATGTGGAACACTTTGCCGCAGAAGGCTGTGTAGGCCAAATCACTGAGTGTCTTTAAGGCAGAGATAGATAGGTTCTTGATTAATAAGCGGTTATGGGGAGAAGGCAGAAGAATGGGGATGAGAGAAATATCAGCCATGATTGAATGGTGGAGCAGACTCGATGGGCCGAGTGGCCTAATTCTGCACCTGCGTCTTATGGGAGAATCTAGGATGAGGCGGTTTCTATTTAAACATTTAGGATAGAGATGAGGAGAATTTTTTCCTCTCAGAGTCTTGAGCCTTCAGAAAGCCATTCCTCAAAAGGCCCTGGAAGCAGAGTATTTGAACAATTTTAAGTCAGAGGTAGATAGATACTTGATAAACAAGCAGGTGAAAGGTAGGCCGGAATGTGGAGTTGAGGTTACAATCAGATCAGCCATGATCTTATTAAATGGCGGTGCAGATACGAGGGGCCGAGTGGCCTAGTCCTGTTCCTAATTTGTATGTTCATATGTATGTACCTTCATCTTTGATGTGTGTTTATTTAGAATGTAAAACCAGCGATCGTTCTTCTTTCTGCCCTTACTCATCTGTCAAATATATTGGTACTTTTGAGGACTATTTTTTTCATACATTTTAAAGCAATATTAAAGAATATTTGAATTACATAAATATGTTATAAATTCCAGAGTTAGAAAACTTATTTCAGTGACTGATATCTCTCAATTCAGTAATTCATAAACTCATACATCTTTGGAGCAGAAGTATGGGGGATTACTCTTCCTCCAAAATCTTTCCTCTGGGACATAACCTGAAGATGTGATGACCACAATTTTAATCTTTAAACTCGAATAGGGTGTTCCCCAAAAGAGGTAGCTAATGCTTTCATGACTCAGGACAATAAGAATTTCAGGGTGTAGACTTGGCAGGCGTAGCAATGTAAGGCGTGATTATAATTTTCGTTTCATTTTATTATTGAAATAGATGGATGCCATCATTGACACTGAAGGGGGCACAAAATGATGTATTGTTAAGCCTTATATAATGGCAGTAAAACAAAATTAATGAATAAGTGAATAGCAATTAAGAAGTACAGAGGATTAACTTAATCTTTGTTGAATGCAAGGGTTGAGAAAATCTCTGAAGTATAAATGATAACTGGAATTGTCAATGCATATATTATTGCATAAATATTTTTGAAGACCAGGTAGATTTCTTTACATTATTTCTGTCAGAAGGTTCCTTAGTAATGATTACTAACTAAAATGAACAAAAAAACAGTGATATTTTGACATATCTGTCGTGAAGTCAATGGGATACATTTTTAACACATGCCAGGTTAAACAGTTTCGCTGTATTCTACATTGTTCTCATTTCATCGCCATTGTTGAAGTTAAATTGGCTCTAAAGGCAACTTGTTTGGGACAACCATTGCTCACAGCAAAAATAATAATGCCACCTGATTATCTGTTACTTTTTAACTAAAGCCCTCAGACATTTTGCGAGCACAGGTTAAGGTACTGTGGCCAATAAGTAAAGGACAGGATCCAACCAGGACAATGCAGGTTGACCGCCCCTTATTCGAAATTCCAAAATTCGAAAAGCGCAGAAATCCGCAATTTATTTTTTGAGCGTCGAAATTTCATTGTTTCTCGGAAAAAATAAAATGGTGTTCACTTGAGATCTGCAAACTATGCGACGTTTCACAACAATACCTAGAAAGGTATTTCAAAATTCGAAAATCCTGGAATCGAGACACTTTCGGCTCCAAGCATTCCGAAGAAGGGATGTTTAACCTCAACTTTATTTACGCTGCCTGGCTCCAATTTGAATTCTCCCAGCTAGGACACAGCTGTGTGCAGAGTACCATGCCCCGTGATTAAAATTAAAATGGTTTGAGAGAGTGACCTTTTTCTCAAAACATTTGAATACATTTGAAGCTTACCCAGGAAGTCTGAGGGGCTATGTGATGCATTGTAGGACAGCCTTCTCCAGGAATCGTACAATGTTTCACTCTGCAGTCAATTCAGAATCAAACTGAGAGCTATATCATGGCTGGGATTCTCCGAAATCCTGGCCAAGTGTTGACTCCGGCGTCAAAACCGGCGCGAGCGACGCCGGCGTCAACAGGCCTCCAGGCCCAGTTACTCTTTCCGTCCTCGGGGGCTACACCGGTGCCAGAGTGCTGTGCGCTGCTCCAGCGTCGAAAGCGTGCCCGCCGATCGGTTGCTCCCGATTGCGGGCCTGGCCACTGTGGAGGCCTCCCCCCCTCCCCGCAGTCGGCCCCCCCCCGCCCCCCCCCCACCAGAACGGCCCCCGCAGCCAGAACGGCGAGATCCTGCCAGTTAGGACCATATGCAAACGACGCTGACGGGACTCGGCAGGCACTCGGCCCATCGCGCGCGCAGAATCGCCGCGGGGCCGCTGTCAATGGCCCCCGACTGCCGCTGCGGCGACCGCGCCAGCGGATTGGTGCTGATTCTACGGTCACTGGAGAATCGGCGTCCCAGCGTCGGAGCGACGTGGCCGGATTCGCCAGCCGCCCCGGCGATTCTCCGACACGGCGCGGGCTCGGAGAATCCCGGCCCATATCTTAACCTGATATCGCAGATAATCCCATGTCTGCTACAATTTTAGCACAGACTGTGGTCTTCACTTCCAACATACAGGGCACGTTACCCCCTACAAAATTCAATTGCAATGGTATTACTGCAGTTCTTTCATGTCACTCGGTACATTCTTAAGAGCAAGCCTTTCTCTTACAATGTTCATGTTGGAGAAAGTGACACAGGATGTGTAACAGTAGCATATACAACCAGAAGGGGAATCCCTTCTAATAATAATAACTTATTGTCAAAGTAGGTTTCAATGAAGTTACTGTGAAAAGCGCCTAGTCGCCACATTCCGGTGCCTGTTCGGTGTGGCTGGAACAGGAATTGAACCCGCACTGCTGGTCTTGTTCTGCATTACAAGCCAGCTGTCTAAGCACACTGTGCTAAACCAGCCCCTTTGAAACTCCTTGGGCTGGATTATCATCCTTAGTTTGGCAGGCAGTCGTTGGAAAAATTCACCTGAGAAAGGAGCTGCACTCCGAAAGCTGGTGACTCGATACAAACCTGTTGGACTTTAACCTGGTGTTGTTAGACTTCTTACTGTGCCCACCCCATTCCAACGCCAGCATCTGCGCATCATATTTTGGCCAGTCATGGTGGGGCTCCCATTGACGGTAGCAGACAATGGTTCTTGTCACACGGAAGGCATCAGATTTTGTTACCTGAAAACGGCAGAAAGGTTTCTATTTGAATGCATCCTGGGCGGTTTCAGTACATCAGCCTGCATGTTGGCACAGACCACCTGTAGACTCCCGAATGTTTGGGTTCCGGCAGTGACACGGGTGGCGGGGTGGGGGGGGGGGGGGGGGGGGGGGGTGAGTAGAAAATTTTGAGTGATGCCAAAGTCAGAAAATACACCAGCTGGAAAACAATTTGCAATCTCCCCCTCAGCTTTTTCTCGGTGGATTGCCTTTCCTGCTGGTGGATGTCTGGATCATAATTTGCATGCCATTAATTCTCATGAACGGGACTATAGATCTTGCACTCCATGTGAAATCCTCCGTCACGGCAATGGGATATCAGGCTTTTCTGTTTCTCAATCTGCAAACGTGGCCTGCACCTGATGCGGGAGATTTCTTTCATTTACATGTCACTCAACGCCACTTTCGCCATTCACGGCGCTCTTCTCCTGGGCGCTGGCGATATATCGTGTACCAGGTGCCAGGCACACAAAAGAAGAAGGGAGGTTGGTGCACAGAAAGGAAGGGGGAGGGCGTCGGGCGGTGAGGTCCAAGGGGAGAGGGGTGTCCAGCAAAGGGGTGGGAAACTGGAAAGGACAACTCTGCAATTGGGATGCAGGCGGGGCAGGTACCTTTTAAATATGGTGACTGACATGATGGTGGGGCTGCCAATTCCCCGCTGACATGCCACAACATTCGATGCAAATCCCACGGCTGAATAGATGATTAGCTGGACACCGTGCAATTTGGTGGGTTTGCCTATTAAACTCTGTGGTGCAAACTTCCAACACCGCCAGGGGGGCTTAAACCCAGAATGGAAATCTCCACTGATGGGGTGCAAGTCCCCTTTGTTGAGATAGGTGAAGTCGTTAAAATTAGCAATTTGCCCGCCCATCCATAAAGTGCATTAGTGACCTGACGAATACACGCTCATACTGCAGCCTGGCTGATAATACTCCTGGCAGCTTGACATAAACCTCGCCATTAAACCTGAGTGTGTTAGTCACCTTCATAGCCACAGAGTGAACAGTGTGTGCAGAAAATGACAGAACTGTCTGGTTGCCTCTTTGGTGAAAAGCAGAAAAGCAAAAAAAAAATCATTATCAGCTGTGGAAATTGCTCTTCAAACTTACCTGACCCTTCAGTTGCAAATTCTCTTCCTTAATATATGCATGCATTGATCCTGACATTCGTGGTGCCTCTGTATAGCTTATTTGAATGAAGTCAGTCCAAGTTGATGGCGGCACCGTAGGAAGGGTCAGTACGTACAGGGGGGTCCAAGGGATTTATTTTAATCTCTAAAATTAGGTAAAATTGTTTTATTTAAAAAATTTTTTTTTAGATTATCCAATTCAATTTTACCAATTAAGGGGCAATTTAGCGTGGCCAATCCACCTACCCTGCGCATCTTTGGGTTGTGGGGGCGAAACCCATGCAAACACGGGGAGAATGTGCAAACTCCATACGGACAGTGAGCCAGAGCCGGGATCGAACCTGGGACCTCGGCGCCGAAAGGCAGCACCACTGCGCCACCGTGCTGCCCGTTAAATTGTTTTCTATTTGACTTTGTTGAGTTACCTGTGACATTTTGCACCGTTAATATTCCCACAACAGCAAGGAAGTCCATCCCCTCACTCGACTGTGCCACCCTCCCTCACCCCCAATCACACAGAATCTGGCAGAATTTTATACTTTTATCGAAAAAGTAAGAATTTAAAAAATCCTCAGGAAGCTAGGGAACATAGCCTCTCCCCTTCAAGCCATGCTGATGCACAGACTGAACACTGGGGTATCCTCTAAACTGCACATGCCAGAATGCACCAACATGATTGAAAGCTCTGTTCAACTGTAACCAAATAAGAATATCTCATTGAAACTCAAGCTTTTTTTTAAAGGTTGATTAAGACCTTGCAATAGACACTTTAATGAAAGGCTTAAAATGTAAAGGATAATTCAATGGCTAATTGTTATCATGTTACGCTGAGCAAATGCGATTTTTAAAAAAAGTATTACATTTGAAACCTTATCTTGGATATTCGAAATTTCAGCTACTGACAGAGACATTGTTGTTGACATTTTTCCAGAAAACATTTAGAGTGATATGATTGGTTTGACAATTGGCTGTGCTGAGAAAAAGTTGACATTTTGAGATACAGTTTTGCCGTTAAGAATGTTAGCATTGGCAACTTCAGTGTCAAATGTTGACATAACAAGCTCGACACAAATGAGGGATTATATATGTCAACAGGATATGTATACTGCATGCAGAATATTTAATAATATATATCAAAGAGTAGTACGCCTGAGAATTTGTTTATTGACACTGATGGGGTAGATTTTCAACTTGCCATCTGGGCATTAATCAGTCTTTATCGATTGGTCACCTGTACAGAAACTGCTCGATTTCCAGTTCCAATTGAAGTGAAATCAGGTGGTTTCTCTGATAGGCGGCAGATCTGCCTTGCCAGTTTTATGCCCAAACATATCTTGGAGTACTTTTGGAATATGCTTATAATTCTTTTCCAGGAAATCGTCATCAATGTCTTTAGATTGTCACTTACACACAGCAGCCAGAAAAATACCCCAGTGTAATGCAAAGTGCTCCCAGCAAATCTATTATGCAAGTTGTTTCACAAATCTCTGCGTAGAAAGCATTGTATCTGTCCATCTAATCGAATGCCAGATCCAGTGATTTAAACAATTTGTTAAACTGAATATAACCTGACATGGTCTTTACCAATTGTTATCTGCGGGTATTATATCCATAATTACATATGTATATATACATGCACGCAGAAAGAGATAGAGGTCACTAATGCAATTGCCTGCAATGGAAATAACTTTGCTGAATTGATGAATTTGCTTTTCACCAAACTCATTTTCTATCTTGTAAGACATGTAAGAGAAAGTATCATCAAAGGTCACTCAGTTCATTGTAAGATCGCATCAAAGGACAAAAAGGCTGTAGCATTTAAACTTAATGGCAGGTGCACATGGGGGGTGCCAGGTCATCTCAGGGTGGTCTGGGGAAGACTGCAGAAAGGCCATTTGTCCAGAGACTCTTTTATCTCTCAGGGATGGTAAAGACCCCAGGTTAGAGGGAACTTCAACACTGATTAGAAGCAGTGGACATCAAGGCTCTCTGGTTTCAGCTTTTCCCAGCATGGTGGCTGTTGCTATGTTCCCTACCAACAGGAACATCTGGGTAACAGAAAGAGGAACCTTATGGCAGTGTCACAGAACACTGGGCTGTCAATGTAATTCTCAAGCAGCAGTGTCCAAGAATGTTCAAATCATCAGGTCAAAGGAGCTTCAAAGGAGTGTGGGTGACAGACGTAAAAAGGTTATGATGAACATGAACACTAGGGAGGCAACTGTGGCATTGCAGGAAGACCTACCACTCAGAAGGATGACTGGCCATTCAGAGTGCATTCAGAAGGCGAGAAAAGAAAGACTGTTGTTTCTTAAATAAACAGATATCTCAATTTTCTGACACTTCACTACCCTGTCCCTCCCCAATGTGAGAAATAAAATATGCCCGAGACTGATGGAATGCCTACAGAGATGATGGAACATACTCAAAACCCCATGGATGCTATTATAAAATATTAGTTCTCATTTGGAGATCAGTTTTACTGTTGTTTTATGGGGCTGCTCTGAAGTGAATATATACATAATTGCTTTTCCATATATTTGGGTAATTTTTCCCTCCCCTCCTCTCATTTTGTTAGTTGTTCCCCCTTGTTACATTGTGTTTTTAACTTTGTGCACTATTTCCTCATTGCGTAGCTGAACAACTGACCTCACCTGGGGCCACAATCCGTTCTTCTTGGGAGAGTAAACTCCTGCTCTTCGCAACTTCATGACTTCATTTACCCATGCCAAAGTACATGTGCACATGATTGCCCATCGAGGTCCCAAACCTTCATCCGTCCGCAGTTTAAGCAATAAAAGATTTAACCTGCGTATATATTGGATCTGAAGTAGCCATAAAAAACAAAGGCCTGTATTCCCCCCCACTACCCCCCCCCCCCCCCCCCCCCCCCACTCCCCCCATCACCAACAGCGGATTTTCAGGTGGCAGAGATGGGTTGCCTGCGGCTCGGCCAGTGAGCCATGGAAAACGCCATTGCCTTCAGTGGGAGCGGAAGATCCCACCGCCTGCCAATGGTGAGCTGGCCCTGTCAACAGTAAACCCATCACTGGGGGTGGGGGTGGAGGATACCAGCCAACGTTTCTCCGAGATGTCTTTCCCCTGTGCCATCTCTAACATGCATGTGGTTGACTGTGATGTACAGGATCCGGTAACTCGCAACCAGTGTTGTGCAGTACAGGTATAGTGCAGCATTGTACTGAAACTGAGCGAGTCAGAGTGAAGCAGAAAATGTCCCAGGAAAGTGGTAACACTTGCACAAAACGTCACAATTTTAGACAGACTGAATAATGGTTCAAGTACTTATCATGTGGTCCGGGCATAATCTCTGTCAATGAATCTACAATCAGGTACATGAGGCAGCCTGCAGGATAAATAAAGCTCAGGGTTAGTGTTTCTCGTGCTGGTACTGCCAGGCTAACTTGTAAGTCGGAGAGGTTGTCACTTAGAGGAAATGGAGAAGTTGCTCAACATGTAGGCAGAGCACCAGCATCAAAGGAGGACCCCAGTTAATGGTCCAATCTTTAGAAATAAGGCACTGGAATTGTGCCAGTACATAAAGAGTAGTAAACAGATTAGTGCTGGTGTCACTGGTGATAATAGTGATGGTGGTGCAGAAAGTACCTCCCTGTTATCTTTCAAAGGATTCGCAGCTGGTGCAGGATGGTTTGATCACTTTAAACAAGCGTTTCAGGCTGCATAATGTGAAGTTGGTGGGGGAGGCTGCGTCGGCTGACCATGCAATCACAGGAGAGCTTCTCAAGGTGCTGCAGGAATACATTGAGGAGAGAGGTTGCCAGGGGGTGCAGACCTTCAACGCGGACTAACCTGGCCTTTCCTGGAGGAAAATGTCAAATAGGACATTTTGCGTCTCCATCGCGAAAGGGAAAAAGGACAGCACCTGGTTTTAAAGCAGCAAAGGGCAGGCTTACACTTCTACTATGTGCAAACCTGGCTGGTTTGAAATGTAAACCAATGCTGGTGTATAGGTCAGAAAACCTGCAAGCGTTTAGACGGTTTTGGAAGGCTAACAACAATGGCTGGGTGAGTAGAATCTGAAAACTGGTTTGCCAATTGCTTTCTGTCAAAGGTACATTTCCCTGACGGAAATGAACCTGACTTTCAAGGTCCTATTTATCCTCGAATACGCTCCTGGGAATCCACACTGTGTCACAGAGTATCATACAGATGTTGGCATTCTGCTTTTACCCCCAAATATGACCTCACCTATCCAGCCAAAGGACCAGGAATCATTGCATCATTGAAGGATTACTACACCTGACAAAGTTCCAGCCACATCCTTCCTCTTATGTGAGCAGACTCTTCAAGAACAGAGCACGATTGATGGAAGCAATTCTCATAGAATCATAGAATTTACAGTACAGAAGGAGGCCATTCGGCCCATCGAGTCTGCACCGGCCCTTGGAAATAGCAGCCCACTTAAGCCCACAGCCGAAACCCGGTAACCCCACCTACCCTTTTTGGACACTAAGGGCAATTTAGCATGGCTAATCCACCTAACCTGCACACCTTTGGACTGTGGGAGGAAACCAGAGCACCCGGAGGAAACCCACGCAGACACGGGTAGAACGTGCAGACTACACACAGTGACCCAAGCCGGGAATCGAACCTGGGACCCAGGAGCCGTGAAGCAACTGTGCTAACCTCTGTGCTACCATGCTGCCCATTCTCACTGCGATAAGCATAATTAAGTGGGATGAAGGTTGAGCATCAACCATAAGAGCCTGCTGGAAAGAAATTTAGCCTCAGGCTGCGGATACTTCCACAGGGTTTAGAACATAGAACATAGAACGATACAGCGCAGTACAGGCCCTTCGGCCCTCGATGTTGCACCGACATGGAAAAAATCTAAAGGCCATCTAACCTACACTATGCCCTTATCATCCATATGCTTATCCAATAAATTTTTAAATGCCCTCAATGTTGGCGTGTTCACTACTGTTGCAGGTAGGGCATTCCACGGCCTCACCACTCTTTGCGTAAAAAACCCACCTCTGACCTCTGTCCTATATCTATTACCCCTCAATTTAAGGCTATGTCCCCTCGTGCTAGCCACCTCCATCCGCGGGAGAAGGCTCTCGTTGTCCACCCTATCTAACCCTCTGATCATTTTGTATGCCTCTATTAAGTCACCTCTTAACCTTCTTCTCTCTAACGAAAACAACCTCAAGTCCATCAGCCTTTCCTCATAAGATTTTCCCTCCATACCAGGCAACATCCTGGTAAATCTCCTCTGCACCCGTTCCAAAGCTTCCACGTCCTTCCTATAATGAGGCGACCAGAACTGTACGCAATACTCCAAATGCGGCCGTACTAGAGTTTTGTACAACTGCAACATGACCTCATGGCTCCGGAACTCAATCCCTCTACCAATAAAGGCCAACACACCATAGGCCTTCTTCACAACCCTATCAACCTGGGTGGCAACTTTCAGGGATCTATGTACATGGACACCGAGATCCCTCTGCTCATCCACACTACCAAGAATTTTACCATTAGCCAAATATTCCGCATTTCTGTTATTCTTTCCAAAGTGAATCACCTCACACTTCTCCACATTAAACTCCATTTGCCACCTCTCAGCCCAGCTCTGCAGCTTATCTATGTCCCTCTGTAACCTACAACATCCTTCCGCACTGTCTACAACTCCACCGACTTTAGTGTCGTCTGCAAATTTACTCACCCATCCTTCTGCGCCCTCCTCTAGGTCATTTATAAAAATGACAAACAGCAACGGCCCCAGAACAGATCCTTGTGGTACGCCACTCGTAACTGAACTCCATTCTGAACATTTCCCATCAACTACCACTCTCTGTCTTCTTTCAACTAGCCAATTTCTGATCCACATCTCTAAATCACCCTCAATCCCCAGCCTCCGTATTTTCTGCAATAGACGACCGTGGGGAACCTTATCAAATGCTTTACTGAAATCCATATACACCACATCAACTGCTCTACCCTCGTCTACCTGTTCAGTCACCTTCTCAAAGAACTCGATAATGTTTGTGAGGCATGACCTACCCTTCACAAAACCATGCTGACTGTCCCTAATCATATTATTCCTATCTAGATGATTATAAATCGTATCTTTTATAATCCTCTCCAAGACTTTACCCACCACTGACGTTAGGCTCACCGGCCTATAGTTACCGGGGTTATCTCTACTCCCCTTCTTGAACAAAGGGACCACATTTGCTATCCTCCAGTCCTCTGGCACTATTCCTGTAGCCAATGATGACCTAAAAATCAAAGCCAAAGGCTCAGCAATCTCTTCCCTGGCTTCCCAGAGAATCCTAGGATAAATCCCATCCGGCCCCGGGGACTTATCTATTTTCACCTTGTCCAGAATTGCCAACACTTCTTCCCTACGCACCTCAATGCCATCTATTCTAATAGCCTGGGTCTCAGCATTCTCCGCACAATATTATCTTTTTCTTGAGTGAATACTGACGAAAAGTATTCATTTAGTATCTCGCTTATCTCCTCAGCCTCCACACACAACTTCCCACCACTGTCCTTGACTGGCCCTACTCTTACCCTAGTCATTCTTTTATTCCTGACATACCTATAGAAAGCTTTTGGGTTTTCCTTGATCCTACCTGCCAAAGACTTCTCATGTCCCCTCCTTGCTCGTCTCAGCTCTCTCTTTAGATCCTTCCTCGCTTCCTTGTAAATATCAAGCGCCCCAACTGAAACTTCACGCCTCATCTTCACATAGGCCTCCTTCTTCCTCTTAACAAGAGATTCCACTTCTTTGGTAAACCACGGTTCCCTCGCTCGACCCCTTCCTCCCTGCCTGACTGGTACGTACTTATCAAGAACATGCAATAGCTGTTCCTTGAACAAGCTCCACTTATCCAGTGTGCCCAACCCTTGCAGCCTACTTCTCCAACCAACACATCCTAAGTCATGTCTAATGGCATCATAATTGCCCTTCCCCCAGCTATAACTCTTGCCCTGCGGGGTATACTTATCCCTTTCCATCACTAACGTAAAGGTCACCGAATTGTGGTCACTGTTTCCAAAGTGCTCACCTACCTCCAGATCTAACACCTGGCCTGGTTCATTACCCAAAACCAAATCCAATCTGGCCTCGCCTCTTGTTGGCCTGTCAACATATTGTGTCAGGAAACCCTCCTGCACACATTGTACAAAGAATGACCCATCTAATGTACTCGAACTATATCTTTTCCAGTCAATATTTGGAAAGAAAAGTCTCCCATAACAACTACCCTGTTACTTTAGCTCTTTTCCAGAATCATCTTCGCCATCCTTTCCTCTACATCCCTAGAACTATTAGGTGGCCTATAGAAAACTCCCAACAGGGTGACCTCTCCTTTCCTGTTTCTAACCTCAGCCCATACTACCTCAGAAGAAGAGTCCCCATCTAGCATCCTTTCCGCCACCGTAATACTGTCCTTGACTAGCAGCGCCACACCTCCCCCTCTTTTGCCCCCTTCTCTGAGCTTACTAAAACACCTAAACCCCGGAACCTGCAACAACCATTCCTGTCCCTGCTCTATCCATGTCTCTGAAATGGCCACAACATCGAAGTCCCAGGTACCAACCCATGCTGCCAGTTCCCCTACCTTATTTCGTATACTCCTGGCATTGAAGTAGACACACTTCAAACCACCTACCTGAACACTGGCACCCTCCTGCGAAGTCAAATCTGTGCTCCTGACCTCTATACTCTCAATCTCCCGTACCCCAAAACTACAATCCAGGTTCCCATGCCCCTGCTGAATTAGTTTAAACCCCCCCAAAGAGTACTAACAAATCTCCCCCCCAGGATATTGGTGCCCCTCAGGTTCAGATGTTTACCCAATATGGAGGCTGAAGTGGCCAGGAGTGTTGACCTGGTCATTCAAGTTGAAGTGGAAGGATTTGAGGACCTGATCGTAGATGAAGTTGAAGAGTCACTGCAATTTCATGAAGAACATGAGAACATAAGAACATAAGAACTCGGAGTAGGAGTAGGCCATCTGGCCCCTCGAGCCTGCTCCGCCATTCAATGAAATCATGGCTGATCTTTTTGTGGACTCAGCTCCACTTACCCGTCCGTTCACCATAACCCTTAATTCCTTTACTGTTCAAAAATCTATCTATCTTTGCCTTGAAAACCATCAACGAGGTAGCCTCAACTGCTTCACTGGGGGGAAGTCTGCAGAAGAATTGGTTGAAGTAAAGAAATGAAATTGAAGTAAACAGGAGCAGGAAGAAGAGCTGAAGAAGGTTAATTTCACAACTGAGATGACGGCAGACCTCAGAAGATCAGCAGACAATTTGAAAAAAATAAGCAATAGACCATGATACAAAGATGGAAAGAAACATAGGGGCTGGTTTAGCACACTGGGCTAAAAAGCTGGCTTTTAAAGCAGACCGAGGCAGGCCAGCAGCACGGTTCAATTCCCATACCAGCCTCCCCGATCAGGTGCCGGAATGTGGTGACTAGGGGCTTTTAACAGTAACTTCATTTGAAGCCTACTTGTGACAATAAACGATTTTAATTGGCTGGAGATTTTCGGCCATTGCGATTCTCTGTTCCCGCCGGCAGTCCACTACCGCCCATGAGTTTCCCGACAACGTGGGGTGGATTCGATGGGAAATCCTGTTGACAAGTGGCGGGAGGAGAGAATCACATCGCCAGGGAACGATGCGTCGCTGAGAGACACGCGGCTAGGGACCGGAGAAGACCGATTGACACTGCTATCGCTCCTTACTGAAAACTTTACAAAATTGAAAAGCAAAAGGCAAAACAGTCAAGAATAATATTGCACTTTTTATCCATATCAATGTCTACACCAGCCAGTTCGCTCACTCCCTCTGCCTCCAGTCTCAATTGAATTACTGTACTGTACCATAATTTGGACTGTAAGTGTGACAAAGATTACAGTACAGTACATTCTGAAACAGATTTATTGCCTCTGAGTGACAATTTTACATTGTCCTTGTTCTCTTGCATTGTCAAACAATTTCTGCAGTAAGATTGTCTTCGGTTTACTCAGAAACATTGGATGAGATATTGCAGTTGTTGATGGTTTTACAGCACAGTATGAGCTGTTGGTTTTAAGAAAAGAGGGCTAAAATTAGAAAAAAAATCAAAGCATTTGTCACAACCAGGTACAGTAGAGTCCTGCCGTTCATGGGTTTATGTCACAGTAAATTCTCGTAAACGCCAAAATTGCAGCAGCAAACATGCTTTATAATGGGAGTTTAGCACACTGGGCTAAATCGCTGTCTTTGAAAGCAGACCAAGGCAGGCCAGCAGCACGGTTCGATTCCTGTAACAGCCTCCCCGAACAGGTGCCAGAATGTGGCGACTAGGGGCTTTTCACAGTAACTTCATTGAAGCCTACTCGTGACAATAAGCGATTTTCATTTCAAACAGGTTCCAGCCATCCTAAAATGTGATATTTTTCAAGGAACGGAGGCAATAATGCTATGGGTGGGATTTTCCCATGCTTGTGGGTGTGGTGGCAGGAGGGAGCGTAAAAATCAATCGAGAACCAAAAGGTTGGAATCCCGCCGGCTTAAAATCACGTTGCAATTTTCCCAATGGCGGGTTATTAGTGGGTCGGTCGTCCCACTGGCTGGTAGAATGAATGGCATTTGCATTTATTTACTTTTCATGAACGCTCATTAAAATAGCTGTCCGGCGGCATCCCGTCAGACCTTCTAGCCTTGCATTACGCCAGCGTGATATTACGCTGGTTTAAAACCCAATTGGTAATGAGTGGTGTTCGCAACAGAATTGAGGTGAGGGCAACAACTGTAGTGCTGTCGTGCTGCGCTGCTCCTGGTGCATTGTACACCACTTTTCCGGGGCAGACCGGTTTCAGCCTTCCATTTCCATGCCGAACTGGTCTTCATGGACAGCAGTGTGCTCCTGGATGCACAGACCCTCCTGTGTCACAGTGTTGGAGCAGTACTTTGCCTGGGGTTGGGGAGTACAGGGGTCTCCTGCACCCTGGTGCCACAGCACCAGTGTCTATCTGGACAGGACTGTGCTGCGGTATTCCGGCAGCCACCACAACAAAGGTCTGAAGTTCGACTGGGAGTGGAGTGCGTGGTGAGGTCGGAGGGGTTCGGGGACTGGCCTCAGTGGCACAGTAGTTAGCTCTGCTGTCTCACATTGCCAATGACCCGTCTTCAATTCTGGCTTGGGTGACTGTCTGTGCAGAGTCTGCACAATCTCCCCATGTCTGCATGGGCTTCCTCCGGGTGCTCCGGTTTCCTCCCACAGTCTAAAGATGTGCAGGTTAGGTGGATAGTCCATGCTAAATTGCCCCTTAGTGTCCAAAGATGTGCAGGTTGGGTAGAGTACAGGGATAGGGCAGGTTGGCGGTCCTAGGTCGGGAGCTCTTTCAGAGAGTTAGTGCAAATTCGATGGGCCAAATGGCCTCCTTCTGAACTGTAGGAATTCTATTCTATGACCTGATGAAGTTAGTAAGGGTGCAATGCCGAAGGATGAGGCTCAGGATGACAGACAGAGGGGCAAGGAGGTGGATGAGGAGATGAACAATGGAAGGCAGAGGGTAGATGAAAGGGAGGGAAGCTGGACCCCCAGAATGCTGCATGGTAAGCTGAGGGTCAAAAAGATGTCATGTTGATTACTGGAAAGTGATATGACCATCAATTCACTAGAGACACGATTGGAAGTAAACTGTGGTTTTAATAGTCTTACAACTGAGCCTGCCTGCGACCAGAAGAACTGAGAGCAGGCTCACGGCTGCAGCACTTTATACTTCCGGTAGTGGGAGGGGCCATGGGCAGAGCCATGGGCGGAGCCAAGGATGGAGCCCTGTACAAGCTCCTCATCTCCCCCTATGGGCAGAGCCATGCAACGGCTTACATACAGAGCCCACAGGGACATAATACTGTGTAATGCAATACAGTGTGAATTACAATACAGTATGAATTCACCACAGAAGGGATGTATGAAGACTCCAGTTGTGACTGGTAGAACTCCAAGTGGGGCACGGGCAATTGTCAGGGAATGGGCTCGGGGGAGGATGGTTGAATAGAGGAACAGACTTCCTGTTGGTGCTGACCGGTGTTTTCCTCGAGGTTGTAGACACCCTGAGCAGTCTGGTGAAGTCAGGCTGGAGAGAGTGACATGTGTGTGTTTGTATCTTTAAATATGGTGCCGGAACCTTCAAACAAACCATCTGACGACGGGCAGACGATTCAGTTGCCAATCCGCGGACTAGCATGTGCTCAATAAATAAAGTTCCAAGCACAGATTCTGGTGTGGGATCCTGCTATTCTGGCTAGCGAGAAAGGCGCCACCGGAGCCACCCGCCACGGCACTTAGCTTGGGATCTCCCATCCCCTCTGTGGTGGGATTTCCCGCGGTGGAGGCAACTCAGCCTTTGCCACCACCGGGATTTTGCGCCGCTGACAATGGCCACTTGCGTTGCTTGCTACTGTGCCCCCCAGGAATCCACCACGGAGAGTCCCTTCGGAGGGACCGGAAGATTCCGCCGGGGGGGGGGGGGGGGGGGGGGGTGTCTCCGTATCCTCGTAATGTTGAAGCTGCCTGTGCAACATCCTGACTGAAATCCTTCAGCACCGCATAGACCCGGAAACAGTGTGGAACATATGAGTGCAAAACATATCTCTCCAGGAATTTGAGGTATCTGCTCTACATTGTCCATGTTTATGATCATACAGAGGGTGGGGGCCACGGCTGCTCTGTAGACCATGAGCCTGGTGCTGGGTTTGAGGCCTCGGTCTTCAAACACTCTGTTCCTCAGGCGTCCGAAGGCTGCACTGGCGCTTTGGAGTTGGTGCTGGATTCATTGTCAACGTCTGCTCGCACCGAGAGGAGACTCCCGGGCCAGGGGAAATGATCACCCCATCACCCCAACCCCCTCACCAAGCCCATCCCCCAACCTCTGAGCAACACTCCCCACCCCCGGGATGAACCACATGTGTGGCTAACAATGCCCTCTCTGTGTTCACCCTCCACCCTCCACCAACACAGAGACACACATCTTGGTGGGCAACAGTAGTGGACAGGCTTCCAGGGCACATTTTGGTGAGCACAACACAGCTGCTGATACGCATAAGGTGGAGACAGGAATGCCCAGGTGCGACAGAGGTCTGCTGGATCCCAGGACACAGCTAGGTCCCAACCAAATGCTGAGTCTCTGGAACAGGTTAACCCGGAACTGATGCAGACTATAGGGTGCGGCCGTGAGCTTCAGAGGGGGATGTCAGTGACACTCCAGCAGGTTCGTAGCTGATTTGAGGAGTCCCAGAAGCTATGGATACAGGAGATGGCACCAGCAATGCATGGTACCAACACTGCTAGGATGGCGACATCAGTGGAGAGCCTGGCAACACGGGTGGAGGTGTCCGGATCGATGTGCGATGTAAGGCCAGCATCTTTTGACCATCCTTAACTGCCCCTTGAACTGAGTGGCTTGCTAGAGCCATTTCAGAGCCAACCACATTGCTGTGCGCCTGGAGTCTTATGTCGACCAGACCTGGTAAGGATGGTGGCTCAGTTGGCAACGGCCATGGCTGAGCACCTCGGCAGCATGTCCAAGTTCCTGGGGAACATCACCCTGTACCAAGTGGGTATGTCTCAGTCCCAGGTGGGCATTGCTGAGGCACAGCAGAACATGTCCCAGTCTCAAATTGCCATTGCTTCGGCGCTGCAGAGCATGTGCCAGTCACTGAGCAGCATTGCTGAGGGCTCAACACCATGCTGCAGATGTTGGGGAGCCTCCAGGGCTGGCAGAGGGGACCAATCCAGCTGCCCACCGTCCCGAGGTGAACCCCAGGGCCCTACATGTACTGACTGGGAGGTGGGGACATTGGGTCCCCATCCCATGGAGTGGCAATGGCGGCCATCAGCTCACCTATATTCCACCCCCCTGACAACCAGCACCCGGTGCAATGTGGCACAGTGGAGGAAGTACGCCGGGGCCTTCTGACTCCAGAGCCCCCAGAGAATGCCCGCCAGGGGCATCAAAGGCCACGGAACATGGTAAGCAGCAGGCTGGCTCCACCTCTCTTGTGCATCCCGTGGTACCATTCAATTCCGGTGGGATGTGGCCGGTAGATCATAGACCCATAATCTTAGTATCTTTCACTGTTTGTGCATTATGCGGCAAGTGACATACACTTTTAAAGCTGAGATATCATAAATTAACTTTATAAAAACGATTATATTAAAAAACTATAGTTATCTTATCAGATATTTAAAGATATTTTAAAACCCATCTGGTTTATTAATGTCCTTTGGGGAACAAAATCTGCCATCCTCACTAGGTCTGCTTGACATGTGACTCCAGGCGCACAGCAATGTGGTTAACTCTTAACTGGCTTTGAAATGGCCCTCGCAAGCCACTCAGTTCAAGGGGCAATTAAGGATGGGCAAAAGTTGCTGGCTTTACATCTCACGGACGAGTAAAGAAAAAAATGATCAGGAAAATTTGACATTACTCAAATAAAAAATTAGTTTTCTGGGCCAGAGAGGTTTTCTTTTAACTGACTAGGTATCAGTTGCATCTCATTAGCAAGTTATAATTTTGGAGGGGAGGGGAGGGGGGGGGGGGGGGGGGGGCGGTGGAGGGGTGGGGTCAATAGTGGTATTGCAGTGTAAAAGGGGACACTCACCGATCTGGTGATTTTTAACACAGAGTGCAGTCTGTGGGGCTTTCAACATCACACGCTGCAGCTGAGCAAGGAATCACAGCAGTAACTTGTGGATTTCTATATTTAACTCTGCGTGTGTGAATGTCAGAAAATGCTGTCAGTTTCACTGTGAATGGTAGTGAAGGCTGAGAGTTTTGTCACCATTGCCATCACAAAATCCAGGCCTTTCTTTTAATCCAAATAATTGTTGGTTTGGAGTGTATTGCAACACTAACATGGTTAAAACAAGTCGATGCAAATTTGAGAACTGGAAAAATCTGCATTAAACTGTCACATAAAAAGACGCTGAGTAGTTTAAACTTGCTGTTTATTTTTTGGTCTTATTATGCAATGTCGCATTCTCCAGTCAAAAGAGGAAGAGAACCATTTCTCAGTGTCAACAGTCAGGATTGCAATTACCACTCGCTCCCTGTTAAATAATCCTCAATCCTGCAGTGAGCAATATTAGTGGAAAAATGCTCAATGTATCCATATGAGATTAGTCTGACCATTATACTAACCCAGGTTTTAAATTACTAATTTTTAAAGGTTCACACTTCCACTAATACGGTGGACTGTGAACGCATTAAGCTTTTGTCCACTAAGATTGGGAACATTCATTTTTAGGTTTCGTTCTGTGTTATACTATGAATACATGGAACGTATTAACAATGTTAGATTTTGTGTTTCATTATCATTTTTTGCCTGTGCGCCATTTTCCAGCTGAAAGAAAATGAGAGCTTTCTTCCAGGTTCGTGAACTCACAAGGAGTATTGACAGGAAATGGTTTAACTTCAAGAACATAAGCAACAAGAGCAGTGGTGGACTTTTCAGTTGCTCAAGCCTACTTCACTGATCAATAAGCTCTTCTATCTCAATCCATTTTCCAGATTCCCAGATCCCTTGCTTCCCTTAATGTCCAGACATCTATCAATACTGTCTTGAATATATTTAATTCATCCACAGTCCTCCGGGATGGAGAATTCCAAAGGCTCACAACCCTATGAGTGAAAAAGATTAATCTCACCTCAATTCCAAATAGCTGACTCTGAGATTAAGGTCTGGGTTCTCCATTCTGGAGACCAGGGGCTGGATTCTCCGATTTTGAGGCTATGTCCGGAGGAAGTGTCTGGTTTTAAGATGAAAAAGTTGGCGTCGCCCCTGCATCGATGCTCCGACTGAGGGGCTAGCAGCCGCGCCACGTAAAACGCGCAGCCTTCCCGATGTAAATGCCTGAGAATTGCCAGGTCGGTGGCCGCGCATGCGCATGACGACGACCTGCAGTGGTCGCGCCGTGCAACGTCGCGCCAGCCGCGCACGGACCCGACCTGCTAAATAGTGCCTCCCTGGTCACCCCCTCGCCACCCCTGGGGTACCCCTCCCCCCCACCAGTCCTCCCAGCCTTCGCCGAAGCCCCCTCCGGCCAGCAGCATGGCTCCCCCTTACACGGGGTTCCTGAAAACTGAGAGCACCTGTGTTCCACGTCATCAGGAACTCGGCCCATCGGGGCAGAGCATCGGGGGAGGGCCTTCAGGTAATGTCCTGAGGCTGTCCCAATGGCGTGCGGCATACTCCTGGATGACGCCGTTTTGGAGGGGGCGGAGGATCCAAAACCAGTCGCCGCCTTCGATTCGGTCATAAACAGTGATTCTTCTGGAGAATCCCGCACCAGGTGTTCCTCCTATTGGTCTGTGCTGGTTGCTAGGAGTGGCACCCAGATGTTACTTCCTCTCCTTTACTCTGCTAATTTATGAATGGAGGAGAGCTCGCCAGATATCGGGCTGTCATTTTGAGTGGACGGTGGTTCCCCCTCCCCCCCACCACAATGCAAATCCTGCCCCCTCTCCACTGACAAGAAGAGTCATCCTCTCCCCTCCCCCACAACATGGAATTAATTGGTCACCCACCACAGTATGAACGCATGAGAATGACCCGACTCCCTCAACTTCCCATCAGTCCCTCCCATCAGGCGCCACATCAGACCCACATCAGAGACCCCCAACAGAAACCTCCAACGGAGGCCGTTAACCAAGACCCCCATCAGAGACCCCTCCCCCAACAGAGACCCCCATCAAATATCAAATCCCTCCCATCAGAGATCCACCCAACAGAGACCCCAACCAGAAACCCCCATCAGTAACTCCTGCCTTAAAGCTGAAGAGCATTCCATACAGTAGAGTGTAAAATCACTTCATTTTCACTCATTTTTCCTTAACACCAGCTGCTTCAGAGTATCAGAGGCTCCCTCGAAAGCCAAGTACCCTTCAAAGTTCTTCAAATCCATTGACAACCTTTGAAATGCAAATGTTCCATTCCATTTCACACAGCAATACATTGTATTGGCCAATGAATTAATAGTTTTATTACTCCAGAGACAGTTGTTTGGTGGATTGTTGATCTATCTTTCCCTTCATCCTTGAATGCATCTCCATTACCCTGCTTTGATGCTAACCACAATGTTTATAAACACGCTTTCTACGAGTGACAGTCCCTCACCACATCAAAGGCAACTGAGTGCTTTCAATTCCTCTTTTCACAACAGAAAGCACTTAGCTGTTTTTGATGTGGTGAGAAACTGGCAATTTTAGCAAGAGTGTTTATAAACATTGTGACTAATATCAAAGCAGGGTTCTTGAGATGCATTAAAGCGTGAAGGGAAAATAGATTAACAAGCCACAAAGCACCTGTCTCTGGAGTTTTAAAACTGTCAATCACTGCCTAATACCATGTATTACTGTGTGAAATTGAATGGAATATTTGCATTTCAAAGACTGTCAAGGGATTTGAAGCTGTTTAAAGTGTACTTGAGTTTTGAGGAAACTGCGACACTTGTAACAGCTGCTACTTTCAGCACTTTTTTCTGAGGCAGCAGATGTTTGGGAAAGGTAAGTGAAAATGCAGTGGTTCTTCACTCTACTGCTGGAGTGATATTCAGCTTTCAGGCAGACATATTTATTGGGGGTCTGTGTTGGGGGTTTCCGATGTGGGTCTCTGATGGGAGTCTCTGTTAGGAGGTCTCTGATGGGAGGGTCTTGTGGGGGGTGTCGGACGGGGGAAGGACTTGCGTTGTGGTGGGGGGGGCTTTGTGATGGACTTTGCGGGCACTTCAGTCATGCACTCACACCCTTGTCCCATTGTGGGGTCCATTGCATGAGGGCCTCGCTTGGGAAAATGTTCAATATATTCCCCCGCCGGTAGAATTTCCCGCTGTGCGGGTCACTGCATAACAGGAGTATCCAGGGGAGGGAGGGAGGGACTTGGGCTTCCAGCCAATTAATCGGATGCAATTTACATCCTCCCTCCTGCATGAGGCGGGTAGCTCGCTGCTGCCACCGACAGGGGAATGGAGAACTGTAAGTTTTTCGGCCAACTCTCCGTTCTTTGCTGGATTGGGATATCCTCCATCGGTGTCAGGCAATGGAGAATCTAATCTATGAGTCACCAGCCAGATTCTAAACTCACCATCCAGAGAAAAAAACATCTACCCTGTCAGCACATTGGGCGGGATTCTCCGATCGGCGACACCGAAATCGCGTTTGCCAATCGGCCAGAGAATCCCCGTTTATGCCAGAATCGAGGGTTGCACCATTTTTGCGATGCACCGCCCCATCGAAAACGGCAAACTCAGGGATTACGCTGCGCACCGTGTGGACGGCCCTCCCCCGATGCTCCGCCCCCGATGGGTCTACTCCCTGACGCCGTGGGACACGTGTGCTCACACTGTTCTGGGACCTCGCGTGACGGCTGCGGACTGAGTGCAGCACTGCTACAGTTGGGGAGGAGCTCTTCCGCTGGTGGGAGGGGCTTCAGCAGGGACTGAGGTACTGGTGGGGGGTGGTCCGGGGGTGGCGATGCTGATTACAGGGGAGCAGTTTTTGGCAGGCCGGATCCGCGTGCTGCCAGCGCCATGTTTTACGGTGCAACTGCTGCAGGCCGCCTTCGTGCGTATGCGTGGCCATGGACCCGGCCATTCTGCGGCCGTGTCCACAGGTAGAGCCAGGCGCTATGTGGCTGCTAGCCCCCCACCAAACAGAGGATCAGTGTGGGGGCGGCACCAACTTTCTGGTCGTAAGACCAGATGGATCCTGTGAACATTGCTGTAGGAGAATCCAGCCCATTATATCAATGAGTTCCCCTTTCATTCTTCTAATCTCTCGAGAACATGGGCTCATTCTGCTCAATCTCTCCTCATAGGAACACATTGCACTCATGCAGCTATTACAATGCATCTGCAAATAGCATTGACCTGACACTGGAATTGAAGAGATCAAAACTCTTAGGATGGGAAATTTCATTCAGTTTCACTTTGGAGTCAATTTGGATTGTAATACCCAATTTAAACTACACGTGTTGACGGTTGATGATTCACCAGCCAGATTCTTTATTACTCTGAGCTACATCTGAACCTATAGTTCGAGTGTACTGTCTGAAATCAAAGTCAGGATTTTCCTCCGGTTTCTCCCAATCCACTACTGTATTTATGGCAAGAATATTGATTTCAACCCCAACTTTACTCAGTGTATCTGAGACTTGCTACAGCAGGCGATTATGAGGACAATAGTAGGGTGGCATGGTAGCACAATGGGCTATCCCGCCCAATGGTGAGCACTGTTGCTTCACAGCGCCAGGGTCCCAGGTTCGATTCCCGGCTTGGGTCACTGTCTGTGTGGAGTCTGCACGTTCTCCTTGTGTCTGCGTGGGTTTTCTCCGGGTGCTCCAGTTTCCTCCCACAAGTCCCGAAAGGCATGCTGTTGGGTAATTTGGACATTCTGAATTCTCCCTCCGTGTACCCGAACTGGCGCCGGAATGTGGCGACTCGGGGCTTTTCACAGTAACTTCATTGCAGTGTTGATTTAAGCCTACTTGTGACAATAAAGATTATTATATTATATATATGAGTGACAAGAACCATGTGAGACGAGAATGATTAGCTCTCTTGAGTTTTCATCCCTTCCTGTTGCAAACACCTGGCTTTCTCTTAATTGAAATGACTGATACCAGGAACCTTTCAGTATCTTGGAACATACATGTTGATCAACTGTGCGCCTACTCAAAATTTCTGACTGGAAGATACCCTTTCTGCTACATTTTGCTGTTTGGGTAAAAATTAGGGGATAGAAATTCGACGTAATACAACTACTCTGGCATAATACCGTTTTAAAAACTTATTTGTTCAAGGGATGTAAGTTTTGTTGGCGAGGTTAGAATTTATTGTTCATCCATAATTGGCCTTGAGAGGGTGGTGGTGAGCTGCCCTCTTGAACATCTGCAGTCCATGTGGTTTGGGTGTACCCACAGTGATGCTAGGGAGGTAGTTCCAGGATTTTGACCCAGCGGCAGTGAAATTCTGATCAATACTTTCTCATTTATCAGAATCAAGGAGAATGATAAAAGAGAGACGTTTACAGGGAAAGTCCTTTATCTGGCAGCACGGTAGCACAGTGGTTAGCAATGCTGCTTCACAGCACAAGGGTCACTGTGTGAAGTCTGCACGTTCTCCCTGTGTTTGTGTTGGCTTCCTTCAGGTGCTCCACTTTCCTCCCACAGGTTCCGAAAGACGTGCTTATTAGGTTTATTGAATTCTGAATTCTCCTTCAGTGTACCCGAACAGGTGCCGGAATGTGGCGACTAGTGGATTTTCACAGTAATTTCATTGCAGTGTTAATGTAAGCCTACTGGTGACACGAATAAAGATTTTTATTATCTTGTGTATGTTACATGTTAGTTGTACTGGAGAGTTTGCAACAATACAGTAAAGGAAAGTGTACAATTTTATAAAGTTAAACTTATGCTTAACATTTAACTGATATTCAAATATTTCTGAGCCATACGCTGCACATAGCTGGCTGCATGCATGTGTAGAAGATCATTTACTCTGGCCAGTGAGAAACAAGCAGCTGACAGTGGCAACCCATTGCCCTCATTACTCTCAGTGGCTTGAAACCTGCAACATAACAAGTGCATTCACACAGAAAGGGAAGCTAGCTTAAAATAACCCCACAAGTTAAAATTGATCTGATAACAGAAATGGAAGAAAAAGTGATATATAATTATGCTTACAGACCCGGGAAGCTTTTATTTTAAAGAATAATATAAAGGAGTTTTTGTTTCCTGTTCGGAAGCTATCGTGTTTAAATTTGCACCTTGCATCACTACTGCCTCTTTGACTCTTCGAGCTACCATTACAGCTGTTGGCTCTCGCACAAAGCTTCATTTAAAAAGGTGGAGTTTTCCGAACAAAATGAAATATACCCCGTCTATCATGTGATTGGTGGAGAGAGATTCCTTGAAAAATAGCATTCCGCATTCACTGATATATTCGCTATATCCGATATATTGCAGGAAGAAATTGCACATGGGAGGTTTGTTTTACACTGAAACCTTTGACTTTTAAAATGAGTTACCAAAAAATACATACATTAAACATGAATACTAATGGGACACCATTGAAAAATTTTCCTAATGATTCACTTACACATTAGGAAAAAAAAATGATTTGCGATAATACACATGGACTATCCAAAGGTTTCAGATGACAATTTTTAAAATGAATATACGGGACACAAATACTGTACTGCCCATGCAACAGAAGAAACAGACTCAATAATGCAATCAGATGATTAAAAGAACATTACCTGAGCCTAGAGAGCCACTGAATGAGCTGTGCTAAATTGGATGATTTCTGGTTTGTGATTAATTGAACTTCTAAGCCATATTTTAGCATGCTTTGTTTTTCTGTCCCCAGTCATCTCGTATTATTAAAGAGAAATTTTGTATATCTCTCCTGGAGTCCAATTAAGGATTTGCATCATGACTAGATTTTTCACTTTAATTACTGTATATGAAGTAGGTTTTGACTTATTTCCTTATTTATCAAAGTATGTAGAAGAAACAGAATTCATCAAATAAACAGATATCTGTGGCTATAATTGCAGAATACATGGAATGCGTAGAAAGAAAATATGAGGCTCCAAGTTTCATCATATTGTACATAATAAACATCTGAATAATTAAAATGTACATAAATCACAGCAATGGCAATAATAAGAAAAGAACAAGACACCTTTGATTGATTGACATAATATAGCTTGTCACTTTATTTTCACCACATCTCCTGAATTTGGATGTTGTGTTGAATCAGGTCAATGGTACACCCAAATGTTCTGTTCTATTTTTCCAAGTTGCAAAAACGGAATGCAGAATAAATCCAGATTCAGGATAAAGACAAAAGAAAGTAACAAACAAATTAGATGTAAAGAACACATTTTTTTGTTCTGCAAACATCTCTTTTTGCTCTAATTTCACATCATTCTTTTCACTACTAATGAGGGATGGCGCCATTTAATTATTGCACTTGTTTCTTTTCTTCCCCAGAAAGGTATAAATGATTCAATATTTTAGCTGCCCTTCTGTACACCAGCCTGTGTGTATGTTTGTATGCATGTGTTGTGTATGCAAGTACGTGCACATGTAACTGTGCTTGTGTTCACTCGGTTTCATGTCTGCGCGAATGAGTTAGGTGATTGTGTAGATGGTGAATGTATTGAAGACATGTAATTCTGCAATTCAAACCAATTTCACCAATATGGGTTAGTAAAGAATTAGACTTGTGGGATCAATAATGTCTATTTCAAACCTCAATCAAGAAGAATACTAATGATATTAGTATACCAGGGGCTGGTTTAGCTCACAAGGCTAAATCGCTGGCTTATAAAGCAGACCAAGCAGGCCAGCAGCACGGTTCGATTCCCGTACCAGCCTCCCCGGACAGGCGCCGGAATGTGGCGACTAGGGGCTTTTCACAGTAACTTCATTGAAGCCTACTCGTGACAATAAGCGATTTTCATTTCATTTCATTTTCATATGATTAAAAACAAGTTGAATTTCAGCATAGGGGACATAGCCTCAAAATAAGGGGAAGTAGATTTAGGACTGAGTTTAGGAGGAACTTCTTCACCCAAAGGGTTGTGAATCTATGGAATTCCTTGCCCAGTGAAGCAGTTGAGGCTCCTTCATTACATGTTTTTAAGGTAAAGATAGATAGTTTTTTGAAGAATAAAGGGATTAAGGGATATGGTGTTCGGGCCGGAAAGTGGAGCTGAGTCCACAAAAGATCAGCCATGATCTAATTGAATGGCGGAGCAGGCTCGAGGGGCCAGATGGCCTACTCCTGCTCCTAGTTCTTATGTTCTTATGTTCTTATAAAGCAGCGTTGCCAATGGGTATCCTGTTGTAGAAACCACCTGAATTCCAAATGGATGGTTGATCCACAGGTAACTTTTATGTCACTGTATCGTAGAATTGTACAGCAACAGGAGGCCATTTGGCCCTTCATGTCCCTTCAAAAGAGCTATCTAATTTAATCCTGCGCTTTATCTGTCCCCCCCATAATCCTGCAGATGTCATCAAGTACATGCTCTATTGACATCGAAAGGCCTGATAAAATCTGAATCCAACAATCTTTCAAGGAGCACGTTCGGCACTCTAACAATGCTCTGTGTGAAGAAATGTCTCCTAATTTCCTCCTCTAACTCGTTTAGCAATTATTTTAATTTGATGGGCTGTGACTAGTGGTGTTCCGCAGGGATCAGTGCTGGGACCTTTGCTGCTCATGGCATATATAAATGATTTGGAGGAAAATGTAACTAGTCTGATTAGTAAGTTTCCAGACTACACAAATAGTGGAATTGCGGATAGTGATGAGGATTGCCGGAGGATACAGCAGGAATTTATTCGTTTGGAGACTTGGGCGGAGAGATGGAGTTTAATCCGGACAAATGTGAGGTAATGCATTTTGGAAGGTCTAATGAATGTAGGGAATATACAGTGAATGGTAGAACCCTCAAGATTATTGACAGTCAGAGAGATCTAGGTGTACAGGTCCACAGGTCATTGAAAAGGGTAGCACAGGTGGAAAAGGTAGTCAAGAAGGCATGCTTGCCTTCATTGGCCGGGGCATTGAGTATAAGAATTGGCAAGTCATGTTGCAGCTGTATAGAACATTAGTTAGGCCACACTTGGAGTATAGTGTTCAATTCTGGTCGCCACACTACCAGAAGGATGTGGAGGCTTTAGAGAGGGTGCAGAAGAGATTTACCAGGATGTTGCCTGGTATGGAAGACCTTAGCTATGAGGAGCGGTTGAATAAACTCGGTTTGTTCTCACTGGAACAACGGAGATTGAGGGGCGACCTGATAGAGGTCTACAAAATTATGAGGGGCATAGACAGAGTGGATAGTCAGAGGCTTTTTCCCAGGGTAGAGGGGTTAATTACTAGGGGGCATAGGTTTAAGGTGCAAGGGGCAAGGTTTAGCGGAGATGTATGAGGCAACTTTTTTACACAGAGGGTAGTGGGTGCCTGGAACTCACTGCCGGAGGAGGTGGTGGAAGCAGGGACGATATTGGCATTTAAGGGGCATCTTGACAAATACATGAATAGGATGGGAATAGAGGGATCAGACCCAGGGAGTGTAGACGATTTTAGTTTTGACGGGCAGCATGGTCGACACAGGCTTGGAGGACCTTGTTCTTTGATGACTTCTGATTATTGACCCACTTACCAGTGGAAAGTGTTTCTCCCTACTTGCTATTTCAAAACCCATCAGGATTTTGAATACCACCATTAGCTCCGTCTATGACCTTTTACACTCTAAAGAGAAACAGCCCACCTCCCCCAATTTCTACTCATATCTGAAGTACCTGCAGTGTATCATCCAGACCTACCTCTTCCGTAACCCCTTCAGCATATTGTGTAATATTGTGGTGCCCAGCATATTATGTAATATTGTGGTGCCCAGATACTTCAACTGAGGCCTATTTACAATGCCAAATATTGCATATTCTTTTCTAAATGTCTTCTCAACTTGCGCCCCCTGCTTTTGCACCCCCCTCAAAAAGGTTGCTTTTATTTCACACCATGTTATTTCTCCAAAAATGAATTATTTCACACTCATTCACATGAAATTGCATCTGCCATGTGTCTGCCTATTTTGAGCATGATTTTCTGAAATTTACCACTCTGCTCTGTATTTTTTTTTTACCAGGTTTCGTCAGCTCCAAACATCAGAATCATATTCCCTATTCCCAAGTTAGATCCGAATATTGATTCCTGGGAACCTCACTCTACTGGTTACTCTCCAACTCCCAGCCCTTCGCCAAGTTACCACCATCCCTTCCAGGCCATATGTCTTCATTTTCCAAAATAAGTCCATTCATTACATTGAAAATCTACCTCAATTTATACTGTCACTTTCCCATTCAAATATCCTATGCCAACAGTACATGTTGGAGTTTCCATATTAATTGTGAAATGTGGCAATGTCTGCCCTTTTAGAATTTTAACAAAATCTTTCCCATTTTCATCATGTCTTCAATTTCAAACTCTGCCAATAGGTGGCAGTATAAAGCTCATTTCTTTCACCTGTTTGCTTCAATCCGCCATTTTATCCCAGTAATTATAATTTTTAGTCGCCAAAGTAAGGTTTTAAATAGCTTTTTGAAAAACAAACAATTGAATATTTCACAATGAAACAATTACATTCATTCATTCATTGCCGTTTTCACCTTTTAAGGTTGTCACTAAAAAATGTAGTTCAAGGCCACCCTCCCCTTTTCAGTGGATACTTTTCACTACCCAACAGTTATGGCAAAGTTTTCAATCACATTTGTGCATTCCGAGCATGTTCAGGTTGCAGAACTTTCCGGAAGACAAATTTGCATTCTAGACATGTGTATGTTGTAGAACGTTCCAGAATGCAAAATTGCATTCTGAGCACGCACAGGCTATAGAATTTTCCAGATGACAAATGTGTATTCTGAGCATGCACAGGCTATAACATTTTCCAGAATGTTAACTGTGCATTCTGAGCATGTGCAAGCTGCAGAACATTCCAGTCTGTAATCAGTTTATCAAGGGAAGCTGGCAGCTAAAAAGGTGTGTCTTTCGGTTGTGAGGATTTGAAGGGTTCTTTGCTTTTTTAAGGAAAGGCCTTGAGGAAAATAAAGAGTTTGAGGATGAGATTTTCGCAGAGTAGGGAAGACTCCGCAGACATTTGAGAATGGCAGGCGTGACATGGGTGTGAAAGTCCTGCCCCATTTCTAACAAATCTTCAATTTCTGCCTATAAGGGGATGGGGGTGGGTAATGATTCCCATAAGAGGGAAATTCACACTCAGAAGGGCATTTTAAACTTAATGCTGAGTTCAAACATATAGCATTTAGGCTTTTGAAAGGGCCTTGTGTGGTGTATTGAACTGGGGAAAACTCTTTGTGGATTCACAGCAATAAACCATTATTGGACAAATTTTATTTTGACATTCTGAACATTAGAGAGGGCAATATGACAAAATGCGCAGATCTTGAAATGTATCCCACTCTTTAAACTGTGAAACTATAAACGGGCAGTGGTCAGTGAAAGCACAAAATAAAACTTTGCTGGGATGCCCACTGGTGTAGTATCTTTTTTCACATTTTGAATAGGGTTTACTGTTGACACTCCCTCATGGCTAATCATTATGAATGGTTGGCTGAGTTTCAAAAGCTGTGATTATCTCAGCAGGGGGTTCTGAGTTTACTCGCAATCCTTTATCTAACAGATAAAAAAGGCTATTAAAAGATTAGGAGTATGCACAGATGTTTGTATGTTTGTTTGTTTTGTCAGAGATTAATCACTTGAGATTTAAAACCGTTGATGCTTTATAAAAATGCAGCACAAGTGTTCTTTGCTATTATGAACCCCAGATAAAAATGCAATATTTTGTCGATGGTCAGCAAGAAAAGCGATTGTTTATAGACTCTCTGGTCCACCAGCTGCATTTTTATTTGCGGCGCGCCCCCGCCGGCAGCGGGGCTCTCTGTTTCCGCAGACGGCAATGAGATATCCCATTGTGGCCACCCCACACTGTCGGGAAACCCATGAGGTGGGTGCACTTCCGGCGGACCGAAGGATCCCGCCGACAGAGAATTCCGCTGAAGAACTTTTAAAATTCAGTCAGTTTCAGATGTCTGTCAGGAGTTAAGAAATGTCAATAAATTTTGAAGATTCTATTGCATAAAAATGTTGCCCATGTACCATATATAATCACTGACCACTTACAATTTTGTTGTTAATGGACCCTGTTTGTTAAAGAATAAATAATTAGGCAAACTCACTACTGCATTCCTTCTGCATGCTCAGAATGCCTTTCAAGAAATCATGCTCTTCCACCCCATAACTTTCTGTCTGCCAATTTTAACAAGCAAAAGACTTGTTTTTAAAGATTTGAAGGCAAGAATTAAAGGTAAGAACGTAAAGAAAGTGGGGAATATATTGATGGGGATAGCTAATGTGTGGCTATTCCTGATGGTCCAATCGGAGCCACAGTTGGTTTTGGTCTCATTCAATGTTTTAACAATTTGTTCTCCACTTGTATGTTGGATGCCTGGAATGCGTGATAGATTGAAATAGTCTCTCAGGTACTACAGATGAGTAGAATAACCTGCCAGATTTCTTCACCTTTGCTTCCCCCATCTGACAAAATTATCTCAGTCCTTGTAAATGCTTAGAGTGCATTTTGAATGCTTCCTGATTCCATATCTGCCCAAATACTCAAGAACCTTGAGTATCCAATTCTCTGGGTCTCACCCATATTGGCAGATCTCTCAGGTCTATCTGGAACTGTTTCCAGTGCTCCTGGAAACCCATATCAAAGCATTGTTAGAAACTGATGCCACCATCCCAGTTCTGCCAGACACCAAGGCCAGTCTTCTGCTTCTAAATCATTGGTTGGTGCTTAATTTTGCATAATATGACTGTTCCCATAAAACCTTTGACTTGCAGCCCAAAACATTTCAGAACATTGGCTAGTTCAAAATAAAGTATTAAATATCTTGTTACTGGCCACGTGGGTCCATATTAATCTTTCTATTTGGATGATAAATGGCTAACTGAGAAGTGTGTCGCTCAAAACTAATGCTACACCTGTTTGATAGTTCCATACTGTTCTTATACTGTCCTGCGGGTCTTATGGCGCTAGTGTCCCTGCCTCTTAGCCAGAAGCTCTGGATTTTACTCCCATCCGAGGCCTTGCTGGCCAAAGAGGTGCGTTCATAATCCAATCAACCAAATTGTGCGCAAACCTGCAAAATCGTTCCAAACGTGCCAGTGGCTGGCAAAAAGAGTGGGAAAGACTCCTGGTCAGGTACGCTTGATGTGGAGTGGTGGCCCCCAAGATATAAGCCTCTGGCAACATACCAGTGACCTGTTCCAGGAATAACTAGCTATGGAAACAGACAAAAGCCTGCCTTAGTGCACCACTAGGTGTGGGAAGAGAACTGGAATTGGAATTGTATTGTCCTGGATTTTACAGCCGTATCGATGGTGAGCTTTATCAGCTCACTGCTGTTATGTTTCCAGTGCAATTGACCAGAACTTCAGAATAACACAGGAATCTGAAGTTCCTGCCAGTGATTATGCACTCCCCCAGAGGTCCCCCGTCCCCCACCTTCAAAGAGTGCAATCCCGAATAAATCAGTGAAGTGATGAAAGTTTCTTGTCATGTGCTATTAGCCTCTTTGTAGAAAACCCTTGAAAAAATTACACTTTGTTGACCAAAGCCTAAAACTAGGCTTTCTAATTATTTCTGAACATTCTCTCTGATGCTGAAAAAGGAATAGCAAATGTTGCCATTATGATATATTTAACATTTTGTTTTAAGTTTGTAATTTAACTTCTTTCTTAATCTAAAAACCACTTATTTTGCGATCTGAAAAGTTAAATTAAAAGTGATGGCATTCCATGCTTTTAACCTCTTGGTTTGCTGTCTGTGAGAATACTTTAATGTGATTGGCTGCTTACCCTGCACAATGGCATCTCTGCCACTGGATGCACTTAGATCTCCTTGACTAATGCCAGATTTTAACCATACCACAGAGATCACCAGATCTTTGTGGCCAGCAGTGAGCACCGAAGAAAGTTCCATTTTGAAAATGGAGGCTTTGTTAAACAAGAGTATTGAGGATTACTGGAACCAAGGAGTGTAGATGAAGTTAGAATGTAGATGGGCCATGATTAAACTGAATGGCAGAACAGACTTAAGGAGCTGAATGACCTTCTTTTCTTCCCTCTCTATGCTCTTCAGTAAATGCATGAATTTATGCCACATTAAATAATAACTTTTCGCGCTGCTTGAATTCTGAGACTCATAAAATTTAAACACATAATGCAAAATAAAACCCCGATGAAGGGTTTAATTTATTCCTACAAAGGAATTTGAAGCATAATTATTGCCTCAATGCAAAATGATTAAACACACAATTCTTGAAATTACTAAAGAGCACTTTTTTTCAAGAACTGCATAGATATACTGGTGGTTGCAGAAGATTCTCACTGCAGAAATATCATGCATGCATTGATTTTTGATTCTGACCCATTATCTAGTCACATATCGGCTATAGTGCAAACTTTTAGTGGGCTCTGCTTGTATTTTTGTCACAAGATCATGTTATTATGGTCTCTATTTACTAATATGGTAACCTGAAAAACAATTTACCAGACAGACTGCCCTTTTAAACATTAAGTGTAATTTTTCAGTTCTGCAATTAAAGATAATGGGTTGCTTCTGCTAGTCTCCTCTAACCTTTTTTTTTTGAACAAATGAATGCAGGGCTCCATAAATATTGGGGCAATCCTGGGATTTTTTTTTTAAAGGTAGGAATTGTGGTTGCTAATACATTTTCAAATGCAGCCTGTAGTAGGTCATCAAAATGAACATCAGAGTCTTTCCATAATTAGCACCTGAAGAACATGTATTTTCAAAGGCTATTTCTCTGAGAATAACAATGACTACAGCTGCTGCGGGGTGTTCAGAGGCAAGACGTTAAAAGCTTTGATGGACGTCTCGGCTACTAATTGGTCAATGTAGCATTTTCTCTGTTGCACACATGATCACCAGACAAGATCCATTCTCATTCATTTTACAGCTTCTGCTGCAGAGGTTTAGATTGCTGTATCATACCCTCAAGTTACACAACGCACTGATATCCAGCATATATATATCGCACTATCGTGCATTGTAATAATAATCGCTTATTGTCACAAGTAGGCTTGAATGAAGTTACTGTGAAAAGGCCCTAGTTGCCACATTCCGGCGCCTGTTCGGGGAGGCCTGTAAGGGAATTGAACCCGCGCTGCTGGCATTGTTCTGCATTGCAAGCCAGCTATTTAGCCCACTACTTTTCTTTATTCACTGTGCTAAACCAGCCCCTCGTTGCAATAGCATGTACAGCATAATTATTTATGAGAAATGGTTCATTCCGGGTTAGCAGATGCTACAGTCATTTTCAAAAGGAAAATGTTGTGCAGGGCAGTGGAGAAAGATCTGGGAGTGGGGCTAACTGGGCAGCTCTAACAAAGGGCCATCAGATGTAATGGACCGAATGGTCCCCCTCTGTGCTGCACAATTCTATGACTCCACAAACTTCATTAGGGTGTATGATCAGACAACTGTCGAAACTTCCCGAATGAAGTATCATTATGTCAAGATTCGCATCAAAGCATATTGCAACACCAATATAAATCAAGGATTACAGGCAATCTCAACACAATGGCAGGTCGTGAGAGTGTTGACCTGCACAGACAACAACAGGAATAAAACTGATGCAAGGGATACACTGAAATTCACCAGTGATTTCTCTGTCATATACTAAAATGAGCATATCACTAAATGTACAACATAGATTTAGCCAATCAGGCTGGAGAGAATTCTTTCCATGATCTAGCTTAAATGCTGCAGCTCCATCTGCAGTGGATCAGACAACTTTCTAGAGTGAATTTTCTGCTATTTAATATGAGGAATGTTGATTCACATTATATCACCACAAAGTTAGATACGTGTGCCAAAACACAGTATTTCATTTGCCATTGGACTCAGCATTCATTCCCTCTGCCACTAGCAAATTGGCGGTAAGTATGATCTTCACGATCACAGCAACTTGTCATGGTTACTTCGACAGCATACCTCTCTACTGCGACATATAATCCCGGGAAAGCCAAAAACAGCAATGTCACTGGAAAACCATCAGCTCCCAAGTTCCACACCATGCTGACTTAATTAGCCACCATAAGGGAAGGAAATCATAGAATTTACAGTGTAGAAGGAGGCAATTCGGCCCATCGAGTCTGCACCGGCCCTGACAAAGAGCACCCGACTGAAGCCCACGTATCTACCCTATCCCTGTAACCCAGCAACGCCCACTTAAATTTTTTTGGACGCTAAGGGCAATTTAGCATGTCCAATCCACCTAACCCGCACATACATAGAATTTTTTTACATAGAATTTACAGTGCAGAAGGAGGCCATTCGGCCCATCGAGTCTGCACCGGCTCTTGGAAAGAGCACCGTACCCAAGGTCAACACCTCCACCCTACCCCCATAACCCAGTAACCCCACCCAACACTAAGGGCAATTTTGGACACTAAGGGCAATTTATCATGGCCAATCCACCTAACCTGCACATCTTTGGACTGTGGGAGGAAACTGAAGCACCCGTAGGAAACCCACGCACACACATGGAAAACCAGCAGACTTTGCACAGAAAGTGGCCCAGCCGGGAATCGAATGTCGGATATTGGAGCTGTGAAGCAACTGTGCTAACCACTATGCTACCATGCTTCCCTTGGTGCATCTTACCTGGTCTTACCCGGTTACCAAATCTGGTGCCCTTACCTTCTCTGGCGTACATATGACTCTAGACCCACAGCAATGAAGTTGACCATTAACTGCCCTGTGAAATGGCCTTGCACGGTATCACAGTTGATTAGGTGGAGTGTGGGCTTAGGTAGGGTGCTCTTTCCCATTTGGACGGCATGGTGGTACAGTAGTTAGCACTGTTGCCTCACCGCTTCAGGGTCCCGGGTTCAATTCTGGTCTTGGGTGGAACTTGTCTGTGTGGAGTTTGCACTTTCTCCCTGTTGGTGTCTAGTCCCGTTAGGTGGGTGTAAGATCCATACCTGATTGAAATGACCTGCAGAGAAATAACAACGAGGCTAGACAATCATAGCTGGCATCCCACCAGCCCCGACCTAGATGCAAATTTACGATGGAACAGACAGGGCAACTGCCAGAAAATTTGCCCATGCCCTAATTAAGACCCTCAATTGGCCACTAACCCTATCCCAAACCACGTAATGGTCACTTAAGAGCCTGTTCCCACCCAATCTCAATTTCTAAGCTGGCGGGCACCCGATGACTGATGGTGGGAAACTGAAGATGTTCTCACCTCAACCCTGGGTAGGAAGGAAGGAGATGTGCCTCTATCGGAAGGCCCCTTCAGGCTATGGGTGCCCTCTCCCCTGGGCTGACCGAAGAGCTCTGGCACTCCCTCGCCTCCCCTCCACGTCCGCCCCAGCTCCCGGCTACCCTCCGACACCAATATTGCACCACCTCCTTCCGAATCCCCAGAGTATTGAGTACACTCCCCCTCCCTGGGCACCTGGCACTGACCTGAAGTGCCGTCCTGGGACTTAGAGTCAAGCATGGTGCTGCAATAACTCTTTTGGCCACTGCAGTGTTGTGCTTTGAGGAGTTGGAGAGCTGTCGGCCAATCAGATTGGGCGACAGCTCTCCAAGGCAGAGCACTTATCCAAGTGTGGACAGAAGTCTCGCCTGTTGCCAATCAGAGCTCAATTGAACATGAAATGGTAGCTGGCCTATCCGAGTAGGTAGGGATGCATTCACCATGGACTCTCTGGGCAATGGGCACGGACCGATCACCATGCTGAAAATACAGGCCAATAGAATGTTGGCATGTGGAGGCAGAACATTGGACTACAGAACGTTACAATATACAAGCTACACTATGCTTGGGATGCACTGACATTGCTGCTTGTAGTCAGGCCACGTCTGACACTTGTAAATGCAATTTTGATACCAGCCAGACATTATTGCGTTTGTGTTTATTGGCTCCTACCTAGCCACAATATTAACTACCCTGCCCGGGAGAGCTCTCTGCACATATCCAGAGATCCCTGCCAACTCTTGTAATGTTTTGACTGTTCAAAAAACATGAAGAACTACCATAAACCCCCCCCCCCCCCCCCCCCCACCTCCCCATTCAACTCCACCAACACTTAAATGAACATCGAGTAGGCTTGAGGATGGCTTTCAGAGCATTTAATAAATCAAATACACACTTCACTGGATTTACACTTTATAGTGTTGGACTGAAATAAGTGGGACCATGAATCTGGATTTGAACTAAATTCTGAGCATCTTTGTGAATGCAAGTCATTTATAGTGCATTGCAATTATTTTTCATATAAAATGCTGAACACTCTTTGATTTGGTCAGTGATGCTGGTGTTACTTTTGTTTGGTGCTGTTACTCTTAAAATGCTGAATGAATGAGATTGGAATTCAACAATTAATGTATATGGCCAAGTCATTTTATGTGAGGTTATGTTGGACCTTAGGCTGTGCAAGTAGAGGCTTGACACTAAAACACAATGCATATGTTGCAGTATTTATATATATTATATATATAATATATAGTGCCAGAATTTATTGACAAAATAATGGCAAGCTAAAATGCATATTGCTAAAAATAATAATAATCTTTATTGTAAGTAAGCTTATATTGCAATGAAGTTACTGTGAAAAGCCCCTGGTTGCCACATTCCGGTGCCTGTTCAGGTACACAGAGGGAGAATCCAGAATGTCCAAATTACCTAACAGTACATCTTTCGGGACTAGTGGGAGGAATCCGGAGCGCCCGGAGGAAACCCACGCAGACACGGGGAGAACGTGCAGACTCCGCACAGACAGTGACTCAGCCGGGAATCGAACCTGGGACCCTGGTGCTATGAAGCCAAAGTTCTAACAACTGTAATAACGTGCTTATTTGTGTTTTAAAAATAACCCAAGTTTGTGGTGAGAAGGAGATAGGACACATGTAGTGAATTATCACAGAATGTTGGATGTTAGCCTCATAAAAATGGGATCTTGACATCAATGCTCCTCAGAGTTTCAAGAAATTCTAGATGTTGCTGTAAGTAACAATTAAACTTTACACAAAAAATTAGGGCTGGTATTTCATGACGTAAGGAGGAGATTTATGGTTCTGACATGCAAATCTGGCTCAGAGTCACTGAAAGGGAACATTTTGAAACTGTGAAGCCTTATTCCTGCAGGTGGTACATTATTCCGAGAGATTTTTAAAAGTTTAATTTTGAGGTGTATTGTTTTTTTCTTTCTGTCTTTTAACCTTTCATTCTAATTCCAATCGTTTGTTCCCTCTATATTTCACTTTCTGTCTCTAATTATACTTTAACTCACCCTATTTTTTTCAGATCATACCATTGGCTAAAGAAATAGACTATTGGTCCTGTCAGGGGCGACACAGTGGCACAGTGGTTAGCTCTGCTGCCTCACAGCTCCAGGGACCCGCGTTCTATTCTGACCTTCAGTGACTGTGTGGAGTTTGGACATTCTCCCGGTATCTGCATGGGTTTCCTCTGGGTGCTCCGGTTTTCTCTCACAGTTCAAAGATGTGCTACTTCGGTGAATTGTCCATGCTAAATTGTCCCTTAGGGTGGGGTTACAGGAATAGGGTGGGGGAGATTGGGCCGAGGTAGTGTGGCCTTACAAAGGGTTGGTACAGACTTGATGGGCCAAATGGCCACCTTCTGCACTGTAGGGATTCTATGATTCTATAATCCACCAAGTTCCCAGATGCCTTATTGGCCTGTACTGTAATCAATTTAAAGTTCCAGCTACCTGTGGTGCAAAATAATGTGGGGCTTATTATAACCCACATGGGTCTTATGGAGGTAGGGATGGTTTACAACCCCTTTGGATCTTGCAGACTCTCCCCAGATAAGGGGTTGGGGGGCCCCTAACAATACTTGCCTTTGTATAAATAGGGTCAGCCAGCAAGGCACTGATGAGAGAAGACCCAGTCGGGAACTGTTGGAGCTGTACGTAATAGTAATTGTAAAATAAAGTTGTTTTTTTTCTCGACCTACTCGTTGTGGATTCTTCATTGCCCTAACAAAGGGTGTTGGGAGGTTGGGGGTGAGGGGAACAGAGTAATCCTTGCAATGCTCCTGCAAAGGCTACAGACTAAGTTCTGGAAAATGGGATTAGAATAGATTGGTGCTTGAAGACCTGTGCAGACATGATGGGCCAAAGGGCCTCTGTTTGTGCTGTAAAACTCTGGGTGGATTCTTCCGCTCCACCCACTGCAAGAATGCCACAGGTGAGACTCCGACAATGGAAAAATCCATTGACCTCGGGCGGGATTCCCCAGTCGCCGGGCGAACGCCGACGGAGAATCCCGCCCTTTGACTCTAAATTCAGGCTCGATATATAGACCTATTTGCCTAGTTTAAAACCCTTCGAGTTTCATACTGTAATTTGTCTCATATAGCAGCCAGACAAAAGTGAAAAAGTAAGAAAGATGATAGGACCTCAAGGTATGCAACATTATGAGATGGATACTATGGTATGACAAATTTTCCCAGCCATAGATTATCAAGAAATGATAGCTTCACGCTATAATCGAAAACAATCCCAGGAGGTCCCTTTTAATATGAACAATTGAAAATGTATTTAGATTTTTATTACAAAACGAAAATGTTTTTGGAGAGATGACTCGAAGATCGTACTTTCTTACGCTGCAAGAATTAGATTTCTTTAATTTCTACACGTGAGCAAAGCAGGCATTATCTTTAAAGTGTAAGGCAGTATTAAATAACAAATTGCAGTGATTTAAAACAATTCCTTGTGCTATGTTCATGAGCTAAGACTGCTGATTTCATAACCATTTTCTTTTTATAGGCACTGTAAAATTCATTATGAAAACCAGCATGTTATTACTGTCATAAAAACATTAGAGGCTTTTGCACTGAAGGTACCAAACAGTTCTAAATTGAGATTGTTGCTCTATGTAGCTTTCATGTGGAAGCAAAAGAGCCTGATAATCCAGCTGCTTGGATTCCTTTTTGTTGATTTAAATGCCAAATGAAACCATTGTGCAGAACACAGAACAGAAACACAATGCAACAGATCTACCAAGATCTGGTAGATGAGATTATGATACAATCCCTCAGTACTTCCTCACAAAAGCAGGAAATCATAGAATTTACAGTGCAGACGGAGGCCATTCGGCCCATCAATTCTACATCAGCCCTTGAAAGAGTACCCTACTTAAGCTCACACCTCCACCCTATTCCCTGTAACCCAGTAACTCCACCTAACCTTTGGACACCAATGGGCAATTTAGTGTGGCCAATCCACTAACCCGCACACCTTTGGACTGTGGGAGGAAACCAGAGCACCCGCAGGAAACCCACGCTGACCCACGGGGAGAAAGTGCAAACTCCACACACACAGTCATCGGAGGCCGTAATTGAATCCGGGACCCTGGAGCTGTGAGGCAGCAGTGCTAATCACTGTGCCACCGTGCTGCCCAAGCTATTGTTTTGGCTTAGACAATCTCATCAGCATGTATTTTCCCCATTAGAAATGCTGAAATGTTTAAAGAAGTAAGAGAAGGATTTTAATTAATTGCGCCCGCACTAGCTATGGTGCAGATCCCGTAATGGCCGCTATGTCTTGGGAGAGGCCGAAAATGGGATTTGCGCTGGCGAGATTTTGGGTTACGATCTTCCTTGTCCCCTTCCAATGACACAATCAGTTTCATTCCCAGAAGGATGCAAGCCTGATTTGCATACATTATAATCTCATTAGCGGGCTTGACCCTGCCAGTTCTGCCCTCAGTGTATCTTCTCACCCAGCCGTTGTGATGCCATGCTGGCTGGAATAATTGCTGTTTTTCAAAACCAAACACCCATCATGATGAGCATGCCGGGGGTGAATAGGCAAGTATAGGCTCAGGTGGTGAAGGACATTTCCGGTTATTGCCCTAGCACATCCCCCGGCACTGCCCCCGGCCATGCTAGCCTGACAATACCAGGGTGGCAGTGCCAAGGAGCTAGTCCCCAGGGGGGCCAAATGTGGGGGGCTGTTCTCCTTATGTGTGGTGGTGGTCGCATGCATCCCAATGTCTGTGGGGTGAGGCAGTACATGTTCCAATGCTTGTGGATGGGGTGTGCCCTGATGCCTTTGTGGGGAGGGTAGAGGAGGATTCCTGGATGTTTGTAGGGTGGGTGAGTGCCCCAAACCCATTGTTAGGTAGGAGTCATCCCAATATTGTGGGAACGGGGAGGGAGTTCTCCCTCTCTGTGTGGATTCGGTGGGGGGGGGGAGGTTATATTTAGCCTAGATCAGGGCGACCTTTCAGGATGGCTCCCCAATCTCTGTGGACCAGGCCCCGTCCTGTCAGAGTGACGGTGCAGATGATGTTCTCAGATTCTCTGTGCATCGAGTGCCAGCAAATCTGGAGTGAAAATTCTGTTGTGCAGCTGGAGAGCTACTCGCCGGTTTTCAGTCTGAAACTGACACTCTGATCAATTCCGGGACGATTCCACCCTTAGTGCTTCACACAACCACCAGGCATCTCACAGCACCTTCCAGTCAATTAAGTAACTTTGAAGCGTAATCAGAGGTGTAATGCAGAGAATGCGGCAGCTAACCTGCGCTGAGCAGTTTCCCATCCACAGCAATGTGGTAATTTAAAAAACAAATTGTGATTGAGGGATAAAGATTGACCAGGGCATCAGGAGTAACTTCCCTACTCCTCTTGGAAATAGGGTTTTGGAATCTTTTCTACTCACCCAAAGAGGCAGATGGGGATGTGGTTTAGCATTGCATCTGAAAGACAGCACTGCTCAGAGTGCATCACTCCCCCAGTACCTCTCTGGAGTGTCAGCATCGATATTTGTACTCAAGCCCGAGAATGAGCCTTAATTATAATGATAATAATAATAATCTTTATTATTGTTACACGTAGGCTTACATTAACACTGCAATGAAGTTACTGTGAAAATCCCCTAGACGCCACATTCCGGCACCTGTTCAGGTACACAGAGGGAGAATTCAGAATGTCCACATTACTTAACAGCACGTCTTTCGGGACTAGTGGGAGGAAACTGGAGCACCCGGAGGAAACCCATGCACACACGGGGAGGATGTGCAGATTCCACACAGACATTGACCCAATTCGGGAATCGTACCTGGGACCCTGGTGCTGTGAAGCAACAGTGCTAACCAATGTGCTACCCGAAACATCGAAGCTTGTGACTCAGAGCTCAGATGGCGACCAATTCAACCACCGTTGATGCAGTCGTGTCGAACAAGAGTTGATACATATTGAAACTACTTTTGGTCTTTGATTTGCAACAGTAAATGGATGCTGTGCATCTGTGGGCAGAACACATGGAGCGAAGCTTACCACATTTTTCCAAGTGTCGGTTCCGGTGAGTAAACTGGGAGGATCCCGACGGGAAACCTCAACGAATATTCAGCCTCTTCAACAAATTATTTTTTTCCACGTGATTCACACAGCTTGCCTCTGATGTGCTCGCCCCGGAAACATTAACCTCTGTAAACGGTGGGGCGCTCCTTTTAAATGCCTCCCCAGCACTTGTCCCAAGTCCATTAGGATGGAACCCTCACCAGCTGATTTGGAACTATCCCCACCCATGCGTAATTAATGAGTTTCCAAACGCTGAACCTGGCGTGAGTTCCTGCCATTCCGAACAATGTGGTGGTCACCACTGAATCCGCCCATCGCCTTACTTAATCTCATTAATGGCATATTTCACCTGTGGGCCATCAGCCCCTTGAGCCTGCTCACGTAGACCACAACTAACCTGTAGCTTAACTCCATTTAACCCTTAATACCCTTGACAAACAAAAATATGTTAATCTCTGTGCCAAAAGGGTCAATAGATTCTCAACTTCAACAGTTTTTAACTACGGTTTGTGGGAAGAAGTGTATTCTGTGATCAAGGGGATCTCCCCTTGTTCTGGCCTCGCCCACCAGAGGAAATACTTTTCCTTATTTACCCGTTCAAATCAGTTAATCATTTTAATCACCTCAATTAAATTACGCTTAGTCCTCTGTACTCAAGGGATACAAATGTCATCTATATAAACTATCCTCATAACTTAACCCCTTCAATCCCAGAAGAATATGAATCAATTACGGGGCTGGTTTAGCTCACTGGGATAAATCGCTAGCTTTTAAAGCAGGCCAGCAGCACGGTTCGATTCCCGTATCAGCCTCCCCGAACAGGCGCCGGAATGTGGCGACTAGGGGCTTTTCACAGTAACTTCATTGAAGCCTACTCGTGACAATAAGCAATTTTCATTTTTTCATTTCAATTAATCAGATAAAAGGAGGTTAATCCACCTTCAAAAGAATTGTATAAGCTTTGAGATGTCACATCACATTCCTTAATGTTCTTTTTTGCAGTGGCAGGATAAAAACATTGGCACAGACACAGATTTAGGAAAAATATGGCAGAACTAACAAAAATTTATATTTATATTATACTGTAATAGTGACCTTAATGTAATATAATCTCCAAAGGCACTTGACAGGAGTCCGAGGAAGGAAAAATAGACACTGAGGGCATAATCTAGTGGAAAAGCTTCTGGGCGCGGTTCTCTTGCCCGAGCCAGATTTACCCAAGTCGAGACGTTGGAGATGAAACTCCACCCAAAAGGGGCGGGACCAATTGGAGACCCCTGGGTGGTCAGAGTAAGTGCAGGGTAGCTCCCTGGCCCACCACGTGGAACGTGGGCACCTTGACACTGCCCGTGGGGCGGGTTCTGGAGGCCGCAGTGATTGGAGAGATTGTGGTGGCACTTACAAATGGCGCCCCGATCTCATCCTGCACTGATGCGCTGAGCTCGTCTGCAGGAAATGAAACGAAGTGCGGTCTCAGCAGTATTAAAGCTAAGTATTCTTCGCCAAGGCCATAAAAAAAAGCCCCAATTGATAGCGGGGTCGTTCTCGGTGCTGCAGGCATGAGAAACACCCTGTTAAACGCGCACAAAACAGGATTCTGTTTATTTCCCGTAAAACCGCGCCCATGTTTGCAAAGGAAAAGGAATCTGTATCATACATAATTTTGAATATGTACCAAAGAAACGCATATGGAATGAAAGTCTGATTTGTTACTGAAAAGAAACATACTTTTACTTCAGGGATAAGCAAGAATAGCAGATTCATATATTATGAGCGTGTGCTCCACGCAATGAGTTCACAAAAACATGTAAATTGGCCTGACTCGATATCTGTCTTCTTTGCATGTGCCATTCAATATGTAACAATAATCTACGCAGTTTAATATGTGCTCAAATGATGGAGCCTCACGAGGCCCACGGGGAAACCATTATTAATCTCCCCATGGAGTACGAGCTTCCCAAGGAGGGGGTGAAGGCCTGCTGGGGCTCGTTAGAACTGAACATAAAAGCCGGCCCAAGCAGGGCCCGTTATCCCAACGGGGACTGTGATTGTGGATAGTTACTGCCGTGGGCGGAGTATTGTAAAGAATTTCCTACCGCTGGCTTCCTCGGTCATTAAAATTAGACAATACAGCGCCCCTTCACTATTGCACAGAAAGTGGTGGACTGAGACTTGAACCAGAAGCATCTGTGTCAGGTACAAAACTGTGAACAACTAAGCTAACATTATAGAATGATCCAGGTTCCTTCAATGTAATGCATTTCCCATCCTGCTAAGGATATAAGAACGTAAGAAACACGAGTGGAAGTAGGCCATTCCACCCTTCGAGCCTATTCTGCCATTCATGGCTGCCCTGATCATGGTCTCAGCTCCACTTTTCTGGCTGCCCACTTCCATAACCCTTCTCTCAATGGTAGCTGTAAAATGTGCCCAATTCAGCCCTGAATATGTTCAATGATCCGGCCTCCGCTGCTCTTTGGGGTAGAGAACTCCAAAGATTAATGCCCCTTTGAGAGAAGGAACTGTTTGTTACCACTATTTTAAATGAGACCCCTTATTTTTAAACTGTGCTGCCCAGCTGTAGATTATCCCACAAGGGGGGAACATCCTCTCAGCATCTAACCTGGCAAGCTACCTCAGAATTGTATATGACTCAATAAGCTCAGCTCTCGTTTTTCCAAACACCGTTGAGAATAGGCCCAACCTGCTCAACCTTTCTTTGTAAGACGACCTCTTCATTCCAGGAATCAGCCAGTGAACCTCCTCTGAACTGCCTCCACTTTCTTAAATAAGAAGACAAGAAGTACACTAAGTGTGATTTCCCCAGACTCCTCTACTTTTATACCCCAACCACCTTGGCAATAAAATCCATTGGCCTTTCCTAATTATTTGTTGCATCGTGTCGGGATTCCCGTTTCCACCCTTTTTGTGACACATGTACAAGAACCCCCCCCCCCCCCCCCCCCCCCCCCCTCCCGATCTGTACCAAAGCATTTTGAAGCCTTTCTTCACTTAATTCTCTAGCTTTCACAAAGAGTCGTCCAGAAGCGAAACGTTAGCTCCCTTCCATCACTGTAGACACACAAGGCGTTAATGTAACTACACGCAGACTAGCTAGGCATTAGAGGGAGCACCAGAGACATGACACACAGACACTCAACCAATAGGTTAGTAAGATAGGACACGACCAATGGGCATTCACGATACACACAGAAGTGACACTACCACAGGGGGGTATTACACCAACCCATATATAAAGGACACAGCACACATGATCTTCCTCTTTCCAGTGGAGACACTCAGTGAGTACAGACACAGGGTTGATTCAACATCACACCCACCACGTGGATTGTAGCAGACTGGTTCGTCAGTCTGAGTAGCTATAAAAGGATTAACAGTAGAGGCAAATCCGAGTAGGAGAATTGTAAATAGTTTAATAAACGTGTTGAAGTTATCTCCACGTCTGAACCTTCCTTTGTCAGAGTGAACATCAAAGAAGCAGCTTATGCTACGCCAAGAGCATAACAAGACACTCTAGTTTTTCCAAACTCCATTGAGAATAGGCCCAACCTGCTCAACCTTTCTTTGTAGGACGACCTCTTTATTCCAGGAATCAATCCATTGGCCTTTCCTAATTATTTGTTGCATCTTGTCGAGATTCCCGTTTCCACCCTTTTTGTGACTCATATACAAGAACCTCCCCCCCCCCCAAACCCACCCCCCCCCCCCACCCCCCTCCCTCACCCCCCGATCTGTACCAAAGCATTTTGAAGCCTTTCTCCACTTAATTCTCTAGCTTTCACAAAGAGTCGACCAGAAGCGAAACGTTAGCTCCCTTCCCTCTCTGCAGGCGCTGTCAGACCTGCTGAGATTGTCTAGCATTGTCTGTTTTTGTTTCAGATTCCAGCATCCACAGTAATTTGCTTTTATCGACTTAATTAAAGTTTGCTTTTCTGTTCCTTCTACCAAAGTCGATAACTTCACATTTTTGACATTATACTTCATCTGCAAAGTTTTTGCCAACTGACTTGACCGCCTCATATATCCTTTTAGCAAAATCTCAGTGCCCTCCTCACAATTTGATTTCTGACACCTTCGTAATTCCAGCAAATGTCACTGCAGTAGACTCTGCCCTTTCATCCATACACTTTGGTAGGAAGCAGAGGGAGGTCATTTATTACTTGAAGGTGAACGTTTAAGTGGAGTAGAAGAATAATGGGATCTCGCGATACAAATACAGCCATCACTAAAAGTCGCTCCACAAGTTAGCAAGGCCATAAAAAAGCAATCCAAATGCTAGACTTGCTGGAGGGTAGAAATTAAAAGTAGGAACATTATACAAAACATGTATTGAACCTTGATGAGACCACACTGCATGCAGTTCTGGATGACATATTATAAAAAGGATACAGTGGAAACCGGAGCTCCCGGACGAAACTCACGCAGACACGGGGAGAACGTGCAGACTCCGCACAGGCAGTGACCGAAGCCGGGAACCGAACCTGGGTCCCTGGCATTGTGAAGTAACAGTGCTAACCACTGCGCTACTGTGCCACAAGCATTTTAGCACACTGGGCTAAATCGCTGGCTTTTAAAGCAGACCAAGGCAGGCCAGCAGCACGATTCAATTCCCGTACCAGCCTTCCCGAACAGGTGCTGGAATGTGGCGACTAGGGGCTTTTCACGGTAACTTCATTGAAGCCTACTCGTGATAAGAAGCGATTTTCATTTTCCTTTCGTTTCATTTATACCTGCCTTTAATGTGCAATTAATAGTTCATAATTGACCACAATTTTTGCGTCAATTCATGTGAAATGTATGTTGATTAAGGGCTTTAGGGTATGGGGGGAGGGGGGAGGTGTAGCTAAGGTGGTATTTAGTGTTTGATTTGTTTGTCTCCTGAACTGTAAAAAATATTTTTTTATAAATATTCGTTTTAAAAAAGGGGGAAAAAATGAAAATTTGTTCCTTGAACAGTAAAAACTGTTGGGAATTGGGACTTTGTTCACCTATTAGTTCCATTAGATTATTGAATGCCTTTTCCAAATTGATACTGACAGTTTTATTTTCCTCTCTCCCTTTGCTTCCTGAAGATATACAATGGTTGGGATGCTGTGAGTGCCTTCTACTGTGAATACTGTCAGAACAGCTGACACAATGTCAGAGTGAGGACAGCTACAGCTAACCCTGGACATACTGAATAGTTTAGAAGACCTGCGTTTTTCCTTAAGGAATGCAAGAAAATTCAAATTCCAATTTTCTTCTGGCACGGAGGCAGACTTTTGTCGGTTTCCATAGTTAGTAATTCCCGGAGCAGGATGCCAGTCTGTCGCCAGAGGCTTCTAGCTTGAGGGGCTCCACTCCACATCAAACAAGGCTGAGCAGGATTCCCTCTCAGTCTTACTGCCAGCCGTTGCCATGATGGAAGCATTTTGCAGGTTGGCACATTCAACCTGTCTCATCATGCCAGGAACACATCTTCCTTGGCCATCAGGTCCTGGGGTAGCATTCGAACCTAAAGCTTCTGGCTCAGAGGCAGGAGCACTACCACCATAAGACCTCCACACGGCAATAAAATATACTGATCAAAAGATGGTGAATGCTGTGAACGGATTCTTTCTGGAAAATTCCTATGTTCACTATGCTCGAAAACTTTCCTAGGAGGTCATGGAATTTTGTACTGGCAGAGGTTCATTGATTCATAGAATTTACAATGCAGAAGGAGGCCATTCGGCCCATCGAGTCTGCACCAGCTCGTGGAAAGAGCACCCCACCCAAGGTCAACACCTCCACCCTATCCCCATAACCCAGCTGGCTTTGAAAACAGACCAAGCAGGCCAGCAGCACGGTTCGATTCCCGTAACAGCCTCCCCGAACAGGCGCCGGAAAGTGGCGACTAGGGGCTTTTCACAGTAACTTCATTTGAAGCCTACTCGTGACAATAAGCGATTTTCATTTCATTTCATTTCAGTAACCCCACCCAACACTAAGGGCAATTTTTAACACTTCATTTCATTTCATTTCAGTAACCCCACCCAACATTAAGGGCAATTTATCATGGCCAATCCACCTAACCTGCACATCTTTGGACTGTGGGAGGAAACCGGAGCACCCGGAGGAAACCCACAAACACACGGGGAGAATGTGCAGACTCCGCACAGACAGTGACCCAAGCTGGAATCGAACCTGGGACCCTGGAGCTGTGAAGCGATTGTGCTATCCACAATGCTACCGTGCTGCCCAAAGTCAAAGTCCATTTCAAACAGGGGCACGTTAAAGGAAGCAATGGAAAATTCAAAAGTCTGCACCAATCTCTGGCTTGGCGAGAACAATTGAGGCTGTTTACTTCATCTCATCAGACATTCATGACACCCACCTCCTGTTGATTAAGATCTCAGAATATGTACAAGAATTCTGAGATGAATGCAAGAGATGGGACTATTTCCCCTCCCAGACAAACCCAGAGAAATTGGGTCAAAAACTTTGAGTAACAGGAGCATGGACAACAACATCAGGCCATCTCTCCTGCTCTCTCTCTCTCTTTTGCTGGAGGCAAATTGTCTGACAGGAACAAGTAGAAAGAAACAGGACAGCCTCTTCAGCTAACCCTGCAGAGACAGTCAGGTAGGTTCTCCCTCTGGGACAAGCCAACAAGTGTTTCCACTATACTGCAAATCTACAGATGTCAGTCCTACTGGAGTCAACCAACTTAACGGCTGCAACGTACTGTTTTTATTAGAATATTTTGAGGGTATTGTGTTGTTCTGTGGACATGCTGTCTATATGTGTGTGAATGTGTGTCTGTGTATGACTCATTCAATTAAGCTGGTGACTCGGTGTCTATGGAATTGAGACCATCAAAAGGGCTAGGTGCAAAGAGCAGGCAATTGAAGTGAATCAGGCCATGTTTGATATTCTACAAGTAAACTAAACATGGGTATAAATTTGCATTAGGAGATGAGTGAAGATTTGGATTTTTAGCTGTTGATTTTCAAATAGAGTTAAAAAGGAGTTTGAAACATAAGGACAGGTCATAGGTAATCTTGGGAAAGGTTATTAAGTTTCATTTGACCAAAGAGTGGGGGCCAATAGAGATCATGCAATATTTCTATATTTTGAAGACAGTTAAGTTCAGAGAGATGTTGTGAACAATGGTTTTAAAGATGAAAGGAAAAAACATATTTAAGGAGGGTTGGGAACTTTGTTGAGGGGTATGGCCATGTAAGACCCTAGAGTGTGCCCTGTTTTGGAATAGATCTAAGTTTAGTGAGCTGGCTTGCAGCCAATCCAAAGGATGGTCTGCTTGTTTCAGGAAGTAGGGTTTTGTTCCAAAGGTTTTGGAATTCTCCACAGCAGAGTCTGTGTGTGAGAAAGGGACACCCTGTGCCTTGTGATCATATTACTGGATTTTGTATAGATTAAATATCTGCAGGGACTGTTGACTAAAGGTAGTTTTTTGTGAGTTTAACTGAGTAATCGTTTGGTGAAATGTTCTGTAATTTTAACTATGTAAATATAATCTTGTGTGCTTAAGTTTTCTTTTCTTTCTTTACTTAATGTTTTAACTTACAATTTAAAATCTTCAACAGTGTTATTGGAATGTGTAAGTCTTTGTTTCATATCATCATTACAAATTGAAGATTGTTGTTAAAAAACAGAAAACGTTGGAATAATTCAGCAGGTCTGGCAACATCTGTGGAGAGAGAAATTGAGTTAAAGTTCTCAGTCCATATGACTCTTCTTCACTCTGAACATTGTGGACCACTGACCTGATATTTAAACAGTTTGCTTTTTATTTCTGATAGTTTCATTGGTGATGAAAATCAGGCAGTTCCTACATTTGGCAGGCGATTTTCAGAGACAGTTGTATGCAAATGTGACAAAATTGCGTCTCAATCTAATAAAGAAGGCTTGTGTTTGATTTTAGCTGCACAAAGTTGCCAGCACTTCAACAGGCCATTTGGCCCTGCTGGTCTCATGTGTGCTTCACATAATCTTCCACCCATCCATTGGAGGCCATTTTAATTTTCATTGTAGGATGACATGAGAGTGTATCAACAGACATTTTACATCTTACTTTCTTTACAAAAGAATTAGGAGAGATGTAAACCAAATGATTAAATTTACACCCAATTGAGGAATGTGGCGACTAGGGGCTTTTCACAGTAACTTCATTGCAGTGGTAATGTAAGGCTAGTTGTGACAATAAATATTATTATTAATATTATTATTAAAAGTAAAGTAATTCACTTTGGGACGCCTTTAACTTCTGCAGATAATAAACCTCTTAATGTCCGATTTGAACCACTGTCAAGATTTCCTACATCCACATCAGCTAAAGTGAGGAATACAGAGGCGGGAAGTCAATGAAAATTGATAGAAGGAAACATGAGATTGACTGAACGACTGAGTTGTACAAGGAAGAAGGGTCACCTGCAAACCAATGTGACAAAAAAAAAATCTGAATTGTGGACCTTTGCAGGGGAATCATGTTACCAACTCCCATATGTTTTTAATGATGAGAGACAGTTGAACTCAACTCGGGCTTGTCACATGTGCACGATTGGTTTTAAAGTTTATGCCAATTGGCTGCTAAAGATCACACAACTGACCTGTAACAGGAAATTACTGTCAGAAAATCAGGATGCAAGTACACAAAAGTGAAATACTGTATATAAAGACAGCAACTGGACTTGGGGGACTGGAGAAGTAAGCATCCACAGAAACGTAAAACGGTCGCTTTCACCAGAGCTGTGATCAAAACCATCGCTGCTATTTCCTGTTATGTAGACTTTATCTGCCCCTCCAGTATTCAAACTAACAAGTAATGACTTCTTCTTAATCTGACCAGATGCCTTGAAAGCAAATTCATTTTTTACATATCATTTATTTGGTCCCCTTTCTGCATTTGATGTTGGCCAAAAAAATGTATCAATTCAGGAACAACTCACAAAGATATCTGACTTGTTTAAAATTGCTGCTGCACTCACAGTTAAAGAATGAATGTGAAAGTTGTGGTTGGCAGAAAACTGCTCAACTTGTTTGTGACGTTTTTTTAAATGGCAAACCTATTTCTGTTAACATAGGAAGGAATGTTGCATGAGTAATTTAATCATTCATCCACTAACAATGCCAACTGCAGTTTGAGTAGTTGTTTTGTAACAGCAATCATTAAGTGCTACTTTATTCACTTCTTCGTTTGTCATCCGTGGCTCATTTGGTAGCACACTTGTCACAGGGTTGCAAGGTTCTGGGTTCAAATCCCACAATCAAGCGCTCCTTTTCAGTAGGTGAGGGGTGATCATTGTGCTGCCTGTCACATGCGGTTAGGCTGAGGTTCCATGAACCTGTTCAGGTGGATGTAAAAGATCCCACGGTGCTATTTTTAAGGTGAGCAGGGGAGTTGTCCCGGCCAATGTTTATCCCATCAACCAACGCCAAAAAAAATAGATCAGCTGGTCATTATTGTACGGCTGCCTGTGAGTGTTTGCTGAGTGCAAATTAATGTCACGGGCTAGATTCTCCGATTTTGAGACTCTGTGTTGACACCGTTGTGAAAACTGTGGTCTGTTACACCAGGAAAACTGGCGCCAAAAGGCCACCGATTCCCCATTTTGCTGGGGGCTAGCAGGGAGCCATCGGTAGAGCTCGCAGCTCTAACTGCCGATGCGGCTCCCAGCACTTCCGGTTCAGAGGCTGCGCATGAATACGGCGGCGGTCTGCAGCGTCCGTGCTTGATGGTGGACTCAGTCCACGGACCTAGAGCGCCAAAGTAGCGCCCCCATCTGCCGCTTGCGCACTCCCGACCGCCCGCCCACAGTGCCGCCAGCCCTGAATAAAGCCCCCCCTGCCCGCCGATCGGCCCTCCCCTGACTGTGGCGACCCTGGACTGAGTCCACGGCCACCATGCGAGGATCCCGAACGGTGTGAGCACACGTAAACCACACTGTCGGGAATCCAGCCGGTCGGCAATGGAGCATCGCGGGATGGGCCTCAGGCAATGGCCTGAGGCGGTGGATACTTGGCGCAGCTAACTCCTCAACTACACCGATTTTCAGGGGGCGGAGAATTAAAAAACCAGCGCCGCTCCCGATTTTGCCGCCAAACCGGATTCTCCGCCCCGTCGCCGAACACAATTTTGGCGTCAGGGAGCGGAGAAGCCAGCCCCACGTTTCCCACCTGACAACAGTGACTCCACGGCAAAAAGTATATCATTGGCTGTAAAATACTTTGATATGTCCGGTGGTTGTGATAAGCATGAGGTAAATCTAAGTGTTTTAGAAACACTTTGAATTATAAATCCTATCAGCTTAGCTTTAGATTGATTATTTTGGTGGCTAAATATTATCCAAAATTTACCGGATGAAACTTCGCATTGCTGTCAGGTTGTTTATAGTGCACATAAATTTGCCTTATGCTGCAGCTCAAAATGGACAATAGCGATCAATAGCCCATTTCCACCCCATCCTATTTTCCTCTTCCATTCACTTCAACTAAATCAGGGCGGATTCACTATTGTCCTTCTTACACTTCTGCCTGAGACCAATTTCACTGCCACTGATTTTAAAAGTGTTGCACTCAAATCCTGTTGAACAACATAACATAGCCTGCTTAACATAATAAGATGTCCCAAAGCACTTCACAAGAACAGTATAAACCAAATTTAGACACCCTGACACATAAGACGATAGGCAGACTGGTCAAAGAAGGCTTTAAGGAGCATCTTTAAGGAAGAAAGAAAAGCAGAGACGTTTGAGGAGGGACTTCCAGCACTTAGAACCATGGCCACCAATGATGGAGCAATTCAAATGGGGGATGCACAAGAAGACAGAGTTAAATGAGCAAACATATCGCAGAGGTTGAGTGGCTGAAGGAGAGTTGAGCTGGGGAGGGAGGAGGCCATGGAGGAATTTAAAATCAAGAATGAGAATTTAAAAATCGAGGGATAACTTGAGCAGGAGCCAGCGTGAGTGTGAGTCCAGAAATGAACCAATGAATGAGGGCTGATACAGTCAAAGCTTTCGATGGCCTCACGTTTACATAGGATAGAAGGTGGGATGTCAGCCAAGAGTGTGTTGGAATAGTTAAGTCGAGGGATGAAGAAAGCACGAATCAAGGTTTCAAAAGTAGATGAACTGAACCATGCTAAAGCCTGGAAATTGGAGATCTTAGTGTAGGTTTAGCCAGGGGCTGGTTTAGCACAGCGGGCTAAACAGCTGGCTTGTAATACAAAACAATGCAGCAGCGCGGGTTCAATTCCCGTACCGGCCTCCCCGAACAGGCGCCGGAATGTGGCAACTAGGGGCTTTTCACAATAACTTAATTGAAGCCTACTTGTGACAATAAAGCGATTATTATTATTATTATTTGTGACGGTGTGGATATGTGATTGAAAGCTCATCTTCGGGTCAAATATGACACCAATATTGTGAAGAGTTTGGTTTAGTCTCAGATAGTTGCTAGGGGCAGGGATGGAGTCAATGATTAGGGAACAAAATTAAGTTTGGGGACTTTAGGCAATGGGTGGGATTTTCTATCCCACCAGCCCCGTTTTCCGGCATGGCATGGCTCCGCCGGCAGCGGGATCCTTCCTTCCAGCAGTTGGCCAATGGGGTTTCTCATTGTGGCCATCTCTCGCCGTTAGGAAACCTGTGGGCTTGGGCGCGCCGCCTGTGAAGAGGAGGATCCTGCCGGCGGAGAATTCCACGGAATGGTTTTAATTTTTCCCACTATTTGATTTACTTAATGACGATGAGTGAATTTGTTTTTATATTGTGCCTTTAACGTAGTAAAATATCTCAAGATACTTCACAGCATCATAGAGTTTTCTGAGTAAAATATTGACAAAAGGGTACTCAACTTTGTTTGTTAACAGAGATGAAATTCACTTCCCTTCACTTTTGGAAACTTCTGTTCAAGTCTAACCTGTGGAGAAAAGAAGTAGCAATGATAATGTTTAGTTATTTTTGTCTTGCATCCTGGTTTTGTAGAATGTACATTTTTAAGGCATTGCTGTTTGGTTCATTTTAGCTTTGTGAAGCCCAGAAATACCACAACTTGACAGAAAGAACAGAGTGTTCTTCTGGCAGATTACCAGTCTAGTGCAAACTATGAGAGTGAAGTGAACTTTTCTTTTAAACTGAACTATACAAGATTTACTTAGCACTTCCAATTCTTTATTTAATATGCACATTTATTGAAATTTGTTATGCCTTGCAGATCTGGACAAGTAAGAATGAGTGGATATAGATATAAGATTAAATGTAAGAAACTTTGACTGGAAAGCAAGAGCACCTTATATTTTTACACACAGGTTTGAGAGGTTATAGAATTAGTAATTTGAAGCAAAGACCACGGCTGGATTTTCATCCCCCAACAGAGGTGTGAAAGGGGTTGTGAAGCACTGAACTTAGCTTCCTTTCCGGAAAAACAATTTTCCTCCAACTTTCCGACTCCATTTCTGTGTGGCCTTTTTGTAGGTTGGGAAAGCCTTGTGTGCAAAACACACAAGCACCACATGCAAGGTCAGGGTACCCATTTTGAGGCCCAGAGGAAAATTGTGATGTGCTGCGGAAGATTTTGGAAGCTCTAAAAAAACACACGTTGTGGAGTTCATGAGCACATTGAGGCAGGCTACTGGGGAGGTGGGAACATTCTAAAAAGTAATTATAAAATGGTTTGACACTTATGTTGAATTATCATGTCTCAGTGTTTTTAATGACACTATTTATCATAGGAATCTGTCCCACATCATTTAAAAAAAAAATCAATTTAAAGTACCCGATTATTTTTGTTTCCCAATTAAGGGGCAATTTAGTGTGGCCAATAAATCTACCCTGCACATCTTTGGTTGTCCAAGTTCCATTCACCCATTATCCTTGTGCTCACTGACCTGCATAGACCCCTGGCTCTGCCACACCTTGTGAGCATCTCTGATTTTAATTGCTTCACCGTTGGTGGCCATGCCTTCAGCTGGTTAGGGCCTAACCTTGGACTTTCCTCGCTGAACCTTGCCACCTCTGTGTCTCTCTGTCCTCCTATAAGACCCTCTTTAAAAAGTACCAAGCCTGTCCTAATATCACTTGATTTGGATTAGGATTTTGTTTATTGTCACATGTACTGAGGTACAGTGAAAAGTATTTTTCTGTGAGCAGCTCAACATATCATTAAGTAGATGAAAATAAAAGAAAATAAAAGAAAATACATAATAGGGCTACACAAGGTGCACAATGTAATTACAGAACACCGGCAACGGCTGAAGCATGCAGGGGTGTAGTGTTAATCAAGTCAGTCCATAAGAGGGGCGTTTAGGAATCTGCTAACAGTGGGGAAGAAGCTGTTTTTGAGTCTGCTCGTGCGTGTTCTCAGACTTTTGTATCTCCTGCCCGATGGAAGAAGTTGGAAGAGTGAGTAAGCCGGGTGGGAGGGATCTTTGATTATGCTGCCCACTTTCCCCAGGCAGCGGGAGGTGTTGATAGAGTCAATGGATGGGAGGCAGGTTTGTGTGATGGGCTGGGCTGTATTCACGACTCTCTGAAGTTTCTTGCTGTCTTGGGCCGAGCAGTTGCCATACCAGGCTGTGATGCAGCCCGATAGGATGCTTTCCAGGGTGCATCTGTAAAGGTTGGTGAGAGTTAACATGGAAATGCCGAATTTCCTTAGTTTCCTGAGGACGTATAGGTGCTGTTGTGCTTTCTTGGTGGTAGCGTCGACGTGGGTGGACCAGGGCAGATTTTTGGAGATGTGCACCCGGAGGAATTTGAAGCTGCTAACCATCTCCACCTCGGCCCCGTTGATGCTGCCGGGGGTGTGTACAATACTTTGCCTCCTGAAATCAATGACAAGCTCTTTAGTTCTGCTGGCGTTGAGGGATAGATTGTTGTCGCTGCACCACACCTCTAGATTCTCTATCTCCCTTCTGTATTTTGACTCGTTGTTATTTGAGATCCGGCCCACTATGGTCGTATTGTCAGAAATGGCTCAATGTCAAATTGTGTTCACTAAAGGTACTCTGAACTGCCTTGGAATATTTTACTATGTTAAAAATGCTATATGAATGCAAACTGTTGGTGTATATAATTATATGCAGTAAATAATTTCTGAATGATGAACAACTTCATTGGAGGGAGTTGGTTTATGCTGAGTTAGTTGATGTTGGTAATTCTTGAGTTGTGAGCACGACATTTGGCCTGTGTCCCTGAGCTAGGGTGAAGACAAATAGGAAAACGGGTGACGTTACAATAATCTATCATGACCAGTGAGCGAGCAATAAACCGATTGAGGGAAATGTAAATAGAATATTCTATTATTCTAGTTTGCTGAAATAAAGAAATTGGACTTTTTGCTTCCATTTGAGGGGCGTAAGGAGGACAATTTTTGGGGACCGGTTTCTAGCACTACCAGAATGCCTGACAGACGGATCATAGAATCATAGAATTTATAGTGCAGAAGGAGGCCATTCGACCCATCGGGTCTGCACCGGACCTTGGAAAGATTACCCTACTTAAGCCCACATCTCCACCCTAACCCCGTAACCCAGTAAACCCACCTAACCTTTTTGGACACAAAGGGCACTTTAGCATGGCCAATCCACTGAACCTGCACATCTTTGGATGTCCAAAGGGAAATTGGTTTGGGTGAATTTTCGGGCACCCCAGGTAGCTACTTGAAACAGATGTTTTGTATTTTTATGAGGGGGCCTAACACTGGCTTCGGGCCAATTTGTCAAATTAGGCAGCAGAGCGTGGAGCCGGCGGGGTGCCTTGGTCACTGAGGGCACTTTAGTAGCGGCCATCAATAAAAATCCAGCGCCTGAGAATTAACTAAAAAAGAATTTACCTAAAATCAGTCTCAACTTGTCCAGGCGCTATGTATACTTTGGCAGCTCACCTGCCTAATATTAGTGGGGGCTGAGGAAGAATTTCACTGGTGTACACTTTATGTGCCAGGCCCATTTCAGGGCCCAAAAGCAGACCTAAGGCAATTTCACTTCCAAAATGCCTTTCATTGTACTTAAATTAGGTTATGTGTACACAAACAGTTGCAAAAAAAAAAACAATGTTAACATTATAATTCTCTTGCTAAATCCATTTTCAAATTCATTACTAGTGTAATAATTGAATAATTGACAAACTCTCTACTGGAAACCATTTCACTGCTTAAATGATTGCTTTATAAATAAAATGATTGTTCCTTAGCAACTGAATTTACATGATGGCTGCTATTTGTCTGCTGGCATACCAACAAAACTGTTTCAATTAAAGGAAAAATAACACATAATTTTAGACTGTACACAGTTTGGTGTCACTTTTTAAGTGGGCCAAATTCATGCTGAAATTGCTGATGATAAATTTCCCAAAACATCAACTGTTAGCAGTGAAACAGTTTTCTTGCGCTGAAAACAGCTGTATGAACATTTTCGCTTGGAATTTTGTAAGGACAGCACGAAAACAATTTCCAGCAAATATATATTTTTTCAATTTTCTGCCTTCTAACCACCTCAACCTAATGACCCTGCCACACCATTCCCCACCCTCCCAAACCTGACTCTACGCCTTGTATAACCACACCTCTTTATTCCAATACCGGCAGTAACCAGGTCCCATGCCCTAAATCTCTTCACAAATGTCTTTGCTTCCCTCTCTGCCTTTACGGCCCTCCTCAAAATACAAATCTTTGTCCAATCGTTTGGCTGTCTTTGACTTGTTCAATCTTTCGTCACACCATTCTAAAACAATTTGGGGGCTATTGTTACATGCGGGACTTGCATTTCTGAATTATCTGTCATCAGCTCAGGAGATTGCAAAGCACTTTCGAGCCAATGGAGTACTTTAAAAAAAATAAAAATTTAGTGTACCCAATGTAATTTTTCCAAATAAGGGACAATTTTGCGTGGCCAATCCACCTACCCTGCATGTCTTTTGGGTTGTGGGGGTGAAACCCACGCAAACACGGGGACAAGGTACAAACTCGGACAGTGGCCCAGAGCCTGGGATCAAACCTGGGACCTTGGCGCCGTGAGGCAGCAGCGCTAACCACTTGTGCCACCGTGCTGCCCTGACAATTACATTTAACCAATGTGGAGTCTCATTCCTCCAGATTTTAAATTACATTTTCTGTCTTTTATATCTCTCTCTCCCCCAATTTAACCTTTCTTGATTTTGCTATCTGATTTGGCATTGAATTTAACATTCAAAATAACATTCTTTGATTCTGTGCACTTTGCTAATGATGCTTCAATCTAACTGTTTAAGGGGATACATTGCTTGCCCTGTTCACGCAAGCCCCAAATGCTTTGTACGAAACTCTGCTTTTTTGCGAATTGGCTGACAGGAATTTCCATGAAATCTGTGGGTAAGTGTAAATGTTGCAAAAAGCTGAGGCAATTTTGATCACTGCTGATTGCAAATTCCAGCCCTAAGTACCCAGGTTGGATAGGTCAATGGCATATGAGGCTGTGTCACATACAGATAGATTGGCAGGCTCTTTGTTTCCTGATATCTATTGTTCAATTCTGTAAATAGAAAAGCAATATAATAATAATAATCTTTATTGTCACAAGTAGGCTTACATTAACAATGCAATGAAGTTACTGTGAAAAGCCCCTCGGCGCCACATTCTGGCACATGTTTGGGTACATGGGAGTGGGAATTCAGAATGTCCAAATTACCTAACAGCACGTCATTTGGGACTTGAGCACCGGAGCACCCGGAGGAAGCTGACACATCCACGGGGAGAACGTACAGACTTCGCACAGACAGTGACCCAAGCCTGGGTCCCTGGAAGCAACAGTGAATATTAAAAATGAACAACTCCAGAATCTTTAACTCGAACCCATTCTTACCCAGCACCTTATAATTGTGAAACTCATTACCACCCGGACTGTCTCGTTCTCCTGCAATCTGGCAAGCGAGACCCATTCTCAAGCTGCTGCCAATGCCATTTGGCAACCAATCAATAGGATGCCCATGTGGGCAGTCCAGGGCGAAATCTCCTTACCCGTGACTCGGTGTCTGCTCTCAGCTCAGTACCTCCTTCTGACATCCCTTCTGGATGTAACTTCACTGTGTGGCAACCTGGGGAAAACATTTGTGGCATGCTTATTAAAAATAAAATCTGAAAACATGTGCTATCTGATCAATACTGTAAAGGTGATTCATATAACCGTGTTCTATCCAGTCTTGTTAATGGATTGTTAGATTACGTCTAGCTGTTGAAAGAAAATGCAGTTTTGTCATTTAGGCAATATTGTATTCTGCGTGTAACAGCAAATGAGAACTGAGTCAGTTGCATTATTTTCCACAAGGAAAATTAATTATGGACTTACATTTTTGGTGAGATTCTGAAATTCACAGGAACCAGAGGTGGGATTCTCCGCCTGACGGCTCCGAAATTGCAAAACAGGATTGGGTGGAGAATAGCCTCCGATGCCAAAACTGGCGTAGGTGCCGGTTTGACGCCAAATCGGGATGCTCCGGCAATCCGAAAATGGCGGAAATGCCCCTCTTGCCGTGCGCCGTTAAAGTACAGTCGGCATTGTTGTGTTATAAGCTGCCACTTGATGTAGACTCTGCTGAAAGATGCTCCAGATTCGGAGAAAGTTTAACGTATTTATTGAACGATTAACAATGCTCTTAAATGAGTTCGACACTCTACTAATCTGCCTCTAGTAACTCAGTCTATTCTGCTAACTATACAAGCTTGCTCTCGACCATGTGCTCGGCTGTGATGTTACTGATAATCAACCCTGATTTGCTCTCTTGGTTTCTGCCGGTGTGTGCCTTGTCCTTTTTATAGTGGTCGTGTATTGCCTCCTTGTGGTAATGCCACCTCTGGGTGTCCTGATTACCCATTGGTTGTGTCCTGTTCTGATGACCCATTTGTTGCGTGTCTGCATATCATGACAGGCATATCATTAGCGGGCCTGAAACTCTATTCTCCAGGGCCTCCGGGATTCACCGCCTCTGATGGGCCGAGTTCCCGATGGCGAGGTTCACTTACATAGAACATAGAACAGTACAGCACAGAACAGGCCCTTCGGCCCTCGATGTTGTGCCGAGCAATGATCACCCTACCCAAACCCACGTATCCACCCTATACCCGTAACCCAACAACCCCCGCTTTACCTTTACACTTTTTAGGACACTACGGGCAATTTAGCATGGCCAATCCACCTAACCCGCACATCTCTGGACTGTGGGAGGAAACCGGAGCACCCGGAGGAAACCCACACACACACGGGGAGGACGTGCAGACTCCGCACAGACAGTGACCCAGCCGGGAATCGAACCTGGGACCCTGGAGCTGTAAAGCATTTATGCTAACCACCATGCTACCGTGCTGCCCCTTGTGGTCTCAATAACCGTGAACCTGGTGTCCTGGCTGCTGAGCGAGAGAGAGAGGAGGTAGGACACGGAGGGGAGTGACTGCTGGCTGGCGGCCCGGACACCGGCCGTGCTGGCTAGGGTATGGGGCCCCTGCCAGGACCACAGGGGATGGAGGGGGGGGGGGGGGGGGGGGGGGACAGGCTGAGTAGCCGGAATGCCCCCCCACAGGACTGGGGCGGTGCCCAGGCACCGACCGGCATTACAGCGGCCGTCTTGCTGCATACCCACTGACCACCCACCACGGCCCCTGGTTCTTCACAGTGACACCAGCCGTATAATAATAATAATAATAATCACTTATTGTTACAAGTAGGCTTCAATGAAGTTACTATGAAAAGCCCTTAGTCGCCTATTCGGGGAGGCCGGTAAGGGAATTGAACCCACGCTGCTGCCTTGTTCTGCATTACAAGCCAGCTGTTTATGTGCTAAACCAGAGTGCTAAACCACTCCCGCACACCCCCCCCCCCCCCCACCCCACCAACAACAGCGCTCCCCCTCCTCCCCCGGCCCCAAACAACCCCTCCAACCAGCCGCCACTCACAGGGGCCATCGACGGCAGCCCCCTGTGAGGGCAATGCCAGCCAAATGTACCCCTGGCAGCAGGGACAGGTACTAGGACCAGGGGCCCCCATGTTGCCAGGCACCGACGGGGCAGATGTGAGGGGGTGGGGGAGGGACATCGGGGGCAGAGCCAGCAGTGCCAATCGGGGCACCATATAGTCCATTGAACCTGGTCGGGCATGGGAGTATGTGCCATGCCAACATGTTGGCATTTCACCCCCTGCAGACAATGGGGTTTAGAATTTAACCAGCAATGGTGGCTGCCCTGGTAATGGTCGCAGCTCTGCCCTGCGGCCGTGTGAGTGGGAGCCGCTTGGAGAGGAGGGGGAAGCTGCAGCAGCGGAGTTGTCAGCATCGGAACCGCCAGCAGAAGACCGGGCTGCAGAGGACCGGGCTGCAGAGGACCGGGCTGCAGAGGACCGGGCTGCAGAGGAACGGGCTGCAGAGGACCGGGCTGCAGAGGATCGGGCTGCAGAGGGCCGGGCTGCAGAGGACCGGGCTGCAGAGGACCGGGCTGCAGAGGACCGGGCTGCAGAGGACCGGGCTGCAGAGGACCGGGCTGCAGAGGGCCGGGCTGCAGAGGACAGGGCTGCAGAGGACCGGGCTGCAGAGGACCGGGCTGCAGAGGACCGGGCTGCAGAGGACCGGGCTGCAGAGGAACGGGCTGCAGAGGAATGGCCAGCAGTGGACCGGGCTGCAGCGGACCGGGCTGCAGAGGACCGGGCTGCAGAGGAACGGGCTGCAGAGGAATGGCCAGCAGCGGACCGGGCTGCAGCGGACCGGGCTGCAGAGGACCGGGCTGCAGAGGACTGGGCTGCAGAGGACCGGGCTGCAGAGGAGCAGGTGGCGGCCACAGAGGCTGGAGGGCTGGATGCCCATCAGACCTAGGAGGAGGAGGTGCCAAGGACGCACCACATGAGGCCTTGTGTGTACCAGCAGTGCCTGTCATTAGAGGACCTGCCAGACCGTGCATGCCGTCGGAAACTTCGGCTGACCAGAAAACAGTGCGACACATCTGTCAGATGGTGGCACACCTGGCACCGGGGGGGCTAAGGAGCAGACACCCGCTCCTGGTGACCGTCAAGGTGACGTTCGCCCTGAATATCTAGGAGACGGGGTCCTTCCAATCGCCGAGTGGGGACCTGTCTGGGATCTCACAGAGCTCAGTGTGTAAGTGCATCCACGCTGACACGGAGGACATATGCCCAAGCGCCTCAAAACATCCAGTTCCATGTGGACTGAGCTTACCAGGATGTCAGAGCAGCAGGGTTCGCCACCATTGCCGGAATGCCCTGGGTCCAGTGGGCGATAGACAGGATGCATGCGGGCACCTGTGGATAACAGGCTGCTGTACACAAACCGAAAGGGGTACAACTCAATGAACATTCAGCTGGTCTGTGACCATCAGCTGCGCATTGTAAACCTCTGTACCCGATACCCGGGCAGTGTACACAATTCTTTCATCCCGGCACACTCGGCGGTCCCTGACATGTTCAAGCGGCACCCACCCCCGGCTGAGGGGTTGCCTACTGGGTGACAGGGATTACCCGCTGTGGCCGTGACTGATGGCGCCTATCCGGAGGCCACAAACCGATGCAGCCACCTGCTACAACAACAGCGTCCAGGAGTGTGATCGAGCGATGCTTCGGCCTCCTGAAGATGCGCTTCAGGTGCCTGGACCGCTCTGGAGGGGCCCTCCAGTACGAGGTTAAGAGGGTCGCCCACATCATGGAGGCCGGATGCATCCTCCACAACATCGCGCAGCAGAGGGGCGATGTGCTGGAAGAGGATGAGGAGGAAGGGCAGATCTCGTGCAACGAAGAGGATGCGGGGCAGAGGGATGATGAGGGGGACATGGGCCAGGCAGGCAGGGGAGGCCGCATGATGTGTGCACCAGGGAAAACGTGCAGGGGATGCTCTGATCGCCTCCAGGTTCACTGACTAGGAGGGAAGGGGTGGAGGGCGGGTGCTGGTCAGGATCACGGACACCACTTACCAAATCCACACACCCTCACTTTCCCACACCACCACACCATCCACTTTCACCCCCATCCATCATACATAACTGCAGCATGAGGTGGGGTCCTGGGTTGGCAGTAACAGCGGGTCTGGTCCATGGGATGGAGGATGATGACAGCCCGCTCTGCAATGAGCTCTGGTTCTCCACATCATATGACAATGTCTGACTCATGCCCACGGTAGCACCTTCCACCTGGGTGATCTCTGCATGCGTGCTGGCCAGTCCATCACAGAGTCCCGTTGAATCACTGGGGTGGGAGTGCTAAGCACGATCGGGGTGATGGGGGGGGATCACGGTCCTCCAACAGTGCGTGCACTGGTCCCCAGCCCGCTTCCCCAACCCCCGGCAGCCCAGATCAACTCACACCCATCAGACAGAGCACCGAGGCACGTTTCAACGGTGTTAATAGGTGTTTATTGTGAACAAATATACATAGTATGTGCCCTAGCTCCTATAACTAAACTGTGCCCTGCACCAGTGCCAACCTAACTGGTATCTAACTTTATGGCCTTACGGGCCCTAACACTACGCCAAGGTGGTTCCCCAGATGGTACAGCAGGAGTGGAGGCGGCCTGCTGTGACTCCTGCCCTGTGACAAGTTGGTGCGGGTCTCCTGGGGCGACTGGGCCCAGCCACTGCTCAGGTTCCGCAGATGGTGTGGTGCCGCCCTGTTCTGCCCGCTGCCCGCCAGATGCACCAGGGAAAGGAGGGGTGGGGTGGCGGGGGGGGGGGGGGGGGGGGGGTGCCGCTATGGTCTTCTTGCACCTCCCCTGCGGGAGTCACCGGCACGGGCCCCATCACCTCATCTTCCCTCGGGGTGCCAGATGGCCCCCGGGCTACTCCATGGGGCGGGGGTATGAGCGGAGCCATCCCCTGACGATCCTCCACCACCTGGTGCTGCCAGTCCTGGAGGCTCGCTCTGATCTCAACCAGAGTCCGCACACTCGCAGCCATGGAGAACAGGGAATGGACCACCTCCGTCTTGACTGCACCACATCACACTGCGACTGTGCCACCACCCTGTGGGTATGTGCAACATCAGTCAGTGACAGGGCAACCTCCCTCTGGGACTGGGCCATCTCCCTCTGTGTCTGCGCCACGCCCACCAGCGCCTGGGCAATGCCGCCGACATTCCTAGCCATGGCCTGCTGTGACTGGGCCATGCTGAGCAGCGCCGCTGCAATGTCCAGGTGGCTCTGGCGCATGGCTGCCTGTAAGAGGGCAGCCCTGTCTGGACCATGGCTACCGCCTGCACAGAATGGGCACGCTGATCCATAGCTGAAACTGTCGCCCCCCCTCCCAGTGCCCTCACCGCGGAAGCCACCCGTGCGGTTTCAGCCTGGGTGGCATGCATGGCCGGCACCACACCCTGCTCCTGCATGCGGATGGCCTCCTCCATCAGCATCTGCAGGTGCTGGATGCTCGCCGTCATGCCCTCTTGCAGTCCCTGGCACTCTAACTGAATCTGCACTGTTGTTTGGACTGGACGTTCCAGAAGCCCAGGACCCGTCTGGACAGCGGCTGGTTCCTGGGGCCGGTCTGCCCTCCGACCATCCGGCTCCTACCTCCACCAGCCGTACAGAGTGTGATGTGTGGGAAGCACCAGATTGTGTTCCAGGAACCTCTTCACTAAAGTGCCCAACCTACGTGATAGTCTCTGGGATGGTGGAGGGTGTAGGAGGCAGCTGTGACGAAAGTTAGGGCCATCCTCTGGGGTGTCTTGAGTCTCGGGTGGAGGGCTGGTGTTCGGGCAGCTCTCCCCGTGAGTGCTCAGCTGTCTGGGGGCATCGGCTCTGGCACTGGCTGGGGGTGGAGGACACTGGATGGACCGGCCCCATCTCCGGTAGGTCCTGCAAAATACAAGACAACAAGACATGTATGACAAGACAGTGGGCCTGGGGTGTGTGCGTGTGAGGGGGTCGGGAGGGGGGGGGGGGGGGGGGTCGGGGTCGGCGGATGAGGAGATTTAGGAGGATTGTGGTGGTGGGGATTGAGGGGGGGCGTGAGGGGGAGATGAGGGGGTGGGGGTGAGGGGGTGTGGTGGGTGAGGGGGTTGAGGGAGGGTATGTATGGGGGTGAGGGTGCGAGGAGGGTGTGTGGAGGATGGATGTCCACACGTGTCATGGGCAACCACTACTCAGCGGGGTCCGTGTTCGCTCATGACCGCACTCCTTACCATCGACATACCTTTCCTCAGGGCCACCGGCCACATTCAGGGCCCTCTGCCCGGGCATGGTGAGAGGCTGCATTTCTGGTGGTTCCCCTCCGGTCTTCACCGGATCCATGCGTTTGTGTGCTACCTTCTCCTGGGGCAGGGTTGGGGGGGACACCTACAATGACACTGTTAGACGGTCTGACGCATGCAGTCCACGGGTTGGGTGGATGGTCGCCACGGGGGCCATGGCACCCGGCCATGGCGAATAGCATAGGTGCTGGCATGTGGGGCAGGGTGGGGGTTCAGCCTTCCCCCGGAGGGGCCAGGTCACGGGTGTGTGGGATGGCGGGGTTGGTGCCAGGGGCACGGAGCAACCAACTCACCCTGGCTGCTCTGAGGAGGTCGCGGAGTTTCTTGTGGCACTGCATGCTAGTCTGGGCGGCGTTGCCCATGACGGTGACCACCTGTGCCCATGCACGGCGAACGGCGGCGCCTGGCGGCCAACCTCTCAGGCCGGGACAGAGGGTCACCTTTCTCTCCTCCACGGCGTCCAGGTGGATGTCCAACTCAGCTTCCCTGAACCTAGCTCTGCTCTCCTTCCAGCATCTTATTGGCTGGGATGGTGTGTGTGGGACTGTTTCAGTGCGGCTGCGCGTGTGAGCCTCATGTGCACCAATCACGGACCTGCGAATTTGGCACCGTTTTCCCCGGAAATGATTGCCTTCCACGTGGCAGCGGTGTGAGCCCATTTAAAGTAGCTGAATCGGTGCAGGTGTTGCGCCAATTTTTCTGTTGTAAAACACCGCTGGCGTCAACACTTAGCCTCAGAAACGGAGAATCCAGCCCCAGATACTTGAGCCTAGTCCCCCACTCCTGATCGTAAAGAGTGGTTGTGGTAAAAGCAAAAATATCAACATGGCGGTTATCAGTCTGATTATCCAAATCTTCCTCATTTCAATTATTTATCCATCACTTGCCAACTGTCCAGAATTATTTTATCATTTGAATTTCATACATGCCCTTTTATGTGTTTCAACTAACAACTTTCCACATTGTGTGGTAAAAGCTGGTAAATCCTTTACGCTTCCAGAAAAGGAGAAAGAACTTCAGGCAGTGAGGCTCTTGATGGCTGTTTTTGACCGACAATAAACGGAGTGTTTCTTACTGGAGGGATGAGGGCAGATTGTCAAAACCTTCAGACAAAGAGGCATTCCTCGTAAAGGATATTTACAATTCAAATCTGGCATTAGATGACTTAACTTCTGATATTGTTGACTGGAATTGTGCTTCTGGCTTTCATTCTGTTATTGTGAATTTTGTTTATGTGGGGCCTGCTGTGCGGTGGGGGGCCTGGGGCCGATCTGAGGTGCGATGGAGGAGGGATGCTGGTCGGCTGTGGGACCTCGCTATCGAGCCGCCCGCTCAAGATGGCGGCCTGATAGTGGGATTCCCTTACCATGCATATATTTGCATGGCAAGGTATACGCAATTTCACCCTGCTTCATGTCCCCCTAGGGCATCGTAAAACTGGAGCAATTCAGTTCCGGCAGGATGGGTCTGGATTCTCCGGTTTTGAGCCTATGTCCGGAGGAAGAGTCCAACTCGCTGATAGAAAAATCGGCGAGGCCCCAGCACCGACGCTCCGACTGGTGACGGACTAGCAGCCGTGCCACGTAAACCACGCGGCCTTTATGAAATAAACGGCTGGTGAGTCGCCGGGTTCGTGGCTGTACATGTGCACGGAATCGACCTGTAGCAGCTGCGCCGTACAACATGGTGCCGACCTCGCGTGGACCCGACCTGCAAGAAAGCGTCCCCCTGGGCACTCCCTCGGCAGCCCCAAACCACACCCCGCCAGTCCCCCCAGCCCCCGCTGAAGTCCCCCGGCCAGGGGCATGCCCCCCCCCCCCCCCCCCCCAACTGTGGCAGCGCAGCCGGCACGCCAGGTTCATGAAAATGGAGAGCACAAGTGAACTGCGCCATCGCGAACTCGGTCCATCGGGGACGGGGGGGGGGGGGGGGGGGGGGCGGAGCATTGGGGGAGGGCCTTCATGTAATATCCTGAGGACGTCCCAATGGCGTGTGGCGTACGCCCCGATGATTCCATTTCAGAGGGGGCGGAGCATCCGAAAACAGGCACCGTCCCTGATTCGGTCGTAGAAATTATGAAATCAGCATCGGGGAATGGAGAATCCCGCCATCGTCGCCAAAGCGGACAATCCAGCCCAGATTGTCTTGATAGCATTGACGGAATTGTGCCACTGGTATCCGTAAGTTGTTAGATCTCCCGTATTCTTCCTCCCCACCATTTGTTGTAATATTGTAGCTTTTTGTGCTGTATCATTGCCATCAGCTGACTGCAGGATTGCTGTTTATCTCTTGTGGTGTACTCAAGTGTTCAGACTGTGAAAGCTTTGAGCTTACACCTAATCAGGTTCTGTATTTCTAGGTTACTTTAGTCAATATTTCCTGGCAGAACACCAAGGACACTTCGCAGTTGCTAGTTATGGTGGTGGATTTGAGGGTTGGACCAGGCACCGTAAGGTATTACAGCTCCTGACAGCTGGAGGTTGAGAGAATGGCCGTGAGACACTGACTGTGGCGAGTCGACTTGATGGGATATTTGAGATTCTTCACTGTTAATTTTCTTGCAGCATTGATTCTGATACCTCCACTGTTTGGAGGACAGGCTAATGGAGATGGTCGACCAGATCAAGTGGTGATTGGTTCAGTGTTTGTCAGTACCTACCATGGTGAGGGTGATGTGGCCACCTGTGCTAATTACACCTTTCCAGAATTGTCCATTCTTCCTGACTCCAGTCTCTGAAGACGATCAGTATCGCCTGTTTGGGACTCAGCCAAGGGACTGCTCAATGTCGGTGCAGAATCTCTCTGGCGCTGATGACTACGGCATGCTGATTCGTCTTTAGCGTCGGCTGGGCAGTCATGATACGCTTACTTATCCCACCAAGAGGAAGAGCCAGAGAAGCATGATTTTAATGGAGGAGCTCCCACCCCGCTTCCCCCCTTGTGGCATCATTCCTCTTCTGGGAGGCCTAACCAAAAGAAGTTGCACATACCACTTGCTCCTTCATTTTGTCCTCTCCTGTCTGTCTTGCCTCACTTTTGGGTGGCAATGGCCATGTAGAGGCGCCTGAGTTTCCAAGCTATGATGGCAGTGCGGCACTCAAGCCTATCACTGTGTTGGGGTTGTCCGGGAGGGTTCTGACATTCCAGGCCCCAAACTTCCTTTTGGAAAATGGAAGATGCCTCTGGGTGGATGTGGGATGGCTCCTTGCATGATTGCAAAACCTCATACTCTTCATCTGGGAAGATGAGTATTCCCAGGGAATCCCAGAGATGCTGTGTTCGTTACTATATTCAAGAATGGAGACAAGTCTGATTATAATAATTGCAGTGGAGTCACCCTGTTGTCTTTGACAGAGAATGTAATTGCCAGGATACTCTTCAGTTGCCTGCTTCCAGTGGCTGAAGAGCTCCTTCCAGAGTCACAGTGTGGGGTTTTTTTGGCGATTCATAGACACCACAGGCTCCGAACAAGAGTAACAGACTTGAAATGTTAACTCTGTTTCTCTCTCCAGAAATGCTACCAGACCTGCTGGCCTTTCTTAGCCTAACAAAGGGTTTGGTTCTGTTAACCGTGAAGGCTCATGGAGCGCCCTTCTCAAACTTGGCTGCCCTACCAAATTTGTCACCATTCCCTGCCTACTCCATGTTGACGTGAAAGCCGTGATGCTCACCAATGAAACCACCATGGACTCATGGAGGTTCAGTTAGGGCGCTTGAGAGTTACAAGTTAGCTAGGAAGGCTCTAAAGAGAGAGCTAAGAAGAGCCAGGAGAGGACATGAGAAGTCTTTCGCAGGTAGGATCAAGGATAACCCTAAAGCTTTCTATAGATATGTCAGGAATAAAAGAATGACTAGGGTTAGAGTAGGGCCAGTCAAGGACAGTAGTGGGAAGTTGTGCGTGGAGTCCAAGGAGATAGGAGAGGTGCTAAATGAGTATTTTTCGTCAGTATTCACACAGAAAAAAACAATGTTGTCGAGGAGAATACTGAGATACAGGCTACTAGACTAGAAGGGCTTGAGGTTCATAAGGAGGAGGTGTTAGCGGTTCTGGAAAGTGTTAAAATAGATAAGTCCCCTGAGCTGGATGGGATTTATCCTAGGATTCTCTGGGAAGGTAGGGAAGAGATTGCTGAGCCTTTGGCTTTGAACTTTAACTCATCTTTGTCTACAGGGATAGTGCCAGAAGACTGGAGGATAGCAAATGTTGTCCCCTTGTTCAAGAAAGGAGTAGAGACAACCCCGGTAACTATAGACCAGTGAGCCTTACTTCTGTTGTGGGCAAAGTCTTGGAAAGGTTTATAAAAGATCGGATGTGTAATCATGTGGAAAGGAATAATTTGATCAGAGATAGTCAACATAGTTTTGTGAAGGGTAGGTCGTGCCTCACAAACCTTATTGAGTTCTTTGAGAAGGTGACCAAACAGGTGGATGAGGGTAAAGCAGTTGATGTAGTGTATATGGATTTCAGTAAAGTGTTTGATAAGGTTCCCCACGGTAGGCTATTGCAGAAAATACAGAGGCATGGGATTCAGGGTGATTTAGCAGTTTGGGTCAGAAATTGGCTAACTGGAAGAAGACAAAGGGTGGTGGTTGATGGGAAATGTTCAGACTGGAGTCCAGTTACTAGTGGTGCACCACAAGGATCGGTTTTGGGGCAGCTGCTGTTTGTCATTCTTATAAATGACCTGGAGGAGGGCGTAGAAGGATGGGTGAGTAAATTTGCAGATGACACTAAAGTCGGTGGAGTTGTGGACAGTGCAGAAGGATGTTACAAGTTACAGAGGGACATAGATAAGCTGCAGAGTTGGGCTGACAGGTGGCAAATGGAGTTTAATGCAGAAAAGTGTGAGGTGATTCATTTTGGAAGGAATAACAGGAAGACAGAGTACTGGGCTAATGGTAAGATTATTGGTTGTGTGGATGAGCAGAGAGATCTCGGTGTCCATGTACATAGATCCCTGAAAGTTGCCACCCAGGTTGAGAGGGTTGTTAAGAAGGCGTACGGTGTGTTAGCTTTTATTGGTAGAGAAATTGAGTTTAGGAGCCATGAGGTCATGTTGCAGTTGTACAAAACTCTGGTGCGGCCGCATTTGGAGTATTGCGTGCAGTTCTGGTCGCCGCATTATAGGAAGGATGTGGGAGCATTGGAAAGGGTGCAGAGGAGATTTACCAGGATGTTGCCTGCTATGGAGGGAAGAACTTATGAGGAAAGGCTGAGGGACTTGAGGCTGTTTTCATTAAAGAGAAGAAGGTTAAGAGGTGACTTAATTGAGGCATACAAGATGATCAGAGGATTAGATAGGGTGGGCAGTGAAAGCCTTTTTCCTCGGATGGTGATGTCTAGCACGAGGGGACATAGCTTTAAATTGAGGGGAGATAGATATAGGACAGATGTCAGAGGTAGGTTCTTTACTCAGAGAGTAGCAAAGGCGTGGAATGCCCTGCCTGCAACAGTAGTGGACTTGCCAACACTAAACGCATTCAAATGGTCATTGGATAGACATATGGACGATAAGGGAATAGTGTAGATGGGTTTTAGAGGGGTTTCACAGTCGGCGCAACATCGAGGCACTGCGCTGTAATGGTCTGTTCTATGACTCTCTCTCAGTGAAGATGGGGGTCAAACAAACCTCAGAAATCCTCTTCTCCAGATATCTCATTTCAATACTACAAATAACGGACAGACAGGGAAATAATTGAAAGGATAGGAAGGAAATTGTTCACCCTGTGCCACCTGCAATCCACAACCAAAGTCACACCAACCATAGCCAATGAAATACAATATGCAAACGATGCCTCTCATGCAGAAATTGAGCTCCAGGTCATTGCTGATTCCTCTTGGAAGAATATGGGAGAATTCTCCTTTCACTTAACACCCGGAAAACTGAGGTCCTTTTCCAACCCGCTCCCACGGCACAACACTTCACCCCATTGTTTAAGATCCTGAAAAATGTGGGCCAGGAATTTACCATCTTGTCACGGTGTGTCTCCCATGGATGCGATGGGCCATTTAAATTTCCACTTACTTCGGTTGTACCGCAATATCCCACCAGATGGTAGGAGCAGTAAAATCCTGGCCGTGGACTATTTTCTATCATTTTGACGGAGGCAGACATAGATGACAAAATTCATCATCATCACTGAAGTGCCAGTTCAGCCTTCGGCCAACTGAGAAAAAGAGCATTTGAGGTTTTAAACCTGACAATATGGACAAGGTTTGCCAGACAACAGTAATCCTTATGCTCCTATATGCATCAGAGTCTTGGACAACCAACATCAGACACCTGAAAGCACTGGGAAAGTGCCACCAGTTGCGTCTTTGCAAGGTCCTCCAAATCCGGGTGGCAAGAAAGCTGGGCCTATAGCAGTGTCACCTCCCCAGTCAACTTGTCCAGCTTCGGATGCTAATCACCTGTTTCTTGGCCACAACAGGCTTTCCGTTGTTTGAAAAGTTACACCAGCTAATTGCCATTCGCTGGTGGAGGGATTTCTCACCCCCCCCCACCCCCTTTGGCAATGGGATTTCCCATTGAAACCAACCCACGCTACCAGGACACCTGCGGGCAGGGGTGCACTGCCGACGGGAAAAGAGATTCCCAATGGCTGGAGAATTCCTACCAATATACTTTTAAAATGTTTTTATCGTCTCCAATTTGGCCAATCTATCCTTCCCCACTCTGTAATCTGTATTTGTGTGTGAATCTCAAGCGTATGCCTGAAAGAAAATCCTTTATTATTTTACTTAGATGGGTCCAAGTATAATAAATTTAACCTCTTTGTTAACTTCAAGAAAACCTATCCGGGTAGATAGTTAACTACTTATTCAATTAGCTGGTATAACTTTTCAAACAGCAGAAAGCCTGTTGCGGTCAAATGAGGAGAGGGCAAAGAGGGGTATCATTTAACCCCTCCTCACCTGGTTGTAACAATGCCATCTAACATTTCAGTCAATCAGAGTTAACTTGCCCACCCATCAGCACCCACCCCACCTGTGGCATGTTGTTGTGGTTATTTGAAATTTGGCATTCTTGCATTTGTCCTGCTAAACACAAGACAAAAAGCTTTGATGACATGTTTTCAGCGACATGTATTATGCCAAAGGCACTATATGAAGACACTTTGGTGGTGGTGTTGTTAAAGGAGAGAGGGGCAGAGAGCTCAGGGAGAAAGTTCCAGAGTTTAGGGTGTAGGCAGCTGAAGGCAAGGCTACCAATGGCAGAGCATTAAAAAGCAGGAATGTGCAGGAAGCCAGAATTGGAAGAGCGCAGAGATCTCGGAGTTTAGGAGGCCACAGAGATACACAGTGAGGAGGCCATGAAAGGATTTGAGAAAAAAAGGGCGAGGGTTTTTTAAAACTGAGGCATGGCAGGGTAGAACGGCTTCACACGATTTTCTCAATCATGAAAATCCCCATTCAAAACCCATTGTACTCAACTCCTACAATCAATTGTGGGAACGAAAAGAACTCATACCTAATTAAATAGAAAATTCTGTGTAACTGGAGTCAGCAATGGACCAGGTTTTATTACAAGGTATTGATTATTCTTTCACCTGCGGTGAACAACACCCTTGTGTCACACACACAGATTATTTAAAAGTTATGGAACATTATTAAATAGATTATTGGAAAGGAATAATTTGATTGGTCAAGAGAGCTGACTTTGGTGCCTGATCAGCATATGCATCCAAAATTATGAGTGTTAAAATGCAACAATGGTCATGCAAATGTGAGTTCTTAATGCACTTGGCTTATTCTAAGAACAAGTTCCCAAATTATCCCATTTATTAATGGATGTAATGAATGCTCCAAATTTTTTTAAATATGGGATTGGGGACAGAAAGCTGATTAAAACAAGGGGTGCAACCAAGTGCTTTAATCAGCTCTCAGTCCCAAATTCCAGCATTAAACACATTGGAACATTCATTATAACTATATTCACTGTAGTGAATTCCTCGTTATAACATGCAAAAAAGCTTGGCTTCCAAGCACTGTGTTATAACGAGGGTGGAGTGTAATTATTAAGTACTTTACCTCAGTTTGTGCCCGTTGATTGCTTAAATCTTGCATTTAAAAACTTCTAAGCAGTAATATATTTTAATGATGTGCAACAAACTGAGTTTTAAAACTGAACAGATTTAAAATCTGGCAGTTAGGAAGGACTGAGGGATCCAAAACCTGTTCCAAATCACAGTGTTTTTGGCACAATGAAGGCATAATGATGTTTGAAAAAGCATGTGTGCGTGTGTAGGTTGGACCACAGGGTCGATTCCTAAGTGATGTCTTATTTACAGCAGTTTAGGCCTGCTTTAGGCCTACCAGATGCAGTCCGGCTCAATTGAAACCAATTCAATGTGCTGAATATTTGGCAGTTTCTGCATGGTTGTGTTTTTTTTTAAAAATTGGTGTTCTACTTTTCCCTTTTCATTTCGCCCTTATTGAATTCCAGTTTGCTACTGCTACTAGCTAGAGCACCAGTTCATCATTTTAGTCAAACAAATACGTATAGTTTGTGTTCAGGAATCAACAAAATGGTTTATATTAATGACTGCATTACTTGAATACATCGTCTGATATCAAGCTTTGAACAATAATGGCTTTCATCTTGCACCTATAGAGTTCTGTTACTCAGGCATATCCATTCATGGCATTTCAAACCTACTGCTGCTTAGTTCATTATATAAAGGCACACACAGCAGCGTACAAAGTATTATTCTCTGTTAATTAAATGAAGCCAAACATTAATTAGTTAGACAAATGGATTTGTCTTTGTAACACTATCGCCAAACTTTGTTTCGTCCTCCTTTTAGTTCAGGTTATATGTTCTCTCAGTACCTTAAGTTTCTTTCTCCCCCCTTTATTTCCTCTGATCTATGTCTGGAGTCGTGTGGAGGGATCTAATCTTTGGAGTGAAATTATAGGTCTACAGATGTTTTCAAGATGTTTCCCTGTCAGTAGCAGATTATCCCCTGTAGCAAAATCTCATTAAAGTGCAATTTACAGAGCATTGCTGCTGTTGCCATCAACCAAAATTAAAGGCATTAATTTTTCAAAGTTCACCAGAAGTCTTTATGTAAATGATGTAGCAGTTTGGGAGACCAATTTACATAAGCGATATTTGCAGAATTAACCCATATTAGTTGTACAAATGTTGTTGGGGTAAAGAGAAATGTGGAGGGGGGTGTGTTTGGTGGGAAGCGGATGGACAATGAGTTTGCAGATGTAATGGTAGAACATGAGTCACAGAGTAAAGAAGTGCTGAAGTAAAACAAGGCTCACATGCTGGGAGGAGTGTCAAACAAGAATGTTGATCTTTTCGCACCAAATCCGTAACTGTTGCAATTGCAGCTATGATAACCAGATCCAACATCAGATGGTACGCCCAATGAGCCTTTAAGTTTCACTTTTAAACATCTGCAGACAGCATTGCACAGAAAACTTTACTATTTGCTGCCTGCATTTGTCTCGAGAGCATGTTGAGTCAAGAAAATAAAACAGCGGCAGAAGCTGAAGTTGAAAGAATTAATTGGCTGTTCTGCCATCCATCAACTACTATACTTTAAAAAAAAACTGTAGTAAAATATTGTGATAAATTGTTGGCAAATAATAATTGTCACTTTTCCCTTATTCTCAGCTTGGTGTAACCAGCACCCAATTCCATTATAATGTTCACTAATGCAATAATTAATTAGTTGATAGTTATGAGGGTGCAGCAATAATGCCATTTGAATTGTCATCCAGAGGCCCAGGCTAATGCTTTGGGGACATAGGTTCAAATCCCACCAAGGCAGCTGGTGGAATTGAAGTTTGATTAAGAATTCTGAAACTAAAAGTTGGTCTAAATTAATGGTGAATGTATCATCAAAACCCTCATTTACTAGAGTCCTTCAGGGAAGGACGTCTGGCATCCTTGCCTGGTCTGGCCTCCATGTGACCCCAGGCCCTGAGCGATGCGGTTGACTCTTAGCTGCCGAGCAAGCCATTCCATTCAAGGGCAGTTAGGGATGGGCAACAACTGTCTTCACACCCGTGTTCCATAAATAGAAACAAAAAGCTCCAATGCAATTGACAGCAATAATTATGACTGAACGATATTTCCTGGTTTATTTATACTTGTGTTTACCATTTTCTAAGCTTTTTTCCATATACTGCAGAAGTTAACGATTTATATCAATGAATTTGTCATCCATAAAACATCAGCTGAAATTAACATTACGTTTGAATATTGGCATGCGCTGTGTACTAATATTTTGAATTCTTCAGAACCATTGAAACAAGCTATTGGGTATACTTAGGTCCTCTGAAATAGTGGCCGGGATTCTCTGATAATGGGACCACGTCCCCACGCCCGTGAGAAAATGGGCGCAAATCACTCTGGACTTTCGTGATAATCCAGAAAACTGGCAGTGGCGGAGGTGGCTGGTGGTACGATATTCTGGTCCCTCCGTTGTCAATGGGGTTTTCCATTGTATGAATCCCCTTCTGCTGGAATGGCTGTTCGCAGTTGGTGAAGATCCCCCTGGCAGGAACGGACGGAAATTTCCAGCCCCTAAATCCAATAGATTCTGTGCCACAACATATTTTTCGGTTTGTGTTTAAGGCTGGTATTGTCCACTTGCTTTAATATGTAAATAGACACAAATCTGGCGCAGGTTACCTCTCTCATGGTGAAAATGGCAGAAGTGGGCAAAAATCATCGGCGAAATTCTTCGTCAGCTGATGCCAGAATCGGCAAATGCGATTGGGCGGAGAATCGGTTTTGATGCCGAAATGGTGCCTCGACAGCAGCGTCAATGCGTTCCACTCTGCATGTACAGTAAACACCGTTGGCATATCATTAGAGAGCCTGACCCGGTATTCTTTGGGGGCCCGCGCGAATTTCCGCCTCCACTGGGGCGAATTCCCAACGGCACGGTTCACTTGTGCGTTTAAATATCAAGAAATAGGTGCCATGGCTGATGAGGGAGAGAGAGAGGGCGTAGGACATAGAGAGGCGTGACCGTGGACTGCCAGTCCTGTGGTAGTGGTGGGGGGGGCCTGCCAGGACCGGTGGGGGGGGGGGGGGGGGGTGAAATGGGGAAGAGCCATAGGATCAGGATGGCCCTCCCCCCCCCCATGGGACTGGAGCAGTATCCAGGTTTGAACCGACATTAGAACATAGAACGTAGAACATACAGTGCAGAAGGAGGCCATTCGGCCCATTGAGTCTGCACCGACCCACTTAAGCCCTCACTTTCACCCTATCCCCGTAACCCAATAACCCCTCCCAACCTTTTTTGGACACTAAGGGCAATTTAGCGTGGCCATTGCCATGGCCAGCAAGGCAGCCATCTTACTGCACTCTCCCACTGACCATCCACCTTGGCTCCTGGTTCTGCCGAGTGACACCGGCCTAAACGTGCCACGGGGTCCTTCCAGGTGCCAAGTGGGGACCTGTCTGGGATCTCACTGAGCTCTGTGCACAAGTGCATCGATGCCATCACGGAGGCCCTCTAAGCCCAGTCGGCACAATACATCCATATCAATGTGGACTGAGCCTACCAGGATTCCTGGGCAGCGGGGTTCGCCACTGTCACCAACATGCAGGTTTCTTATTGTTCATTATAGTTAGACCTGCATTGTGTCTTTAATAGGCCCACATACCCCCTTGCTACTCTTGTGCTTCATATATTTATAAAACTTGAACTGTTAGCTTGAATATCATTTGCAAATGTTTTTATCCTATTCCGTTTTATCACCTCTTATTACATTTTTGGTATTCCCTGTTGCTTTTCAGGGGCGAAATTCTCCAACCCCACGCAGGGGCGGAGAATCGCCTGGGGGCGCCTAAAATCCCGCCCCCGCCATGGCAGAGATTCTCCGCCACCTGGGAAGTGGCGGGGGCAGGAATCTCGCCCCGCCGATCGGAGAGGCCCCTGCGGCGATTCTCCGGCCCGGATGGGCCGAAGTCCCGCTGCTGGGAGGTCTCTCCCGCCGCCGAGGTTTAAACCACCTCTGGAACGGCGGGCTCAGTGGAGCGAGCAGGCCCCCGGGGTCCTGGGGGGGCGGGGGGCGATTGAACCCCGGGGGGTGCCCCCACGGTGGCCTGGCCCACGATAGGGGCCCCCCGCTCAGACTGCGGGCCAGTACCCTGGCTGCACTCTTTCTCCTTCCGCCATGGCGGAAGCGGAAGAGAACCCCGCATCGCGCATGCACCGGTAATGACGTCAGTGGCCAGCGCGGACCGGCGAAAGGCTTTCGGCCAGCCCCGCTGCCGGGGGCGCCGGTTTTTTGCGCCAGTCTTCTGGTGCTAACTGCTCCGGCGCGGGGCTGGCCCCCAAAGGTGGGGAGAATTCCCCACCTTTGGGGAGGCGCGACCCCTGAGTGGTTGGCGCCACTCCCCTACTCCGGGACCCTCCGTCACGCCGGGTAGGGGAGAATGCCGCCCAAGTCTCCCAGATTGCTGGGTCATACTGCCTCTTTCCCCATTTTCTCGATCCGATTTTCAACATATATACTCATGATTTACAATTGGCTGGGGGCCAGTTGTGCTCACCACACCCCAGTGAAACCCACTGCAGCTGAGAATAATTGCAATGGGGATAAGTTATAGAATCTGTACAGTGCAGAAGGAGGTCATTCAGCCCAACCAGTCTGCACCGACCCTTCAAAAGTGCACCCCACCTAGGCCCACGCCCCCTCCCCATAACCCCACCTAACCTTTGGACACCAAGGGGCAATTTAGCACGGCCAATCCGCCTAACCTGCTCATCTTTGGACTATGGGAGGAAACTGGAGCACTCAGAGGAAACCCACCTAGACACGGGGAGGAAGTGCAAACTCCACACAGTCACCTGCAATTCGTAACCCTTCATTATAAATAGGCTTCTTGTGTATTTAAAGCTTGCTCCAATCTGTAACTTGTTACTCGAAAGGTTTATCTTTAGTTGGCCACCTCAACTACGTGTGGAATACACAACTGGTTTAAGATGAATCAGAAATGTGTTATCACCAGCCATTTGGCAATTACCAAAAAGCATCATCATTCTTTCCCTTTTGCCCCCAATTGAAAGTCCTTCATTACAAAATAATTAAAATAATGGAGGAACGTACCATAGAGTATAGAGTTTTTGCAGCACAGAAAGAGCTGTGCCTGTCTATTCTCGCCGCAATTTCCAGCACTTGCTTTGTAGTCTTGTATACGATGGTGTTTCAAGTGCTCATCTAAATGCTTCTTAAATGTTGTGAGGGTTCCCACCTCTACCACCCTTTCAGACAACAAGTTCCAGATTCCAACCACTCTCTGGGTGAAAAAGATTTTCAACAAATGCCCTCTGAATCTCCTGCCTGCCCCTCACCTTAAATCTATGCCCCCTGGATATTGACTGTTCACTAAAGCGAAAAGCCCCTCCCTATCCATCCTATCTATGCCCTACATAATTTTGTACAATTTGGTCACAACAACCCCCTTCCTCAGCCTTCTCTGCTCGAAGGAAAACAGCCCCAGCCTAGCCAGCCTCTCTTCATAGCTGAACGTTAAGCATTCTGCTTCCAATCAAGGGGCAATTTAGTGTGACCAATCCACCTAACCTGCACATCTTTGGGTTGTGGGGGCGAAACCCACGCAAACACGGGGAGATTGTGCAAACTCCACACGGGCACACGTTTTGGGCGCGTTTAGCGGGATGTTTCTTGGCACCTGCAAAACCGATAACGACACCAGCGATTTAACGCCACTTTGCTGTTTTTTTTAAGCTTTGGCGAGGAAAGCCCCACAAAGGCCGCTCTTACCATCATTTCCTGAACTGATGAACTCAGCTCGCCAATGCAGGAAGGGTATTCGCGGATCGGAGCGCCATTTCTAAATGTCGTCCTGATCTTCAGTCACCCCATTGCAGCTTCTGGACCCCTCCCACCGCACACAACTTACCTCTCATGGGGCCCTCGAGCCCCCTCTTCACCTCACCTATTAAGAGCAAGACAACCCTGGGCCCGATCCCTGGCACGGGCAACCTGATACCCGGGCACTTTGCCACAACCAGTCTGGCACCCTGCCAGTGCAAGCGGGCACCCTGGCACTGCCAATGTGCCAGGCTGGCAGTGCAAAGGTGCCCAGGTGTCAGTAGGAGTGCGAGGGTACCACCCTGTGCAAAGCCCAACTACTCTATGATCTCTACTAGCCTGGGAGACCTCCCCCGCCCCCCAGGTGCTGTTAGATTTGTGTGTTAAACAGCGCTATAGCAAGGTCCCGCAGGCGAGGGAGAATATGGTGCAGACATATTTAAAACTCATTTAAATATGGATCATGCCCAGTGAGGGCGAGATCCAGATTGCAACGCTTCACGGGATTTCGTTAAATCTTGCGAGGAGTTTGGAGTGTCAAGAATCTCAGAAGAGGCCTCTTGCAAGAGTAGTTGGCCTTGTTGTATCACGGCGTGACAAGGCCATTAAATCACACTTTTTATTAGGGGGTTACATAAAGTACTTACTATACATCTTGTGACTTATCTTTGGCCTTCCTTTCTATACAGCCAAAATTTAATACAATGCAACTCCTGAGTTCCATTCACTGGAAATCAAATTCCCTTAATTTCATTGGGTTTTAAGTAGGTCCCACACTCTGTGGTCCTGAAAATTGTGTGTTTCTAAAGACCAACCCTTGCCATTCCCCATTTAGCCGTGCAAAAATTCCAGCCCATAGATTTAGGAAAGAAATATGATTTCACTTTTAATTTTCTTAATTAATAGTGCATTCATTTTGTGCTGTTTTAGTCCTCTTTTAATCAGTGCACTGTCTTCCTCTGCATGAGTAATAAATCCTGGAGGGATACTGAAATATGGTTCATTGTAAATGTAGTGCTCTCAAATAACTCGTAAACTATTACTGCATTCCTGGCCAAACAGGAGCAATGTGCAATGCTCAAAACCTCTCAATAGGGCGGAGGGATGTTTGCAACACAGTCTTGGGCAGAATAAATTCTGTTTTTCGGACACTCTTCAGAACCATTCCCGGTAACCTGCAGTTCATTTTCAATTGATCCTATTGCTTAACAAATATTTTAAACCTTATTGTGGTAAGGATCAGGAGGGAATGGTGATCTGTTAATGTGCAATATTGAAAAGGCTTATTTCCATGATATCTCTCGGCTCCATTCCGCCGATCAGCTAACAGCTCACAAATCAGCAAACAGTGAGCATGCATCAGTACAGGACTCACTCTTTGCTTTTCCTTCCCACCCTATATGACAGACATGCTTGGTATCCTAATATAAAAATGGAGATGAAAAGTTTTAGTACACATTTATAGGGGATCACAGGTTCTACAGATATGTTCCTTCTAAACTGTGCTTGTGCATGATGACACTTTTTTCCTGGACACACAGTTCACAAGCTATCCCCTTTAAGACACTGCACATGCATGGTCATGCAGCAATACTTGAAGATACTGTGGGTGGGATCCTCCAGTCCATCCTGCCAGCAGGGCCTTCCGGTCTCGCCGATGGCAATCCCCCACGGGAAACCTCGGCTCCGCAAAATCCATAGATTTTGGTGGTAGCACGTTGCAGGAATCTCATGGGTAGGTGGAAAATGTGACAGACAAGCAAAACGGCCATTGATTTGAGGCAGGAATTTTCTGCACTGTGACGGGCAGGGATGGAAAACCCACCCTCTGTATCTTCTTCCACAAACGTGGACCAGTCACAAAGACACCTGGGGGAGATCTCCCAGTCCACTGGAGAAGCTGGGTGGTCAGGCATTGGGCAGGATGGCACCCTGAAACTCCTACTTTGGTACTGTCACCCAGGCACTGCCAGGGTGCCCAGGTGGCACTGCCAGACAGGTAGTGGCAATGCCACAGTGTCAGGCTGTCAGCAGCAAGGTGCCAGGGTGTCAGCTTGCCCGTGCCAGTAATCGGACCTAGGGTGGGTTGGGAGGGGGGGAAGGGTGGTCTTAACCATCAGAAGTGGGGTGAAGGGGGGGCTCGAGGACCCCACAAGTGGTACGTTGGGTGAAGTTGGGGGGGGTCCCGGAGGCCACGGTGGAGTCGCTGAAGGGGGTCACAAGATTGTGGCTGCCTTTAAAAACTGCGCCCGATCAACGAGTAGCCATCCTGCACTGATGAGGTGAGCTCGTCAGTGCAGGAAATGACTAAAGTGTGGCCTCGATAGGGCGTCCCTCACCGAGACAAAAAAAACCTGCAAAGCGCCATTGAATAGCAGGGGCTGTAGCGCAGAGAAACACCTGACTAAACCGGCTCGAAACTGGACATAGAGCTTTTTTGGTGAAATCGTGTCCATCATCTTTGTCAATCTCCACTTATCGCTTCCCTCTCTCTGCCCAAATGCTCCACGATTCCCACCCCCTTACTCACCCTACGCAACAGTATGAATCTCATCCTATTTCCAGTTCTCTTTCGCTTTGATAAAATAAGAATCGTCTAGACACAAAATGTTCGCTCCCTTCTCTCTCCACAGATGCTGTCAGACCTGCTGAGATTGTCCAGCAGTTCCTGTTCTTGTTATTCGTGTTGTTGATACCGACTTATGAGAATTTAGAGTGGAACGTGGTTCTGCATGCTTTGTGAGCCTAAAGTAGTTGTCAAACTCTTGTGCACAACACGCTAGAATATCAAAACAATGCTCCATGTGAAGACGTTGTGGATTTGAATCTTTGTTTATAATTTCAGGGGAAATGCCAAGTGGCAACAAGGGTAGTATGAAAGAAAATAGTTTGATGTTAAACTTGACTCATGTTAGAGTGGCACTAAAATTAATGGGGTGGATTCGCTGGTCCCCCAGCCGCGTATTTCTTGGCGGCACGACGTTCGCTGGTGGTGGGATTCTCTCTTCCTGCCGCTTGTCAATGGGATTTCTATTGAAGCCATCCCACACCACCAGGAAACCCATGGGCGGGGCTGTGCTGCCAGCAAAAACAGGGAATGCTTACCTGGGGATTCACAATTCTAAGGGACTTAGATATATTAAGCCTTAACAATGTATTCGGCAGAACCATGAATTCTGAAGGCTCAAGGTCAGGGTTCAGAAGGTGAACCGTCAGGTTAGATTCAACTACTTTCCCCAAGTACGATAATAATTTAATAGATTGCCCAGTGAAGAGGGTGGTGGAACATATTGCCAGCAAACTCAAGGAAGTGGCACAGTCATTTGGTACGGAAAGCAACAGAGCATTAAGAATAAAAGTTGTGAAAGATATCTTTAGGGATAGATCAGATGGATCAAAGTGTATATGCTCCAATATTTCAAAACCTTCTCTTCCAGTCATACTTTATTTATTAAAAATCATTAAAAATACTATTTCTGCTTTGCAGTTCATAATATCATCTGAATCCCTCGATTACATTTCCTTGTTATCACATCCTTTTACCCATCGCTGTCAACATTAAACTCGCCTGTGAATCATGCTGGAGTGTTATTTTGCAGCAATGGCATGACACTAGCCTTTCACAGTCTTTCAGCTTTGCTTTTAACTGTCATCACTATTGTTTTCACTTTATTGAAATTATAGTGCATATTATAAAAAATTATAGCTGGTGGCAAGTGAGCAATTTACTCTGGGTTTAGATGTCACCCAAGCACGCCTAGAGCAAATTACAGACTTATTAAACTCTCAACCATCCATAAATCTATTTATCTTCTGCTTTACGGAAGAACAGTTTAAATTGCTTTTCTTCAACTATTAATCTGTGTTTTCAGTCTTTGACACGCAACTACCTTGGGAGAGAAGGACAACTTGAGTTTCATGGACCTTCATTGCTATTTCCCCCTCATGCATACCATTCTCTGCTTCCTTGGGAGAGAAGGACAACTTGAGTTTCATGGACCTTCATTGCTATTTCCCCCTCATGCATACCATTCTCTGCTTCCAGGATTGAACTTAGAGCCAGGCCTCCATCAGTGCCACTGGAGTTGAGCGCTGGTGTGTGTGCTGCATAAGTCAGATGTGGCTTGCTGTCTGACTTCCCCTCCTTCCACGGTGAAAGTCGGGGAAGAGAGAGAAGGAGAACTAGAGGAAAACTGGTGGCATGACTAAGGCCTAAATCGTCCGGTCCCGTTTGACACTGGAATCACAGCGGGCGGCAGGGTCGGAGAATTTGACAGACAAGCAAAAGATGGGTTGACCTCAGGCAGAAATTTCCGGTCGGCAGAGGCCGAAACTGGAATCCCCTGCCCTACGATTGTAGGAACTGATGCACTGAGAAGTAAGTGCAAGAAGCTATATGCTACCGCTGTATGGGACAGGCTAGCCTATTGGAGAAAATGCAAAGTGAGGAGGGAAAGTGCACAAATCAACATGTGACTATGTGGTGTCAGAGATCCACATTGAGCCTTTAAGGATGTGAAGCAGCTCCAGAAATTGAAATTTTCTCCGTCGTCACCTATCTTGATTTTCTGCAGCGTTTCACATGGTCTATTTGTTCTTCTCCTCTAACACCTCTCCTCCCATGCCCCATTGAGAGGAAGTCCCTGTTTCTGGTTCAACTTTCACTTACCTGGCCATAACCAGATAATCTTCTGAAATTGAATCTCTTCCCGCCCTTGCTTCATAACTTCCCCCTCATGGATCTATCCTTGAACAGTCCCTGCCCGGGATTTTCTGAGCCTCCGCGCTGAAATGCCGCTCGGCGCGGAGGCAGAGATTGGGGCCTCAGACCCGTGATCGGGTCGATGCCGGGACGCGATTCTCCAGCGACTGGAGAATTGGCGGCAGTCGTGTATGCAGTCGACGTGGAGCCGGTCGGGGGCCATTGAAAGAGGTTCCAGCGACGATTCTCCGCGGTCGACCGGCTGAGTTCCCACTGGCATGGTTCACATATGGTTCCACCTAGCGGGAGCTCGGCGTCGCGGCTGCGGTGGCCATCCTGGTTAGGGGGAGGGGGGGTATCAGTCTCCGGGGGGGGGCCTCCACAATGGCCAAGCCTGCGATCGGGGGCCACCGATCGACGGGCGTGCGCTATCTGTGGAGGCTTCTTCCACGCGGGCCCGCTGTGTGACTCCGCCATTTTCCATGGCGCCGGTGCGGAAGGGGCTGCCGCATGCATGCGCGGACCCACGGCTGGTCGCCACGCGCATGCGCGGACCCATGGCTGGTCGCCACGCGCATGCGCGGACCCACGGCCGGTCGCCATGTGCATGCGTGGACCCGTGGCCAGCAGTGCAGGGCCACATACAGCAGCTGGAGCAGTGCGGAGCACTCCGGCGCTGTGCTGGCTCCCTGTGGGCTACAGAATCGCTGGGCCAAGAGGACTGTTGACGCGCCATTCTCAGCCTCCCCCCGCCGTGCCGAGCTCAATTTCGGCACGGAGGCTCAGAGAATCCCGCCCCTTAATTACGGACTTCCGAGGGGTCCCATAGTAAATAATTTGTGGTACGTCTGGTCTTTGACTATCCAGATTGGAAGGATACTGGAGAAAGACAATGTTGTCGAGGAGAATACTCAGGTTCAGTCGACCAGGCTAGATGGAATTGAGGTTCACAAGGAGGAGGTGTTAGCAATTTTGGAAAGTGTAAAAATAGATAAGTCCCCTGGGCTAGATGAGATTTATCCTAGGATTCTCTGGGAAGCCAGGGAGGAGATTGCAGAGCCTTTGTCCTTGATCTTTATGTCGTCTTTGTCGACAGGAATAGTGCCGGAAGACTGGAGGATAGCAAATGTTGTCCCCTTGTTCAAGAAGGGGAGTAGAGATAACCCTGGTAATTATAGACCTGTGAGCTTTACTTCGGTTGTGGGTAAAATGTTGGAAAAGGTTATAAGAGATAGGGTTTATAATCATCTTGAAAAGAACAAGTTGATTAGCGATAGTCAACACGGTTTTGTGAAGGGTAGGTCATGCCTCACAAACCTTATTGAGTTTTTTGAGAAGGTGACCAAACAGGTGGATGAGGGTAAAGCGGTTGATGTGGTGTATATGGATTTCAGTAAGGCGTTTGGTAAGGTTCCCCACTGCAGGCTATTGCAGAAAATACGGAAGTATGGGATTGTAGGTGATTTAGCGGTTTGGATCAGTAATTGGCTAGCTGAAAGAAGACAGATGGTGGTGGTTGATGGCAAATGTTCATCCTGGAGTTCAGTTACTAGTGGTGTACCGCAAGGATCTGTTTTGGGGCCACTGCTGTTTGTCATTTTTATAAATAACCTGGAAGAGGGTGTAGAAGGATGGGTTAGTAAATTTGCAGATGACACGAAGGTCGGTGGAGTTGTGGATAGTGCTGAAGGATGTTATAGGGTACAGAGGGACATAGATAAGCTGCAGAGCTGGGCTGCGAGGTGGCAGATGGAGTTTAATGCGGAAAAGTGGAAGGAGCACTTTGGAAGGAGCACTTTGGAAGGAGTAACAGGAATGCAGAGTACTGGGCTAATGGCAAGATTCTTGGTAGTGTCGATGAACAGAGAGATCTCGGCATCCAGGTACATAAATCCCAGAAAGTTGCCACCCAGGTTAATAGGGCTGTTAAGAAGTCATATGGTGTGCTAGCCTTTATCAGTAGGGGGATTGAGTTTCGGAGCTACAAGGTCATGCTGCAGCTGTACATAACTCTGGTGCGGCCGCTCCTGGAGTACTGCGTGCAGTTCTGGTCACCACATTTGGAAAGGGTTCAGAGGAGATTTACTAGGATGTTGCCTGGTATGGAGGGAAGGTCTTACGAGGAAAGGCTCAGGGACTTGAGGTTGTTTTCGTTAGAGAGGAGAAGGCTGACAGGTGACTTAATAGAGACATATAAGATAGTCAGAGGGTTAGATAGGGTGGACAGTGAGAGTCTCTTTCCTCGGACGGTGATGACCAACACGAGGGGACATAGCTTTAAATTGAGGGGTAGTAGATATAGGACAAGTGTCAGAGGCAGTTTCTTTACTCAGAGAGTAGTAGGGGTGTGGTACGCCCTGCCTGCAACAGTAGTACACTTGCCAACTTTAAGGGCATTTAAGTGGTCGCTGGATAGACATATGGATGAAAATGGAATAGTGTAGGTCAGATAGGCTTCAGATGGTTTCACAGGTTGGCACAACATCGAGGGCTGAAGGGCCCGTACTGCGCTGTAATGTTCTATGATACCTCATAACGTTTTGTCACCCAGTCATGATTTTTGCTTCCACGCTGGTAATATCGAGGTCTATCGCAATCACCACATTTTTCAACACTCTACCGACTCTCTTTTGTCAACCTGCTTCTCCGACATTCAGTCTGAAATGAGCCAAAATTTGCACCAGTTAACCTTACAAAAGTGCAAAGCCATTGGGCCAGATTCTCCAATTCTGAGGCTAAGTGCGGAGGATCTGTGGCGTTTTATATGGAAGAAAATTGCGTTGGCCCTCATGGATGCTGTGATAGGTGAGGGGCCAGCAGCTGCCCCACATAGAACTGATGGCCTGCGCGCAATAATCGGCCGGAGAATGGCTGGGTCCATGGCCACACATGCACACAGCGACGACCTGGAGCGGTTGAGCCGTAAAACATGGAGCGGCCGTGCACGGAACCGACCTGCCAGATAGTGCTCCCCTTAGCCACCCCCCACCAGTCCATCCAACCCTTACGGAAGCTCCCCCCGGCCAGCCTCATGGCTCCCGCCCGATTGTGGCGGCGCTGGACACAGTCCGCAGCCGCCGCCATGCCCTGTTCCCGCATGGCTGAGATCATAAGTGAACCACACCATCGGGAACTTGGCCCATCAGGGATGGAGCAATGGGGGAGGGCCTTCAGGTGACGCCCTGAGGCCGTCCCAACGATGTGCGGCCCGTGCCGCGATGATGGAGAGGGTGGAGCATACGAAACCTGAGTCAAACAGGCGGCGCGCTCGAATTCGGCGTCAAAAGGGATTCTCTGCCCAATCGCTGATTACAAAATCGGCGTGGGGGAACGGAGAATCCTGCCCATCACCTTTGGCCCCAGTCACCAACAATCAATTGAATCCAGTGTCTGGATTCACCGAATGTGAGGCTACGTTCAGAGGATCCATAGTGTTTTACGTGGGAAAAACCGGCGCCACCCCAGCACCTATCCTCCGACCGTTGAGGGGCTAGCAGCCTTGCCACGTAAAAAGCCCGACCACCATGAAATCAACAGAGGTAGGATCACCAGTTCCGTGGCTGCGCAGGCTCACGGCATGACGCCGGCCATGCGCGGACCCGACCGACCAGATAATACCCCCTAGATACCCTCTCGCCAACCCCTGGCCATCCCCCACCAGACCCCCAGCCCTCGCTGAAGCCCCACCGGCCAGCAGCACGGCTCCCGCCTGACTGTGGCGGCATTGAACACAGTCCGCAGCCACCACGCCGGGTTTCCATACGGCTGAGACCATAAGTGAAGCGCGCCATCGGGAATTTGGCCCATCGGGGGCAGAGCATCCGGGAGGGCTTTCAGGTTCTGGGCTGAGGCTGTCCCAATGGTGTGCGGGCCTGTGCCACGATGATGCCGTTTTAGAGGGGGCGGAGTTTACAAAACTTGAGTCAAACAGGCGCCGACCCGGCCTCGGCATCAAAAGGGATTCTCCGCCCGATCGCCAATTACAAATCATCGTGGGAAACGGAGAATCTTGCCCATTGTCGTTCACTAGCCCATTTTTTCACTCCTTTCACCAGACATGTGTTTACATGGACCTTGTGCTGAACTGGCCAAAATGCACTGAAGAGCATTTGCAATTTCCTTCACCTTTTGATGTGTCCTGTGATCCAACCGTTGCAAAGATGTACAGAGTTGTTTAACTAGAACGATGATTTATCAATAAACTCATGGAAAGATAACTAACAGATTACTACACAGACAATGGCTGTGAGATGAATTCAGTGAACTCTCCTGGAACTATCTCAAGGTGCGACTATTCTCTCGTACGTCCTACTACGAATTGGCGGGTCTCTCAAGTCAGATGAAGGATGTCTGATGTCACCAGCTTGTTGGAGGCCGCATTACAAATTGTATACAAAACTGTGCACGGGCATATCACAACACCTTTCACTTCAGAAAGTGCAGAATGGAAGCAGTTATGCGTGAACGAACTGAGATGGAATGGGCAATCATGGGGTGTCATGGGGTTGCTAGGAGAGCGAGGAAAGTGAGGGATGAGGTTTAGGGGGCTTTTACCTGATATTAGAAGTCAGACTGCCGTGTTCAAGAACCAAAGTAGGCCTTCTAATACTTTATCATGGCTTGCAAAACGCACTGAAAACATGGCCCCTGTGCGAGGAGATTACAAATCTGGGCAAAGTCACACATGGGTCAGGTGTGCATTTCAGAAGGCTCAATTGTGTCCAGTTCTACCTTAGCCCATGGGAAAGTTCAGGCCGAAGGGCATGTTTCACAGTGGCAGCCTCCCATTGGCCAGTGGCAGAATTTCCTGGTCCTACCATTGCCAACGGGGTTTCCCATTGTATGTACCCCCCGCCTCTCGCTGCTGGGAAACCGATGGCTGTGTTTCACCGTCGGCGGGACCGGTAGATCCTGCCAGCGGGAATGGCTGGAAAATTTCGGCCAAGAGTGTAATAGTGGAAGTTCTCATCAGTTCAATGCTTACGGTGTTGGAGGAATAAAGCTGGGGAGTGGGACTAGGTGGAATGCTGTTGCAGAGAACCAGTGCAGACTTAATGGGCCGAATGGCCTCCTTTTGCATTTTAAAGTTTCTGTGATTGGTGTAGCCCCAATAGTCTCTGGTCTGTTTATATAATACCACTTTTTAGCCACTGGGCACCTTTTATCCTTTCATTACTCATTTTTTCCAGGAGGCTGTCTGCCTTCTGCCAATTCAAATACATTAAACTATTTTCTTTGCAGTAACTTTTTAAACAGTGGAAGTGCAAAAAATGTCAATTAGCGAGTGGAAATTAGTCAATTGACATATGCAACTGAGCAATCAAGGGCAGAAGTTGATGACAGTGGCTGCAAACTTCTAATTTAAAAGCTGTTTTATATTGCAAATTCTGTCATGTGTTAAATTAATTTTGAATGTATCTCTTGTTCTTTATGTCCATAAATGATTAACCATGGGTGTAAAGGGAATAATATCAAATGCTGACAATACTATATCGACGATCATGGTAATCTGTGCGAGAGTGTCGGAGATTGCAGGTGAATATGATTATTTGGGGCATTTTCTGTTCAAAGTAATTAAATATGACTGTGTATTTTGGAGAATTAGGAAGTTATTTTAATTGATAAAATTTTTACTGGAATGCAGGAACAGAGAGATCTGTAAGTGCAGATATAAGCAAAACTGCAGTTGGGAAAAGCCATGAGGGAAAATGGTATTTTGGGGCGATGTGGCATTGAATAAAAAAAACCCAGGAAGTGATGATGAATCTGTGCTAGATATTTGTTATTCCACACTTGGAGTACAGATGCAATTATGCCCGATGCATTACAGAAACAAATTGTAATCATGAAAAGGATTCCCTAGGATGATTCCAGGGATGGGAGCATAACAATTATAGTGAGAAAAACCATATTTGCATTCGCTAGTTTGAAAACAAAATGGTTAAGAAGAGCGGGCAGCGGGAGCGGGGGGGGGAGGATCTAATTGAAAATCAGATAAATAGGAAAATATTTGTCCTCTGCATTAATTTAAGGATTAGTATCAGAAATATAAAGGAAAGGTTATTTGTTTTCGTGTAAAGGATTATTAGGATATTGAATACATTAATTGCAAATGACTACGGAAGTGTGTCCTCAGTAAAATTAATTGAGAAAGAAGAAAAACATTCATGAGATGGGAAAATGGGATAATGTATGATGATGCATTGCTCGTATCTGACCAGGGACAATGGACAAAATGGCCTCATTCCATGCTTCCTTATTAATTATATTGCTTTAAGTATGACTGTAGTCATAAATCCTGGCCCAGGTTTCTGTGGAGTCGGGTCAACTCGAGAGGAATTTAAAAATGGGGGGAGAAGGGGGGGATCCAATTCTGGGATTTCTGCCCCCATTTCCAGTGGCTGGCAATTTTCTCCACTGCGGGTCAGGAGCCAGCCGTCTTAACCTTGCTGGCTCCATGGTGGGAGTAGGCATCTCATGCCCTCCATAATTTCTCTGGACTCTGGATGACTCGTGGTTCATGGCCCCTCAAAGGAATTGTGGGCTATGTGCGGATTCTTGAACCGTTTGAAAGGTAAGGGCAACAGGTCTTACCCATGCCCCCATGCCTCCTCCTTGACCTTTCCAGGCACCCATGCACCTACCTAAGCATTTCAGGAGTTGTCATTGTTATTATATGGCTCAATGGTTCCATACATAGTGCATACTGGGTAAGTGAGTACGGGGAGGACGTAAGGCATGAAAGGGGCCTTCTAAATAGCCTGGCCCAGCACTTGCCCACCCCCATGGGCACCTGTCTGGTTCTGGGGCAGGGCCGGTGGGCCCGACTCAACACCCCCACATTCTTTGAGTGAAAATTGCTTGTGACGGTACCCCTCATCTTGAGGCAGGTCTGCCGAGTCGAGAAATTTCCTAACTTGAGCCTATTTGGCTACATCAAAGCCTGGCATGGCAACTGCTCAGCCCAGGATCACAAGAAACTTCAGAGAGTCGTGAACACCACCCAGTCCATCACATGAACATGCCTCCCATCCATTGACTCCATCTACACCTCCTGCTGCCTGGGGAAAGCGGGCAGCATAATCAAAGATCCCTCCCACCCGGTTTACTCACTCATCCAACTTCTTCTATCAGGCAGGAGATACAGAAGTCTGAGAACACACATGAACAGACTCAAAAACAGCTTCTTCCCCGCTGTTACCAGACTCCTAAATGACCCTCTTATGGACTGACCTCATTAACACTACACCCTGTATGCTTCATCCGATGCCGGTGCCTATGTAGTTACATTGGGCGCAATTCTCCGCACTCACGACGGTGCGGAGAATAGCGGGGTTTGTAAAATTTTACGGCCACGCTAGTCTGACGCCCTCCCACTATTCTCCCCCCCCCCCCCCACGCCCGACACGAATCGCTGCCGCCGTTTTTTTACGGCCAGCAGCGATTCTCAGCTGGCCGATGACAGCACAGATACCAGGCTTTAGCCAATTTGATACAGTCCACATGATGTCAGAGCCATGATTGAATGGCGGAGCAGACTCGATGGGCCAATTACCCAGTTATGTCCTGTGCACAAAATGCAGGACAAATCCAACATGGCTAATTACTGCCTCATCACCTAATCTTGATCATCAGTAAAGTGATGGAAAGGGTTATCAACAGCGCTATCAAGCAGCACTTGCTTAGCAATAACCTACCTGCTCACTGATGCGCATCAGGAAACTAAGGAAATTCGGCATGTCCATATTGACTCTTACCAACTTTTACAGGTGCACCACAGAAAGCACCCAATCTGGCTGCATCACAGCCTGGTATGGCAACTGCTCAGCCGAAGACCGCAAGAAACTAAAGAGTGTCTTGAACACAACTCAGTCCATCATGCAGACTCGCCTCCCATCCATTGACTCTGTCTACACCTCCCGCTGCCTGGGGAAAGCGATAGCATAATCAAAGACCCCTCTCACCAGGCTGATTCACTCTTCCAACTTTTTCCATCGGGCAGGAGATACAAAAGTCTGAGAACATGCACTAACAGGTTCTAAAACAGCTTCTTCCCCGCTGTTACCAGACTCCTAAACGACCCTCTTATAGACTGAACTAATCTCTTCACACACCTTCTCTACTGAGTAGCACTACACTCTGTATCTTTCACCCGATGTCTGTGCCTATGTATTTACATTGTGTATTTATGTTTGGCCCATGCATTTATTCATGTATGGAATGATCTGTCTGAATGCAGAACAATACTATACCTTGGTACACATGACAATAAACAAATCCAGTCCAATCTTGGGCTCCAGCCTGACCTCATTACAACCTTGGTTTGGCATGGGCAAAGAGCTGAATCCCAGAGGTCAGGTCAAAGTGACTGCCCCTGACATTAAGGCAGCATTTGACTGAGTATGATGTCAAGGAACCCGTAATAACCCCCACGTGACTCGCGGGGACGACCGGATTGATCTCCCCATGTGGCTCGTGGAAGCTTTCTTGCTGAGGGGCGACGGTCTAATAGTGGGGCTCATTAGAACCCATCAATTAAAGCCGGTCAGGAAGCGAACTGGCATCTACCGATGGTCCCATTGGGCACTGCCCGCCACTGTGTGAATTTGCTTTGGTTTGTTGAATAAACTTTACTGTTTGAACCCTTCTTGGGACTACTGTGATTATAATACTGGCAACGAGGAAAAACAATTCTGGACATCTGGACCATGGCTGAATCTCACTCCAGGGGAGCAAGGTCAGAATAGATGTAAAAATGCTGGGTGGGAGAATCGGCGGGGTGGCATGGCGCGATTTGCGCGACGCCCCCGCATGCGATTCTCCCACCCCCACCCCAAAACCAGCACCGCGAAAATCACGCCGGGCCGCTCGGAGAATCGCCACAAACGGCGAGCAGTGATTCTCCAGCCCGGAAGGGCCGCCGGCGAAAAAAATTAGTCTCGCAGGCGCCGTCCACACATAGTCACTGCTGGCGGGTACTCATCGCGAAAGCTTGGGGGGGAACGGCCTGTGGGGCGGGGGGGGGGGGGGAGGGGGGCTCCAGCACCGTGCTGGCCCCTGTGGGGGCCAGAATAGGTCGTGCCCGGCCCAGTTCGCACTGTTGTGAAACGCGACGGCGTTCAGGACGGCACGAACACTTGGCCTCAATATCGGAGAATCACCCCCGCTGTTCTGTGGGTGGCCTGATGCTTTTGACGTGAGCGTAGAAGACTGGGCCCAGCTTCCTGTGCCTGAGCCAGCAGGTGTATTGCCCAGTTGAGTTTTAAAGCAGTGATTTTTTTCATTGCCTCTGTCTGGACTGCTCTCTAACGTCCAGATGGAGGTCTCTCTTCTGGGGGCTTCTTGACAGGAGTCTCTCTTCTCAGACGCTTCCCGACAGGGGTCCCACTTCTGGGGGTCTGTGGGAAATCTCTTTATTTAGGGGGTTTCTGCGGGCTTTCTTTAATTAGGAGGTCTATGTGTGTGTGTGTGTGTGTGTGTGGGGGGGGGGGGGGGGGAGGGTTTGTTCTTTGTTTAGAAGTGAGGAGGATCTGGTGGGGGGTGGGGGGTGGGGGTGAGCAGATCTTGCATTATTGGGGGTGGGAGGGCAGTCTTCTGATGGATTTTGGGAGCAACTCCCTTCAAGAGCTACCCCTTGGCTCACCGTGAGTTCCACTGCATCAGGTATACGCCTCTCAATACCAACACCAATTCGCACCCACGTGATTCGCAGCCCAAAGGACTGGAGACGCACGAGGACCCGGAGAATATGGTGCCCGGAGAGTATGGTACCCGGCGAGGCACAAAGTTTGATCCCGACGCCAGGGTAGGAGCATTGGAAACTGATCGGCAATAGTCGTTGGATTCTCTGCTGCATCAGGAGGCCAGCAGCGGAGAGTCCAGCCTACTGACCCCTTGCTCTTGCCCCACTGAATGGACGGGTCGGAACTGTTGGGTGTCTGAAAGGAAAGGGATTCAAAGGTAAGTCTGTGGTAAAGTGAGGCGATAGTATGCGGTTCCACCATCTGGTAAATTTAAATGAGAAGATATTGTGGGATTGAGGGAGAAATGGAATCTGAAAAGGAGGATTAGTCACCAAGTTTGCATCATCTTTAATGAATTCAACCTGCTGGTGGCCACAGTCTCATAGATGGTCCTTCCCATAATGGCCAGCACTGGCTCCTTTTTTTAAAATAAATTTAGAGTACCCAATTATTTTTTCTCAATTAAGGGGCAATTTAACGTGGCCAGTCCACCTTACCTGCACATCTTTGGGTTGTAGGGGCGAAACCCACGCAGACACGGGGAGAATGTGCAAACTCCTGACAGACAGTGACCCAGGGCCGGGATTCAAACCCAGGTCCTCAGCGCCGTAGGCAGCAATGCTAACCACTGTGCCACCGTGCTGCCCTAGCACTGGCTCCTTGATGGAGATTCGAATGTAATTGGCACCTCTTCCCTCTGGTTGGTTCCTTCTGCCTCAAGTTGGGCTCCATCTTTTGCTCCAAGAGAGGGACGTACGTCAGTGAGTGTCACAAAGTATGTTTGGATGATGTGACTGCCATGGTTAAATAGCTGGATTATGTGCAAGGTGTGTGACTTGAAATAGTACCAAGTGTATGAGGTAAAGTGAAGCATACTATTGGTGGCTGTTCGTGATAAGTGATAGAGGTTATTGGTTGGTGAGTAACAGGAATGTGGTGAATTGCATAGTGGCTCAGGAGAGTGTGCAGTTTGCGCCACACGGCATTTAACAATGCATTTCCTCAGCTTGACCACTCGTGTGGCGGCATTGAACTTCTCCTGGCACCACATCCAGGTCGTTGGAGCTGAACTCTCACTGCTGATCTCTGTGGCTATCTGTTCCAACTGTCACTTTATTTTGGTGGATGGAGGGCCACTGCTAAACATACAGGCATCTCTCATCATTTCTATCTCAGCATCTGAGAAACTGGGTACACACCTTCTCCTATTGTCAATCATACTTCACTGCCTCACAGGTCAAATTCAGTGGGAGCAAGGATCTCAAGAGCTGCTGCATCCTTATGAGACATTACGGGCTGGATTCTCCGATTCTGAGGCTATGTCCGGAGGATGTGTCTGGTTTTACGCCGAAAAAGTTGGTACCGCCCCCGCACCGATGCTCTGACCGGTGAGGTGCCAGCAGCCACAGCACGTAAAACACCCGGCCTGCATGAAATAAATGGCCGGAAAATCGCCGGGTCCGTGGCCGCGCATGCGCACGGCGGCGACCTGCAGCGGTCGCGCTGTACATGGCGCTGGTAGTGCGTGGACCCAGCCTGCCAGGTAGTGTCCCCCTGGACAGCCCTCGCCACCCCTGGCCAACCCCCACCAGTTTCCCCAGCCCTTGCTGAAGGCCCCCCCCCACCAGCAGCACCCCCCCCACCCTACCGCCTGTGGCGTCGCTGGACACAGTCTGCAGCCGCCACGTGGGGTTCCTGTACACAGAGCACAAATCCCCCCGCGCCGTCGGGAACTCGGCCCATCGGGAACGGAGCATATGGGGAGGGCCTTCAGGTAACGTCCTGAGGCCGTCCCAATGGCATGCAGCGTACTCCTCGATGATGCTGTTTTGGACAGGGCGGAGCATCCAAAAACAGGTGTCGCCCTGATTCGGCTGTAATCGGATTCTCCGCCCGATTGCCGGTTACGATATCGGCGTCGGGCAACGGAGAAACCCGCCATACTTCTTTCAGCTAGTTTTAAGCAGTGCTAGAAATTATACTATTATACTCCTGTGTTGTTACTTCCAGCCAATGGCTGTCAGCAATCAGTTGCCTTGCTCCCTCCATCACATTGAACAAATGTGGCCGAGTTGTGCATCGTGACCCCCATGACTCTTTGCAGGCTCTTCAAATTAACCCCCATTATGTTTTAACGTGAGTACAAACGGCGGAGGTGCAAAGAATTCTGCCTTCACCTGGTAGTAATGAATTGGTAAAATACAAAAAGCCAAAGATTGCAGTTTTTCCTTTCGCGCAGGTGGTTTGTAATAGCTTTTGGACTGTTAAAGGGAAAAACCTTCTTCACAAACCGATTCACAATTAATTGTGCAGCCCATTAATAAAATAAATAAATGAAACGAATCTCCACCTGGTTACTCTTTGTACTTTGGGACATTTAAATACATTACTTGAGCTTAATATACTGACATTTGTCTTACCTAGCTTTACAATGTATCATTGAATTAAAACTAGTCAGTGAAAAATTGTAATAAATTTAGCGTCTCCAGAGTCCCTCCGGTTTGCATATTTAGTTGACTAATCTAATCCCTCCTGCTGCTATGGGTTCTCACTTTTAAATACCAAGCATCCCATTCATTTGTATTTAAGGGAAAAATTATATTTATTTTTTCAAACAAAAAATTGAAAGCATTTAATAAACATTTCTGACAGATATTGGTTACCCAGACTTGACCCAGTTTATAGCATTACTTTATTAATTCTAATCTCCCGTGATCCTTGCTCGTGTATTAGATAATATATTATGAAAGGCATTTTTCTCTGTTTCTCCTCCTTGTCTCAATCAGCACTAATAGAAATCTGGTGTATTGCCCCACCATTTTAATAAGCCATTTTTTATTTGTAATCTATTATGGCTATGTAAGGGAATATTGCACATCTGCACAGTGGTAAAATGCTGCACTTACAATATGATTCATAGTTATAAATCATACACAATCAAGCTCAATAAAACTTTAATAAGCTAACACAGCATCTCAGGCTATTTGTATTTTAACATGCTGTGTAATGGTCTGGCATAATTTCTTTTGTTACTTTTTATTGATAATTTGCATTGATTACCTCCTGCAATGTATGCTCCTCTCATTAAGATGTATCATCTACGAAGTAAAATTCAGAATAATTGAAATAAAAATACTTTTTGAGATGTACAGATTGCATGACAAAATATATTGCACGAGACAAGATCTTTCCCTTGCTGACTTGTCTGGGGCAAGGTACTTTCTTGCTTTGGGAAGGACACAAAAACACGAAGCAACCTATCAACTCACGAGTAAAGTCAGTGAGTTTGTGTCCCATCCCCAATCTTTCATTTTTCTTTCCATGTTTTATTGCTATATCTCATCCTTTGTGGCCTGTTATAGCCACTCATTCATTTATATTTTATTCTTTTTTTTAAAGAATTAAATTCCCTTGTTTATATTTTGTATAACAGTGTCTGGCAAGTGAAAACTTAATTTAGCCGTGCTCAAAAGTAATGCTCTGAAACATTTTATTAACTTATTAATCCAATGGTAATTCATAAGTATAGTTGCGTCAGGTCCCAGCCCTTCAATCACTGTTGCCTACCTCCGATTCAAAATAACCTTGAAAATCTCAATGTGTTTCAAGCTTAATTTGACCTATTTACTTACTAATTTTAGAAAAACACAGTAATTTACTCAAATCAGTAACAACAAATTGCCCACTCAGTGTCTGCATCTTCCCAACAGTCTTCTGGCATAAAGTCAATACCAGAAGACTTGCATATTACACTTGGTTAAATTGTATTTACATGCAATACTGTACTTGCCAATTAATGAAGATTCTGTTAATGGAGATTTTGTTGAAATGGACCATCTGCTCAGGTACCTACTTAGCACCCTGCAATACTGCTGAGTTAGAGGAACATTTTATATTGTGGCGTTTATTCTGGATTGCATGTCTCAACAAGTGCTGTACACATTTGGAATCAATCATCTGGAAGTGGTAAGGGGCTTCAACAAATGCAGCATTCAGAATAAACAGGTAAAAGCAACATTTGATTCTGCATGTAGAAGGGAAGTGGATAATATTAGTGCAACATATCTGGAAGGAATCTGACAGGATCAATCTGAGTAAAATCTCGCACAACTGGACTTGCCTGGAAAGTGTGAGACTGGCTGATTTCTCTCTGCGTGACTTAGTTTAAAATTACCCACCAAGGAAGCGCAGTGTTCATTGGAAAATCATTTTCTTCCCCGTGCAAGAGAGCAGTGAAGTCACATGTTCCCAGGTTGTTGATGGTGCAGCTCTTCAAATGACCAGGAGGAGGTGCAAAAGGACTGACACATCCTGTACTTTCTCCCTTCTCAGTTGAGGAGCTGCTGCTTATGGTCCAAGTGGTGGAGGCGATATTGTCAAAACCCTGTGATGCAACAGATGCAGACACGGAGTGGGGAATTTATTGTTTCTGGTTTGAGTAAATTTGAGTCAGTTGGAGCTCTCTCACCTCTAACTCAGAAGATTTTATTTGATTCTTTGATGGGACGTTGGCATTGCTGGCTGGGCCAACATTTATTACCTATCCCTAATTGCCCTTGAACCGAGTGACTTGCTCGGCCATTTCAGAGGGCAGTTAAGAGTTTAAGCACATGTAAGCTAGATCAGGTAAGGACAACAGATTTCCTTTCCTAAAGGGCATTATTGTTTTTCTTTAAACAATTAACATTGGTTTCATGGTCACCATTAGATTTATTTGAATTCAAATTTCATCATCTGGCATGTTGGGATTCGAACCCAGATCACATGAGTTTTAGAACATAGAACATAGAACAGTACAGCACAGAACAGGCCCTTTGGCCCTCGATGTTGTGCCGAACAATGATCACCCTACTCAAACCCACGCTATACCCGTAACCCAACAACCCCCCCCCCCACCTTACTTTTAAGGACACTACAGGCAATTTAGCATGGCCAATCCACCTAACCCGCACATCTTTAGACTGTGGGAGGAAACCGGAGCACCCGGAGGAAACCCACGCACACATGGGGAGGACGTGCAGACTCCGCACAGACAGTGACCCAGCCGGGAACCGAACCTGGGACCCTGGAGCTGTGAAGCATTTATGCTAACCACCATGCTACTGTGCTGCCCTAAAGTTTTACGCCGGGTCTCTGGATAACAAGTCCAGTGCCAATACCACGATTGTGGGATTAAATCCTATTGCATAAATTGACTCCCACTTTTCTTACATTGTTTGATTTCAAAAGTACTTCATTGACGTTTTCGTATTTTGAGATGTTGAGATGTCATAAGACATTGCATAAATCCAGGTTCTTCTTTCTTTATAGTTTTGAATGCACATTTTTGTAATTCTGTGACTGAATCTGTAAAATTAGAGTAAAGCCATTCAGGGGTAAAGTTAGGAAGCATGGGGGATTTTCCTCCGACATGCCCCCCCCCCCCCCATCCCCAGCACCTCCGCCCCCCACATGTTGTGGCCCGCTATCAGCCGGATCTTCCGGTTCCATCGCTGTCAACGGCGTTTCCTGTTTCTTGCACCTGCTGCCATCAGGGAGCTTGAGGCACAGGGTTGGCGTCGTTGGTGGCACTAGAAGGTCTCGCCAGCAGGAATGGCCAGGATATCCCTTTATTTCCCATAAAAGATTTGGAATTTTCCCACCAGAAGGCTGTGAATGATGGATTAATTGACATTTTCAAGACTGAAATTGATAGATCATAATTTGGTAAAGATACCAAGGGTCTGGATCAAAGCTGGGTAGATAAAGTTGACATACACATCAGCCATGATCTAATTCAATTGCAGCACTTGTGAACAAACATTGAACCCCCGCCACCTCCGACGAACAGTGGCAGCCGTGTGTACCATCTACAAGATGCACTGCAAGAACTCCCCAAGGTTCCTTAGACAGCACCTTCCAAAATCCATGACCATCTAGAAGGACAAGGGCAGCAGAAACATGGGAACACCACCACCTGGAAGTTATGGAGGAGCAGACGGGAAAGTTGAGTTAAAACCACAGTTAGATCAACAGTGGTCTTACTGAATGGTGAAGCAGGCTCGATGGGCCGAATGTCCTATTCCTGCTCCTATTTCTTTTGTTCATGTGATGCCAATATTTAAACGGACAAACCAAATGTGGATGTTTAAGGAGCTGGAGTTGGTTTTTAGTGAACTGGAAGTATTGCAAGAATGGAAATGGACAATGACCATGCGCTGCTTCACCTACACCATCCTGGGTGTGATGCTGGGGGTAACAAGGAGCAGGAGAGTGATACTGTTCCCAAGCAATGGGAGGGAGAAGCCTGTTGCCGAGATAAGGTAGGCATTGTTGAAGGTTGCCGCGGAGATCAACAGCTGGTGTAGTGCCATGCTCCTGGATTCAATGCAGTTAATGAGCTAAATAGAACAGACAAAGTGATTGCGATGTCACTTTTGCATACATCCTGGTGTGCACATTGCTCCACCTCTCACGCTGCCTTCTCAAGCCTACACCATCACGTCGCCCTCACACCCCTTTACCTTGCGATGCACCCGTCCACCTTATTGTTTCAACTTCTTCACATCCGCATCTATCCAGCTCCCACATCCACTCACCCCTCTCTGATTCTCTGATCCCGCCAACTGTGCGTCCTGGATGGACAATCCCGCCCATGTTGTTGATGTGGCATTTATTGTCGCATTGCTGAGTTTCAGTAATTCACAAGCCAACTTTGCAGTCCTTTGATGCCTAGCAGCCATTCCTTAAATCGGTTTCCGGGTTCAAAGCAATCAGTGATTGTTGCAGGATGAAAGCATCATGGTAGTTACCCAGGGATCGTGTGCACATCTGCATACAGATCATTTGCGTTTCCACACCAGTTGTAATTTGATGGAAAGGAAATCATCGTGATTGATGGATACTTTGCGTTGATCTGGGGGTGCATGAACAGCCAGATGCAAGCAGTTGATGAGGCTCTGCACCCACGCGAAATCAGCCAGAGGTGCAAACCAGAGGGCCTGCTCATTCCAAATGGCATCACTGAAGGTAAAGTTGGCATCATTACCGGCCCTGGCAAGCAAACCACCAGTCACCTCTCTTGTACATCTGCAGTTGGCCAACTGGGAGAGTTTAAATTATGTCTGCCACAGAGTTGTGGAAGCAAAAGAGTTGGGAGCGGTGGTGATGACATTGACCTCAATTTGTAACATGTGGCCAGTGGGTCTAGCAGTAAACAAGTTATCTTTTGGGAGGGTTATGGATGTCTGCCACAATCTGACTTGACATTTTGAAGATCCTGAATAGCTGACGTTGAGACATGTCAAGGAAACTGAGCCTCTGCCTGTGGATCCTGTTTCATGGGTCTCAGGCTCGGGGAATCCTGTGGACCTGATGTTAAAGTCAAAAGCATTTGCTTGTATGACTGCCACTGAATGAGTACTACATGCCAGTTGGCAACCTGCCTCTCCTGAGGGGGCTGCACATGCACAGTCTGAGACATTCAAGTTCAATGTGGAAATTGGTGGACTGGAGTCAGCTTCTCGATATGCTAACATTGGGTAGAATTCTCCCATGCCCCTGCCGGCGGGTTCAATGGCAGGGGGGGTCATGGGGAACGGGGGATGCGTGGGGGGTGCACAGTATCTGGTAAGGCCCAAAAATTGATTTTACACCAGCAAGAATTTCCCGTGGGATCTTCCATTGGTGCTTGCCATAGCGGATCAGGAAAGCCTCTGGTGACTGGAGTGAAACTAATTTGCACCCTGAACAATGCCGGGCTTGCCTCCAGAATACGGGAAGGAGGCAGCCAGTGACCTTGGATCCTGTATGGGACCCATGGCAGTGGGTGGAGCGAGCATCTATCTGGTGGAGCTTCCAGTGCCAGTGTCACCGTGGAGGTCCATCTTGCAGCCTCAGAGTGTTCCTGGAGATCTATCTTCTTTCTTCATGGGGTTAATCTCCTTTCTTCAATGATGGGTCAGTGATATTGGGCATCTTTTAAATATGGCGCCCAGATATGATGGCAGGAAGCGGGCAATCAAGCCTGTCCCGCCACGGAATACATGCTCAACCTCCAAATGCATATCAAATCAGGTCAGAGCCGGACATTTTGGTATGGTTTTCCATCAGCCTCCGCAGCAGGAAGCACTCCCCCCCCCTCCCCCCGATACCTGCCGCCGCTACGGGACTTAGTCCCACATGGCAAAATTCTGACTGTTATTACCAGTTTTAACCACGCCATGAACTCTTCAAGGTTAAAACTCAGCCATTTGTTACAAAGTGTTAGCCACTGTGGAAATAAATTTCCCCCACCTCTCTCTGCACCATGGGAGACAATTTAAAATGTCTAACCCCGTGTCTCACGGTTTAAAACCCTGTGTGAGACATCAATACAGATGAATGTCAGGACGGTGTCACAATGGGTGGGTGATCCACTCTGTCAATTTTCCACCAAGTGGTGAAGATGAAATTGACCCCCAACATCTCTTGTGTTGCACACTCCTGCTCATCTTTAACAAAATACTTTCAAATCATCTTGTGAAGCTTTAAACTTGAAGAAACACCTGCAATCGTTTGTCTTTTCAGATTGAATTTAGCCTCGCCTCTTTCAAGGTTAGACTTTTCAGTGAATAGCAATCCAAACCTTGACGAGTGCACAGATCAGATAACCATGAATCAAACATATTTTTAAGTGATGAGAAGTAATCTGTTTTCTTTTTGCTTCATATTTATGTTTGTAACGCTCTCTTTGGTTTCAATTCACCTCGTCTCCGATTGTACGTCAATAGAATTGGCCGATCCTGTTCCAACCTTGAGATGTTACTGCGTTCTAGTCTTTTAGGTAGTCATTTTTTTCCAACCAATTATTAGGATATTAAAAGATTTCTCCTCACCATGTCTTAAATGAGTTTCTTAAATGAAATCTTTTCTCTCAGAGGGTCATGAGTTTTTGGAACTCCCTTCCTCAGAAAGCAGAGCCATTGAATATTTTGAAAGTAGAGGTAGATAGATTCCTGATTATCTCTCAAGGGGCTGAAGAGTTATCGGGGTGGGCAGGAATGTGGAGTTGAGGATACAATTAGATCAGCCATGATCTTACTGAATGATGGAGCAGGCTCGAGGGGCCGAGTGGCCTACTCCTGCTCCTGAGTTGTATGTTTGTACATTCAGGCTGAGATTTTCTACCCGTTCACGCCGGTGGGATCTTGTGGTCTTGCTGAAGGTGCACCCCCGGCGTGGGTTTCCTGGAGGTGCAGGGTGCATTCAACGGGAATCCCATTGACAACGGTGTGACCAGAAGATGCCATGGTCTGCCAATGGTGGGCCGACGGCGGTTGCTCGGTAAATCCCGCCCCCTGTTTCACAGTTAATCTGAAGGAAAAGGAGAGATAATTGGGCTGAATTCTTCCGCCCCGCCGACTGCAAGAACGCCACGGGCGAGATACGGCAATGAAGAAGTCCATTGCCCTCGGGCGGGATTCTCCGGTCGGTGGGTGGCCGCAGCTGGAATATCCCGCCTAACTGTATTTCTTCACACTTTTATTGTGTGAAAACACCTCAGAGTGTTTAGTACAATGAATTACTCTGAAATGCTGTGACTGCTGTGTGGGAAATGTCTCTACAATGTCCCTTAAGAAACACTGAGATTCATAAAGGTAATTTTAGACAGTGAATGTGCTTCTTCAGTCCTTGGTGAGGTCTAAAAATATGTTGATCACTCCTGTTGGGAATTCTCTTAAATCCATGACCACCTGTCCAGATACTGCAGTACTGCCCAAATCTTGAAGTCTTGTAGCAACAGGCTGAGCACCTACCATATCTAACTTTTCTAAGGTCACGAAGGAGTCCACACCAAGTAGTTCAAAGAAACTTTGTTTATTTACGGTAACTACTGTATACATTAAAAAAAAATAAAAAATTTAGAGTACCCAATTATTTTTTCCAATTAAGGAGCAATTTAGCGTGGCCAATCCACCTATCCTGCACATCTTTTGGGTTGTGGGGGTGAAACCCACGCAGACACGGAGTGAATGTGCAAACTCCATACAGACAGTGACCCAGGGCCGGGATTCGAATCCGGGTCCTCAGCGCCGTAGGCAGCAATGCTAACCACTGTGCCACCCACTACTGTATACATCATGGGTAGATCCCTACTGGTCAGCTTTGCCGATGTCAAACTGGCCGTCCTTTTGTACCATACAACTACACATTGTTCGGGAGCTGGTATTCTGCAAAGTTCATGGGGGCGATAATTGTTCCCAGCCTGTAAGACCCTTGCGGGTTATAACATTCCCCCCCCCCCCCCCCCCCCCCCCCCCCCCACCCAACCAATGTCTGAAGAATTCTTGAATTCTTCGACATCTGTGGGGAAGGAGGGAGCCGGACGGTCATGCTGAGTACCACGCACTGCAGGTGCTGGATCAGACAACGTGATCCTGGAAGGCGAACGCCGCTTTCGACTGGAGCGTCGTGGCGGATGCTCTGTTGGAGGCTGATTTCCACTCACGAGGAAATTTTTGAAGAATTGATTGTTTGGACCAAACATGATCTGACTGCAGACTTATACTTGACAGGAAACTGGCCCTGTCTGATAGAGGGTAGTCCCAAAGGAACACTGGGCACCGTCTACAAATGTTTGAATATGCACCGTATCACCTTGTACAAAGTGTCAGGTGTTACGCCGAACGGAGTAACACTCTTCCAGCTCCTGGTTGTGGCGCACTTTCAAACCTATGTCAGGGAAAATCATACTAAGGTGGATTCAAAGCCGATGGCCCATCAGCATTTCAGCTGGGGCCACCCCAGCCGCCGCGTGTGGGGTGGTCCTGTCGCAAAATAAGAAATGAGCCATCCTAGTGTCCATCGGACCAGAAGACTGCTTCTTGTGGCCTCTTTTGAATATCTGCACCACCAGCTCTGCTCAACCATTAGAAGCTGTGTGGTAGGGGGCGGTATGGATGTGCCGTACCCCATTCGCCGTCAAAAACCCCATGAACGCCTCATTTGTAAAAGGAGTCCTGTTGTCTGTAACAAGCACTTCAGAGATGTCATGTGTGCTGAACAATAATCACAGTTCCTCAATGTTTGCCCAGAAGGTGGTGGCTGCCATCTTGTGGACCTCCAGCCATTCTGAATAGGCGTCAATCAATAGGAGGAATATTGAACCCTGAAGCAGACCGGCAAAGTCGGCATGCAATTGTTCCATTGCCGTCCAGGCCATTCCCAAGGATGAAGGGACACAGCCAATAGGAGCTTCTGGTGCTCCTGACAGATGGAGCATTGCTGGACCACTTCAATGTCCGCATCCACGTCCGGCGACTAGACGTAACTTGTGCCAACAACTTTGTTTTGGGCACCCCTGGATGTCCATTATGGCAGTCCTTCAATATCAACTCCAGGCCTTTTTCTGGAATTACAACGCGCATACCAGATAGCAGGATATCGTCCTCCACACTAAACCTGGACAGTTTTGCCGAAAAAACCTGGAATTCACCTGGTAGCTGTTGATGCTGATCTTTAAATAACACAATGTGCCGAACTTTAGTGAAAATTGGGCCTGTCTGAGTCCATTCACGGACCTGAGATGCCGTGGCCGGCAAATAGTCCATGAAGTTTAGAGTGGCAACCACTTTGTACACCGTGGGGGCCGAAGGGCTAGTTGGTAAAGTCGAATGGCTCAGTGCGTCGGCGTTGGCTATCTGGGTTCCTGGCCATAGCGCAAACAAATATTCGTAGGTGGCCAACAGCAGGGCCCAGTGTTGGATCCTCGCGGAAACAATGGCCTAGTCCTCTTTAAAAAGACCGAGTAAAGGTTTATGGTCTGTAATAATAGTGAAGTGGCAGCCGTGGATATATTCTGGTGAAATCTTTTCACCGCCTAGACCACCGCCTAACCCTCCTTCTCGATCTGTGCTTATTTTTGTTCTGCCACAGCCATCATCCAAGAGGCAAAAGCAAGCGGCCGTTCCCTGCTATTCTCCATGCGATGTGACGGGCCGGCCCCAATACCGCAAGGCAGTGTGTCGCACGTGATAAGTAAGTGTTTGGTGGGATGGTAGTGGGTCAGTAATCTGGAGGAAGATATCTGTCTCTTCACCTGCAGAAAAGCCACATCCTGCAGCTTTCCCCACGCCCACACTTGATTATTTTAAAAAAGGTGTCAGGGGGCCAGCATGGCTTCAAGGTTCAGGATGAACTTGCAGTAATAGTTAACAAGTCTAAAAAAGGAATGAAATTCTGCGTCATCCTTCGTGGGTGGGGGCCTGCTGAATGGCGTGCACCTTTTCTATGACGGGGTAAGCCTTCGCGGTCCACCCGGTAACCGAGGTAGACCACCTTCCTTGCATGAAAGACAAATTTCACTCATCGCAAGTGGACACCCATTGGGGACCGGTTTAGCTCAGTTGGCTTAACTGGCTCATGGTACAGATCAAGACCAGCAGCAGTGTGGGTTCAATCCCCATACTGGCTGAGATTATTCATGAAGGCCCCGCCTTCTCAACCTTGCCCCTCGCTTGAGGTGTGGTGATCCTCAGGTTAAATCACCACCAGTCAGCTCTCCCCGTCAAAGGGGAAAGCAGCCTATGGTCACCTGGGACTATGGTGACTTTATATAAGCCTCCGTTTCAGGGTTCAATATTCCATTTACAAATGGCTCAACCAATCACGGCCCAACAAGTTGGGGCTTGCCCCCTAACCATAATAAGTGGGAGGCACACTAATTGGTGACCATAAACCACTGGAGTCACGAAACTTAACCGCATGCATTTATCTTCTTCAGGCTCATCCAGGTGGAAGGTATGGGGTCCAGGCTGATGCCTACATCTACCAGGGAGCCTGGATCTCTGGTTGGTCTGTGGTCGGGGCCAGCAACCAGGCGACCTGGCTCACCTCAGTGGATTCGGTGAAGGCTCCTGTCGAGAAAACTCAGCCTTCGGCCAACGGATGGGGCCTTTAACGGCCCTTGGTCCAGGACAGGGTAGTGGCCCATGGAGGGGTCTCATGCCAGGAGGGGGTGCACCCCAAGGTGTTTACTTCCATGCCTTGTGTTGGAACCAACAATTCTTAGGACACGTGCTTGTACGATTAGAATAGCTGTTTTAATATACTCACAACAGAGCCAGCCTATTAGCCATTGAACTTTCGGTGAACTGGCCGGCTGACCATGTGGCACTGACCTTTTATACAGCAGCTTCCGGGGGAGGAGTCCTGGGCAGAGGTCCACGTGGATGACTTTCAGATGGCTGATCTGCGCGCTGGCGCATGTCCCGCGGGATAGGGCATCCGAGGGCTCATTGAGCTTCCCGGTTGATATTTAATATCGTAACTATAGGTGGAGAGTTCGATCCTCCACCGAAGAATTTTATCATTTTTTATTTTGTCCCTTTGCGAGTTGTCAAACATAAAGGCAACCGATCGTTGGTCGGTGATGAGGGTGAACCTCCTACCTGCGAACAGCCTCCACGATGGCTTGTGCTTCCTTCTCGACTGAGGAGTGTCGGAGTTCTGAAGCAGATAGGGTACGGGCGAAAAATGCAACGGGCCTCCCTGCCTGATTTAAAGTGGCTGATAGAGCTACCTCTGAGGCGTTGCTCTCAACCTGAAAGGGAGTGGATTCATCCACCGCCCGCATGGCTGCTTTGGCGATGTCCTCCTTGATGCAGCTGAAGGTCTGGCGTGCCTCAGCTGACAGGGGAAATCGTGTGGCCTTAAAGAGTGGGCGGGCTTTGTCCGCATATTGAGGGACCCACTGGGCGTAGTATGAGAAGAACCCCAAGCACCGTTTGAGGGCCTTGGGGCAATGAGGGAGGGGGAGTTCTAAGAGGGGGTCTGGGTCTGCAGTCCGGGTCTGGGCCCAGGACTCCGTTCTCCACGACGTAGCCGAGGATGGCCAGTCTGTTTGTGCGGAAAACGCATTTCTCCTTGTTATAAGTGAGATTTAATTTCTGTGCCGTTTGGAGAAAACGGTGGAGGTAGGCGTCGTGGTCCTGCTGGTCATAGCCGCAGATGGTAACATTGTCCAGATATGGAAACATGGCCCGCAGCCCGTACTGGTCTACCATTCGGTCCATTGCTCGTTGGAACACCGAAACCCCGTTAGTGACGCCGAAAGGGACCCGGAGGAAATGGAAGAGGCGGTCATCGGCCTCAAATGCCGTGTAGTGGCGGTCCTCCGGGCGGATTGGGAGCTGGTGGTATGCAGACTTCAGATCCACCGTGGAAAATAGCCGATATTGGGCGATCTGATTAACCATGTCTGCAATTCTGGGGAGTGGATACCCGTCTAGGAGCGTAAAGCGATTTATGGTCTGGCCATAGTGGACGACCATGCAAAATTTTTCCCCGGTCTTGACGACCACCACCTGAGCTCTCCAGGGACTATTACTGGCCTCTCTGATACACTCACTGAGCAGCCGTCGGACCTCCGATCGGATAAAGACCCTATCCTGTAGGCTGTATTGCCTGCTGCGAGTAGCTACTGGCTTGCAATCTGGAGTGAGATTGGCGAAGAGCGGAGGGGGGGGAGATGCGCAGCGTGGTTAGGCTGCAGATAGTGAGTGGGGGCAGGGGCCCGCCGAAGCTGAGGGTGAGGCTCTTGAGGTTGCACTGGAAATCCAGGCCTAATAAGAGTGGCACGCAGAGGTCGGGCAGGACATAACGTTTAAATTTAGAATTGTGAGCGTAGCAACGGTGCGTCCTTGGATTTGGACTGAGTGGGAGCCCGAAGCAAGGGCCATAGTTTGGCTCACTGGAAAAATAGAAAGCGAACAGCGTCTTACCAGCTCTGGATGTATAAAGCTCTCGGTGCTCCCGGAGTCAAAGAGGCATGGCGTGCTGTACCCGTTGATCTGGACCTCCGCCATCGAACTTCGTAGGTGCTTGGGGCGGGATTGATCCAGGGTGACTGCGCTGAGTTGCGGGTAGTCGGCGGCTCGATCAGCTGTGCTGGAGTGGCCCCGTGATGACTGCCTTCTGAGTTCGTAGTCGTCGAGGTGAGTTTCAGAGTTTGAAGGGGATGGATCCCAAGATGGCCGCCCCCATGAGTCGCACATGGCCGGCCGCATGGAGGAGGATTGCCAAGATGGCTGCCCCCATGAGTCGCACATGGCCGGCCGCATGGAGGAGGATTGCCAAGATGGCCGCCCCCATGAGTCGCACATGTCGGGTGGGGGCGGAATCGGCATACAGGCTGCACCATTTCGGGGCCTGCAGGCCTGTGAATTCAGGGAACGAGTGCTTTGAGCCGTGGGAGGGTTAGAGGCTGGGGATTTCTTCGCCAGACACACTCTGGCATAGTGTCCTTTTCGCCCGCAACTTCTGCAGGTCGCGTTACGGGCCGGGCAGTGCTGCCGCGGGTGCTGGCTTTGGCCACAGAAATGGCAGGCTGAAGCAGCCGAGTAGCTGGCTGGGGCAGCAGAGTAACTGGCTTTGGCAGCACGGTAGCTGGGGGGCCGTGCGGCACAGGCTTGGGGGGGACTGTTGGTCGGGGGTCCACGATGAGGTCACGGGGTCCGCGGGAAACGAGGTGAGGCTGCAGAAGGAAACTTCCATAGTGGTAGCAGCCTCCACAGTAGTGTCTAAGTCCTGGGCCCCTTTTTCTAGCAGTCTTTGGCGCACATAGTTAGACCTAAGGCCCGCCACAAAAACGTCCCGCACAGCAAGCTCCCTATGTTCAGCTGCGGTAACGGCTTGATAATTACAGTCATTGGAAAGATTGTTCAATTCCCTTACAAACTCGGTTAGCGTTTCTGTAGGCCGCTGACGGCGGGTCGTAAACACGTGGCATGCATAAACCTCGTTAATGGGCCTAACGTACATTTTGTCCAATATTGCCAGCGCTGCGGTGTAAGAACCGGCCGGATTTAGCTGTGTGGAGATTCTGTGGCTTACCCTCGCGTGCAGTAGGCTGAGTTTTTGTTCCTCCATTGTTCCGGCGGTGCTGGCTTCTGCCAGGTAGGCTTTAAAACATCTCAGCCAGTGGGAAAAAATTTCCTTAGCCTCTGCATCCTCTGGGTTGAGTTCTAGGCGTCCGGGCTTGAGGGCTGCTTCCATGATTTCTTCGACTGTTTCCTGAGTATATTAAATTGTCGGAACCAACAATTCTACGGACACGTGCTTGTAGGATTAGAATAGCGGTTTTAATATACTCCCAACAGAGCCAGCCTATTAGCCATTGAACTTTCGGGAACTGGCCGGCTGACCATGTGGCACTGACCTTTTATACAGCAGCTTCCGGGGGAGGAGTCCTGGGCAAAGCCAAAGGAGAAGCCCCATACAACTCGAGCATTCCCAGCGCTACTCCCCCTGGAGGACAGGTAGTGCAACTGCACTTACAATACAGACACATGTATATACAGATTACAATCCGGTGTGAATCACATTCACCGCATCTTGTATTTGCAGCATCCCTCACTCTGCACTTTCCAGGGACAGCGGGATTTGTGTGACCTGCTGTAGATTCAGGGTGTTTGGATCAATAGTGTCTTTTGGGTGGCATTGTTAATGACTCAAACTAATGACCTTGCAGCATTTCGCAGAACATGGCAACCTTCCATAACCTTGACCAATACTCGGTGATGGACTCATCCACGGTCCTCTCTGCGGTATTATAACGATACTGCTGTTCGATATCGGACAGAGTTGGGTTAAAGTGCTGTCCCACTAGAGCTACTAGTTGATCAAAGGTTTGAGTGTCAGGCACCGCTGGGCAGGTAAAGTTTCGTATCACTCAAAATGCATGCGCACCACAAACAGTCAGCTAGGTGGTTGTTGGGCGATCATTTTCTGTTATATTGTTGGCCCTGAAAAACTAGTTCATTTGCTCCGCATACTGATTGCAGTCTTCTGAACTGGTGTCAAAGACATCTAACTGTCCGAACCGAGGCATAATGAAGAGAAAATTCCAACCTTTATCCAACAGGGACTGGGAAGTGGCTTATTCGCTGGTGTGAAAACGTCAATAGCTATCTAGTTTGACTGTTTTTGCCAGTTTTATAAGTCCATGAAGGAGTAGCTTAAAGAGATGTTGTTTATTTACAATAACTATTATATACATCACACGGTAGATCCCAAACTGGGTCTGCCTTGCTAGTGCCTAACTGGCATCGTTTGGAGGACCCCTGTCCCCTTAATGGAGTGCTCGTATTCTGCAAGGTTCACGGAGAAGTTAATTGTTCCCATCTCGAATGATCCTTCAGGATTATAATGATAGCAAATGACCCCAATCTTGTAAAACAGGGTTGGGTCTATGGCAAAGTCACAATGGCGGATGGATGGAGGACAGACGTCTCGCCCATCACTACCCAACTAAGTCGAAGAGAATTCAGCTTTTTAGCTCTAACTTTCTCCGTGTTTCATAGTTTACATGGATCAGTACGTGTACTTACGGCTTTTGGCAAAACTATTCCACAGAGGAAACGGTGGGCCAGATGAGAATTCTACAGCCTCCAATGTCCTCTTCAAAAGAGAAATAAATTATTTGGAAAGAAAAGGAACAGAAACCAGGATCAAGAAATTAAAAGGTAGCATGGTAAGAACTGAGGTGACTTACTAGATACCAGGAACAATAACAAATGGAAACAAAAAACAGAAATCTTCAGTAAAGATTGATTTTAGCAGCCCACCGTTGCTGATGTAACAATTTTCTTCAACTGTTTTGATCATTGTTGAGGATCACAGTGGAAGTTGTAAAGCGTCAAGTTTTACTTTTTAAAATTCTCTTCGATCGTTGACTTTTTTAATTTCCCCTTTTCTGGTGGCTCTGTAACCACGGTAACATAACCAGTTTTTGACATCTCCGGTGGGAAAAAATAATCACCATCAAGCAATCTTTCTGAATTACGCAACGTTGATTGAGTAAGGTTGGAAGATGCATTAATTCCCCACCACAGTTGGCCACCTTTTCTGCTCTCCAAGGAGTACATGATCCGGAACTGATGGCATGAATTGTGAGGGACGATAAACAAAATATAATACCACACTTATTACCTTTTAATGTCACAGAAATGATTCATGGAGGGAGAAAGAGAAGGGGTGGGGGGGGGGGGGGCGATGGGGGTGGAGGGAAGGGGGGAGCAAAAGTGTTTTTCCATCTGGTGAGAGTTCCACATTACCAAAAATAAATCAAGCAAGTTTAGCCAGAGGGCTAGAATCACAGTCCGTTATTTTGGACTACAAGTTGAGTTAAAAAAAAAGGTGTTTGCAGAATTATAGCCCAGCTTTAGGTTTAAAAGCCGAGAGCGAAGTTTGTGCAGAACTCCACAGCCAGCTGTGCGATGGAAAGGGAAGCTATTGTGCTGCCTTGTGTGAGTGAAAGTGTAGTGGGGGCTGGGCAAGGCTGAGTTCTAACAGTGGAGGAGGCAGCATCAAAGGACCCCTGCCAGCAGGTGGCGGCAACATGACATGGGGGCGGGGGAGGGGGGAGTTGGGGGAGGGGGGGAGGGGTGGGGGTATGGTGGGCAATGTTCCATCCCCCCACCGCAAACCTGTACAAAAGTCTGCATAGTGCATTGTTGCTATGGAAGTCTGTGCCATTCTTAAGCCATTTTCCCCTTAAACGTTTGATAAATTTCCTGCCATTTATTAAGTGCAACGTGACAAACTTTGTGTACATTGTTGGGTAAATGTGCATGGTGTCTTCAATAAACAATTAACATGTATGATATGTGAACACTTTTGTCTCAGTGTAATTGAAAGACAGCTCTAATGCTTTTTCGACAGTGTAATTAAGCATATTTATGTGAGGGAAAGTCTAGCTCTTGTGGACAAATAGTGAATTCTCGTGATCGTTGAGTTGATTTGTTATCTTTGTCTGTTTCCAACAAGTATTGGAATAAAACTTAAACAATACTTTCGATTGTGCCTATCTACTCTCATTTTTCGTGGTGATTACGAGAAAAATTCTCTTGTTTCCAGCACATTTTTTTGCTTTGAGGTTCTTTAGCTTGTTATACTGTGGCCCCTGATCAGAGAACAGTATCTGTTGTTACAATGACCGGAGTCTGACCGGCACTGAGATGCTGTTTGGAGCCACATGTAAGAGCTTCAATATCTTGACAGCTGATTCCTCAGGATGGAATGTAGTTGCCTTGTCCTATTCCTTACAAGGTTCCAAAAGTTCACGGGAGGTCCAAGTGACTTCAGTGCCACTTTAAACATACAACTTCACACTGGAACGGGCTCTAAAAAGCAGCTGGTGCAAACTGAAATCAGAGTGAGATAGACGGGGGGCTCACACTGTTTGTCTTTCATGTACTCACATATCAAATTGCAGTCTGACACTTGACTTGCGCTGTTGTTTCTTGTGCCAATGCCAACCTGAAACTACATTGCAGAGCAGCACAAAAGTGCAAGTGTATTCACCATTAAGAGAGAGAGAGCAAAGCAGGTTTTTGATGATTAATCAGGCCCCTGGTCAGACCTGAAACTTTTCGCTGTTTGGAACACATTTGATGTGGAGTGAGGCGAGCTGAAAAGCCCCGCAAAGATGCAACACCGAGACCTTTCGCTGGACTTGGTAGAGGTTTGGATGAGTGCAATCATAGATTGACAGAATGTTACAGAAGAGGCCATTTGACCCATCGTGCTTGTGCTAACGCTGTGAGACACCTATTAAATCAGTCTTGCTCCCCCTGTCCCTTTCCCAGAATCCTGCAACGTGTTGTCCTTCGAGGATGAGATTGAACAGCTTTTTCGAAATAATATTGAAACAGCTTCCGCTGACCTTTTCAGCAATGTATTCTAGATTATAACAAAATAAAATAGTCATAAGTGCTGGTGAAATGCAAGTCACTTGGCCTAAATTAACACTATGCATATGAGCCACCAACAGAGCATTCACACAATGGCAATTAAACATATAGTGAATCTGACTCAGGTTCATTTCAGCTTTGCAAAGCAAATCAATACTTGGGACATTCAAAGTCTCATCTGAGCCATTCACACTTCTTTGCCAGTGCTGGCATTACACACTCATGCATCAAATTTAATTGTGGAGAAATTTAAAATAATTTATCTCGAAGGAAGCAAACAAATTGAAGAATGCTTTGAGGTATGATCACATTTTTTTGCTCACCAACCCTGTTCAACTCCCTCCTCTTGAGATTAATGAGCCTGTATTCACACAACAGTCTGTGATTTGCATTTTGTGTCTCAAACCAACAGTTGCTGTGGGTTTAGGTTTGTACATCAGCTCAATCTGACATCAATGCCATTTAAAGGAAGAACGTGCTGTTATAGTTGTTGAGGCCTGAGATTGCATTTGCAATGGGCTGACTCATAGACAAGAGCGCCATTGCGAAGCTAATGTTTAGAGACGTGGTTGAAGCTATTCTCTCCCTCAATGTCGGCAAAACTAAAGAGCTGGTCGTTGACTTCAAGTATCGGACACTCTCCCATCTGGATCAATGGGGCCGAGGTGGAGATGGTGAACAGCTTCAGATTCCTAGGTGTGCACATCACCAACAATCTTTCCTGGTCCATTCACATCCACGCTGCAACCAAGAACAGTGCCTATACTTTCTCAGGAAACTAAGGAAATTCGGCACGTCCACATTGACTTTTACAAACTTTTACAGGTGCACCATAGAAGGCATCCTGTCTGGCTGCATCACAGCCTGGTATGGCAACTGCTTGGCCCAAGACTGTAAGAAACTAAAGAGATACAGAACTGGCTCGGTTATGGAAGACAGAGAGTAGCGGTGGAACGGTGTTTTTCAGAATGGAGATCTGAAGGTAGTGGTGCTCTGCAGGGATCAGTGCTGGGACCTCTGTTGTTTGTAGTATATATAAATGATCTGGGGGGAAATGTGAGTGGTTTGTAAGTTTGTTAGTAAGTTTACGGATGACATAAAGATTGGTGAAGTTGCTAATAGTGCCGAGGATTGTCAGAGGATACAACAGGATGTAAGTAGATTGTAGACTTGGGAATAGAAATGGCAGATGGAGTTTAATCCGGACAAATGTGAGGCGATGGAATTTGGAGGATCAAATTTAAGTATGAATTATATTGTAAATGGTAGAACCCTTAGGAACATTAACATACAGAGGGATCTGGGCATGCAGGTCCACAGTTCCCTAAAAATGGCAACACAGTTGGCCAAGCTGATTAAGAAGGCATATAGCATGCTTGCCTTCATCAGCTGGGCATGGAGCACAGGAGTTGGGAAATCATGTTGCAGCTATAAAAAACCTTGGTTTGGCCACATTTGAATTATTACCTGCAGTTCTGGTCATCACATTATCAGAAGGACATGGAAGCTTTGCAGAGAATGCAAAGGAGGTTCACCAGGATGTCGCCTGGTCTCAAAGGTGTTGGCTATGAGGAGAGGTTGAATAAACTAGGATTGGTTTCACTGGAAAGACGGAGGCTGAGGGTAGACCTGATAGAGATCTACAAAATTCTGAGAGGGATAGACAGGGTGGATAGTCAGAAGCTTTTTCTGAAGGTGGAGGTGACAGTTACAAGGGGACACAGCTTCAAGGTGAGGGGGGAAAATTTAAAGGAGATGTGCAGCGATAAGTTTTTCACACAGAGTGGGGTGGGTATCTGGAATGCTCTGTCGGACGATGTGTTGGAAGCAGGCACATTAGCAACCTTTAAGAGGCATCTGGATGGGTACATGAATAGGGATACAGATCAAGGGGCTGGTTTAGCACAGGGCTAATTGCTGGCTTTGAAAGCAGACCAAGGCAGGCCAGCAGCGCGGTTCAATTCCCGTACCAGCCTCCCCAAACAGGCGCTGGAATTTGGCGACTAGGGGCTTTTCACAGTAACTTCATTTGAAGCCTACTTGTGACAATAAGCGATTTTCATTTTCATTTTCATTTTCAAGTGAGGGCAGAAGGTTTTGTTTTTGTTATGGCATCATGATCATGCTTGGAGGACCGAAGGGCCTGTTCCTGCGTTATACTTTTCTTTGTTCTTTGAGTCGTGAACATCGCCCAGTCCATCACAGGAACCCGCCTCTCATCCATTGACTCTGTCTACACCTCCCTCTGCTTGGGAAAGGGGCAGCATAATCAAAGGCCTCTCCCACCCAGCTTACTGACTCTTCCAAGTTCGTCCATCGGGCAGGAGATACAAAAGTCAAAGAACACGCGCTAACAGATACAAAAACAGTTTCTTCCCCACTGTTACCAGACTCCTAAACGACCCACTTATAGACTGATCTAATCTCTTCACCCACCTTTTCAAGTGAGTAGTACTACACTCCTGTGTGCTTCACCCGGTCCTTGTGTGAGTGTATTTATGTATGCCCTATGTTTTTTTATGCAATGATCTGCCTGAACTTTGCACTGAACCTCGGTACACGCTGCAATAAACAAACCCTTATCCAAAGCAGCAACCACCCAGTTGGCCAAACTCTGATAAAGCACAAGAGGCCGGGATTGTGCCAGGTACCCCCATAGACTGCAGATCAGCAAGAGCCCCAGGAGAATCCTGAAGATTAAGTAAGGCAGAAAATATATATCATGAAAATATTAACTCCTTTTCTAAAAGGATCTCAATTGGTTCTCGTGTGAATCATAGAATTTACAGTGCAGAAGTAGGCCATTCGGCCCATCGAGTCTGCACCGACCCTTACAAAGAGCACCCTACTGAAACCCACGTATCTACCCTATCACTGTAACCCAGTAACCCCTACTTAACATTTTTTGGACACTAAGGGCAATTTAGCATGGACAATTTGGCATGGCCAATCCACCTAACCCGCACATCTTTAGACTGTGGGAGGAAACCGGAGCACCCGGAGGAAACCCACGCAGGCACGGGGAGAACGTGCAGACTCCGCACAGACAGTGACCCAGCCGGGATTCGAACCTGGGACCCTGGAGCTGTGAAGCAACTGCACTAATCACTATGCTACCATGCTGCCCGCTAAATGAATGAGCAGAAAGGTAAGGGAGTTGCTGCATCTCTTTTGTGAGACATATTGGGTGCAGTTTAATGGGACAAAAACAGAGTCCCGTTTCGGGCACATTTTGCGGGGTGTTCCTTTGCGCCTATTTAACGGCGTTTTGCCTTTTGTTTTGGCCTCAGCAAGGAACGCCCTGCCAAGGCTACGCTTCACATCATTTTCTGCACAGACGAGCTCATCTTGTCAGGGCAGGAAGATGAGGCATGGATCGGGACGTAATTTTTAATCCCTACCCCCTCAGCCACCCCAGTGGAGCCTCCAGACGCCTCCCACTGCACCCAACCTACCTCTTACGGATCCTTGGAGCCCCCCCCCCCCCCCCCCCCCCCCCCACCACCCACGTCTTGAGGGCAAAGTTCATTTACTCACTGCCAGAGTGCCCAGGCTCTAACAGGGTTCGTGGGTGGCAGTGCCTAGGTGCCATCAGGAGTGCCTGGGTACCGCCATGACCAGAGCCCGCTCACCTGGGGTCTCCAATGGCCTTGGAGACCCTCCCCTCCCCGCAGGTGCTGATAGGCCTGGTCCACGTTCGTGGGGACCAGGACTAAATGTCACCTTAGTGAGGTCTCCCAGACGCAGCCGCCTGTTCCCGAGATGCGGGAAAATCTGGTGCAGACATATTAAATGAGCCTAATGGCTAATTTAAATATGTATATCTAGATCTCACCAGGCGAGGGCGAGATCAAGATTTTGACATCTCGTGAGATTCTATTGACTGTCGCGAGATGTTTCGAGCGTTGCAAATCTCACAAGAGGCTTCTCGTGAGATTCAACGGCCTCGTCGCATCACCACGTTGGGCGCAACAAGGCCATTAAATTGCACCCATTATTACCACATTGAGCAAAGTTCCTGTTTTCATTTTAAAATAAGTAACTTATTTGCTGTTACATTGTCAATACAGTGAACTTCAATGTCTTAAAGTTCATACTTAGAACCTATACTATAACTCTGATGATTCAGCACAATACTGTGTATATATGAAAAAACAGAGGCGCGCTCGAACGGCTTTGTCATGCCTGACTCGGTGACATCACATGGCTGTTAAATCTCGCGAGTGGCACCTCGCGGGATTTGCGACATTTGAACGCCTCGCGAGATCTAAAGTGCCCTCGGTCTGGGTTTTGCCCTCATTAGGTGAGATGCAGATCAACAAATATTTTGGCACCCGATTCTCCCGAGGCCCGGGAGCTAATGCCCGCACCTGGGAAACCTCGCCATGGCATGGTTTAGCACTGGTCCACACAACCGCGTGGTTGTGCTCTGGGCAGCGTGTTATCCTGGCACTCCTGGCACCTGGGTACCTTGGCAGTGTCACCTGGAACTGCCAGTGTATCCGGGTGGCACTGTCAGGCTGGCAGGGGCATTGCCTGGGGATAGAATGGCTGTGCCAAGGTGCACATGTGGCAGGTTGCCCGTGCTGGGGATTGGGTCCAGGATTGACCTGCACTTAAAATGTGTGTGTGCGTGGGGGGGTACATTGGGTGTAGTGGGGGGTTCTGGAGACCACAAGGTTGTGTCCGAGGGGAGGTTGAGAAGTTGGGGCGGCATGAAAAAATGAGCTCGTCAATGCAGCAAGTGGGATAAGTGCAGCCTCAGCAGGGTGTTCCTGACCGAGGCCAGAGAAAATGAGAGTCCTGTTGGCGCTTAAAACAGGACTCCGTTTTTATGCGCGTTAAGTCATGCCCCAGAACTCTCTATCTCTTCGTGGAGGTCAAAATGCTGTTATACATCTTTCATGGATGTCATGGTGGTATCATTTCCAACATTCTCCCGGTGAGACTCAGCATCCCAATTAGAACAATGGGGCCTGAATGTGTCATTGAATCAATCTTTCATATGGAATCATACAATACAGTACACAAATATAACCAATTGTGTGGAGGAGGTTAGTGTAACTGAATGCAGCTGTGAGTTGCATTGACGTCTGTTATGCTTCAACTGTCTGCTTATGGTTTATGATGTCGTTAGGATCTTGATTGATTTTTCTTCCACAATGTTCATTTAGTGTGACATAGAGGTATTCCATAAAAAGCTGTCCATTTATCTATCATGGTGCCTGATAGAAAGCAGCTATAATGCTGCGTAGATTGAAATGTATCGGTTTACCAGATATGTTAACCAGACCTGGTGTTGACTCCATGATCGCATTGGAAGCAGGAAGAGGAGCCACAACACCCTTGGACTCAATTTTCTGCTTTTTAAAGATACAAATAAATGTATCAAATGTAATTTGTTTGAAAGACTTTTAATTAACAGGGTCTACGGGCAAAGACTAGAAATTGGAATCATAAAAGTCAATAATGTTTAAAGTTCCCATCCTTACAACAGAGAATGGAAATGAGATGGGAGCACCCAGTACAGGACTCTACAGTCCATCTGACTAGTCCCACAAATTATAAACCCTCAATCATTCATTCCCTTAAATGTTGAACTAATTCTCCCTTGCATTTTCCCACACTAAATAAACACATCAAGGCTCCTTAGATCGCGCCTTCCAAACTCACAACCACTACCATCTCGAAGGACATGATAGATAAATGGACATGGACAGCAGAAACCTGGGAACACCATCCCCTCAAAGTTTCCCTCCAAGCCACCCACCATCCTGACTTGGAAAAATATTCCCATTCCTACACTGTTGCTGGGTCAAAATCCTGGAACGCTCTCCTGAACTGCACTGTGGGAGTCCCCACATCAAATGAACTGTAGCAGTTCAAGAAGACAGCACACCACCACCTTCTCAAGAGCAATTAGGGATGGGCAATAAATGCTGGGTAAGCCAACGAAGCCCACACTCCCTGGACAAATTAAAAGAAGCCTCCCTGAGCAGCCCATTCCACATGTTGGCAACCTTGTGTTTGAAGAGCGATTACATCTAAAGTGGCTTGGCACCTGTGGTGATATGCATCACTGTAGATACACAAGAGGTTAATATAAGTACACGTAGACTAGCTAGACACTAGGGGGAGCACCAGAGACATGGCACACAGACACTCAACATGTCTTGTTATGCTCTTGGCGTAGCATAAGCTGCTTCCTTGATGTGCACTCTGACACAGGAAGATTCAGACGTGGATATAGCTAGATAGATTGTTATTGAACTATTAACAATTCTCCTACTCAGATTCGCCACTACTACTAATCCTTCTATAGCTACTCAGGCTGACGAACCAGTCTGCTACAATCCACGTGGTGGGTATGATGTGTTGAATCAACCCTGTGTCTGTATTCACTGAGTGTCTCCACTGGCCAGAGGAAGATCATGTGTGCTGTGTCCTTTATACATGGGTTGGTGTAATGCCCCCCTGTGGTAGTGTCACCTCTGTGTGTATCGTGAATGCCCATTGGTCGTGTCTTGTCTTACTGACCTATTGGTTGAGTGTTTGTGTGCCATGTCTCTGGTGCTCCCTCTAGTGTCTAGCTAGTCTACGTGTACTTACGTTAATGCCTTATGTATCTACAGTGATGCATATCACCACAGCACCTTATCTCTTTCTGAGCTTGAGCTTTTATGAGGCATTCTCAAACATAGGAAGGACATGGTTATACTGGAATGGGTGCAGAGGAGATTCACCTCAATGTTGGCTGCGATGGAGCATTTTAGCTATGAAGAGAGGCTGAATAGGTTCGGCTTGTTTCTTTTTGGAGCAGAGTAGCCTGAGAAGGGACCTGCATGAGGTGTATAAGATTACGAGGGGCACTGGCAGTGTGGAAAGAAAGCAGTTGTTCCCCTTAGTTAAAAGGTCAATAACATGTGGGCATATTTTTTTTAAAATTTCGAATACCCAACTATTTTTTTTTCCAATTAAGGGGCAATTTTAGTGTGGCCAATCCACCCAACCAGCACGCGAAACCCACGCAGACACAGGGAGAATGTGCAAACTCCACAGTGACCCAGGGCCGGGATTCGAACCCGGGTCTTCAGCGCCGTAGTCCCAGTGCCAACCACTGCGCTACCGTGCTGCCCTGCGTGGACATGATTTTAAGGTGAAGGGCAGGAGTTTAAGCGGGGATTTGGGGAAAAGCTTTTTTCACCCAGAGGGTGGTGGGAATCTGGAATGCATTGCCCGGAAGGGTAGTTGAGGCAAGAAACCTCATAATCTTTAAAAAGTTCTTGAATGACCACTTGAAATGTCATAACATTCAAGGCTCTGGGCCAAGTGCCAGGAAGTGGGATTAGTATAGATTAGTGTCAGATTTTTTGTCCGTGCAGGCTTGATGGGCTGAAGGGCCTCTTCTGTTCTGTATGATTCTATGTTATCATGGTTCAATATATCAGTTTCCTTAAGGCTCTTGAATATGCATAATCCGTCCCAAGGCCTTCTCTTCTCCAGAATGAACAATTCAGAATGTTCAACCACTCCTCACAGTGCAGGTGCCTTCAATTAAATGCTCAGTTTAGTTACTTGCACTTCCTTCATTCTCTTTCTGTACAATGGCAAACAAAACCTCCATTCTGAATTCCATGTAGGGCCATGTGTACTAGTGCCTTGTCTATACTCATCGCAGACCAGGATATATGCTTTATCTCGCTGACTGCATCTTAAGATCTGGTTAACTTTCCTCATTGCTGCCGTAGTTTGCGTTGGTTTCAGTAAGTGACCCAACAGTAAATATCCAGATTCCTGTTCTGTGTTACGTCCTGTAGCCTAAAGCCATTTAGTTTATTTTCCAACTAATTATTTCTCTTCCCTTGTCTCATTAAGTTGAGCTTGTTCCCACTGAATACCTTTTGCTACTCATTAGCTCATGTCCCCAATATACCGAGATCCCATGGGTTTGATTTGCGCTTCCTGTATTGTTTTAACAAACCTCCTCCATCCCCTCCCCCGACATACATTTTGTCAGCAAGCTTCAACAGGTTTTTTCTCCCCTGCCTCCAAGTCATTCATATTAATTTTAAACAAGGAGTACAACACCAAAGCAAGAGTTACCCCTGCCATGTCATATCAATGCAGTTCTCTTCATAACCACTTGTTACTTTCTGCGATAGAAATCTTCCTGCCTTCCAGTCTACACACTGCATTATCAGATGTTTGCTGAATTCAGTGCATCCACAGAGCTTCCGTTATCAATAAGGTCCATCATTACCTCAAAGACTAGAATAAATTTGATCACTTTTCTGTAACTCCATGATGAATCCTTCATACTTAAGCATACCTGCAGACTGCGACGATCACCATACCTGTGAAATTTTTGACATTGGCTGTGTTGGAGTAAAATACTGAGTAACGGTGAAGCTTTTCTGAACGTGGATGGATGCAAAGTTGACAGATGATTCACTCTGCTTTTCGCTAATCTACATTTTGATTGCTGGTATAATGAGCAGCTCTGGATCTACTGGACAAAAGAGCAGAAATCAAGAGTGACTGCCCGTGACATCGAGGCCACATTTGACTGAATGTGGCATCATGAACTCCCAACAAAACTGGAGTCAAAGGGAATCGGGGAAAAGCTCTCCGCCAGTTTGAGTTAAAGAAGACGATTATAATTGTTAGAGCTCAATCATCTCAGTCCCAGAACATAGCTGCAGGAGTTCCTCAACCTCTCGGGCCAACAATCTTCAGCTGCTTCATCAGTGACCTTCTCCCATTATAAGGTCAGAAGTGGGGATATTCCCTGATGACTGCACAAGGTTCAGCACCATTCGTGATACCTTAGATACTGAAGTGGTCAGTGCCTAAATGCAGCAAGATCTGGACGACATACAGGTTTGGGATGATCAGTGGAAGTAACATTCATGCCACACACGTGCCAGGCAATGACCATCTCCAACAAGAGATAACCTAACATTCTCCCCTTGACATACAATGGCATTTTCATCCTTGAATCCCCCATTATCAACATCCTGGATCATTTCATTGACCAGAAACTGAACTGGATCAGCCAAATAAATACTATGGCTACAAGAGCAGGTCAAAGGCTGGGAGTCATATATAAAACATGAAAACTCAATAAAAAACATTTATTAAAAAAAAAGGCTGGGAGTCATGCACCTCCTGACTCCCCATCACCTACAAGGCACAACTGAGGAGCGTGATGAAGTACTGTCCACTTGTCTGAATAAGCACAGCACCAACAACACTCAAGAAGCTCAACACCATTTAGAACAAAACAGCCCGCTTCATTGGCAACCCATCCATCCAGAGGGTGTTCATTCTAACACCCTCTCCCTTCACCACAGTAGCAGCAGTGTGCACCATCGGCAAGATGCACTGCAACAACTCACCAAGGCACACTCGAAGGCGCCTTCCAAATCTGCGACCTCTACCACCTAGATGGACAAGGGCAGCAAATGCATGCGAACACCCCCAGCCGGAAGTTCCTCTCCGAACCACACGCCATCCTGACTTGGGAAAATATCGGCGTGACTTCACTGTTGCTGGGTCAAAGTTCTGGAACTCCCACCTGAACAGCACAGTGAGTGTACCTAGTCCAAATGGACTGCAGTGGTTCAAGAAGGCAGCTCACCACCATCTTCTCAAGGGCAATCAGGAGGGTGGGGGGGGGGGGGGGGTGATATAAAGGCTGGCTTAGGCAGCGATGCCCACATCTTGTGAAAGAATTTAAAAAAATATGCGTGAAGGTTGAAGAATAAATTCAAAGTAGTAGAAGGATTAATTTGAAATTGCAAAGTTTGATAAGAAGCCTATTTTGTACTCTACTTTTGGAGAACTGCAATTTGCAATAATTTGAAATGTAGAACATGGTAAATATGTGGGGAAACTATCAATTATTTGAACAGTCAAATAGCACAGCTCAATGCTGTACGCGTCATCATCTGGTGCCTCGGATTAAAAGTGAATAAGTATAAAAGGAAGCCAACTCAGTCCTCAAATGTTGCATTGTTTCCTCTTCAACAACAGTCATTCCAATGGACTACGATAGCTTCACTGCTTATTTTGTTTTCATTCATTCATTTTTTTAAAAATTCCAATTATGGGGCAATTTAGCGTGGCCAGTCCACTTACGCTGCACATATTTGGGTTGTGGGGGTGAGACTTGTAATGTTCTTGTCGGTTGGTCTGATTTATATTACAATAACACTTGTAGCTAAAACTATAAATGATGTATTAACATTAACTGTGGGTCAATTACATATAAAACAACAGATGAATAACATTATTAACATGCACAAGCAACCTCTCTCTTCCAGCTCGCCAGTCAGTCTGAGGTCACCTGACTCGAACATTCACTTCTATACTAATGGGACTCCTAGTGGTCAGTTGGTGAAATACAAGACAACCATGATATCACAACAAGACCCATGCAGACACGGGGAGAATGTACAAACTCCACACGGACAGTGACCCAGGGCTGGGACTGAACTGGGTCCTCAGCGCACTGAAGCAGCAGTGCTAACCATTGCTTTCATGTATTGACACAATGTCAGCATTTATTTTCCATCCCTAATTGCTTTTGAGAAGGTGGCCATGAGCCACACTCTTGAATAGAACTGAAAGGCTGGCCGTTAAGACTCATTGCTTAACTCATTGATATGGGTCGTAAGTCACATCTTGGCCAAATTATAGCTGGGGGAAGGGCAATTATGATGCCATTAGACATGACTTAGGATGTGTTGGTTGGAGAAGTAGGCTGCAAGGGTTGGGCACACTGGATATGTGGAGCTTGTTCAAGGAACAGCTATTGCATGTTCTTGATAAGTACGTACCAGTCAGGCAGGGAGGAAGGGGTCGAGCGAGGGAACCGTGGTTTACCAAAGAAGTGGAATCTCTTGTTAAGAGGAAGAAGGAGGCCTATGTGAAGATGAGGCGTGAAGTTTCAGTTGGGGCACTTGATAGTTACAAGGAAGCGAGGAAGGATCTAAAGAGAGAGCTGAGACGAGCAAGGAGGGGACATGAGAAGTCTTTGGCAGGTAGGATCAAGGAAAACCCAAAAGCTTTCTATAGGTATGTCAGGAATAAAAGAATGACTAGGGTAAGAGTAGGGCCAGTCAAGGACAGTGGTGGGAAGTTGTGTGTGGAGGCTGAGGAGATAAGCGAGATACTAAATGAATACTTTTCGTCAGTATTCACTCAAGAAAAAGATAATATTGTGGAGGAGAATGCTGAGACCCAGGCTATTAGAATAGATGGCATTGAGGTGCGTAGGGAAGAAGTGTTGGCAATTCTGGACAAGGTGAAAATAGATAAGTCCCCGGGGCCGGATGGGATTTATCCTAGGATTCTCTGGGAAGCCAGGGAAGAAATTGCTGAGCCTTTGGCTTTGATTTTTAGGTCATCATTGGCTACAGGAATAGTGCCAGAGGACTGGAGGATAGCAAATGTGGTCCCTTTGTTCAAGAAGGGGAGTAGAGATAACCCCGGTAACTATAGGCCGGTGAGCCTAACGTCTGTGGTGGGTAAGGTCTTGGAGAGGATTATAAAATATACGATTTATAATCATCTAGATAGGAATAATATGATTAGGGATAGTCAGCATGGTTTTGTGAAGGGTAGGTCATGCCTCACAAACCTTATCGAGTTCTTTGAGAAGGTGACTGAACAGGTAGACGAGGGTAGAGCAGTTGATGTGGTGTATATGGATTTCAGTAAAGCGTTTGATAAGGTTCCCCACGGTCGGCTATTGCAGAAAATACGGAGGCTGGGGATTGAGGGTGATTTAGAGATGTGGATCAGAAATTGGCTAGTTGAAAGAAGACAGAGAGTGGTAGTTGATGGGAAATGTTCAGAATGGAGTTCAGTTACGAGTGGCGTACCACAAGGATCTGTTCTGGGGCCGTTGCTGTTTGTCATTTTTATAAATGACCTAGAGGAGGGCGCAGAAGGATGGGTGAGTAAATTTGCAGACGACACTAAAGTCGGTGGAGTTGTAGACAGTGCGGAAGGATGTTGCAGGTTACAGAGGGACATAGATAAGCTGCAGAGCTGGGCTGAGAGGTGGCAAATGGAGTTTAATGTGGAGAAGTGTGAGGTGATTCACTTTGGAAAGAATAACAGGAATGCGGAATATTTGGCTAATGGTAAAATTCTTGGTAGTGTGGATGAGCAGAGGGATCTCGGTGTCCATGTACATAGATCCCTGAAAGTTGCCACCCAGGTTGATAGGGTTGTGAAGAAGGCCTATGGTGTGTTGGCCTTTATTGGCAGAGGGATTGAGTTCCGGAGCCATGAGGTCATGTTGCAGTTGTACAAAACTCTAGTACGGCCGCATTTGGAGTATTGCGTACAGTTCTGGTCGCCTCATTATAGGAAGGACGTGGAAGCTTTGGAACGGGTGCAGAGGAGATTTACCAGGATGTTGCCTGGTATGGAGGGAAAATCTTATGAGGAAAGGCTGATGGACTTGAGGTTGTTTTCGTTAGAGAGAAGAAGGTTAAGAGGTGACTTAATAGAGGCATACAAAATGATCAGAGGGTTAGATAGGGTGGACAGCGAGAGCCTTCTCCCGCGGATGGAGGTGGCTAGCACGAGGGGACATAGCCTTAAATTGAGGGGTAATAGATATAGGACAGAGGTCAGAGGTGGGTTTTTTACGCAAAGAGTGGTGAGGCCGTGGAATGACCTACCTGCAACAGTAGTGAACTCGCCAACATTGAGGGCATTTAAAAATTTATTGGATAAGCATATGGATGATAAGGGCATAGTGTAGGTTAGATGGCCTTTAGTTTTTTTTCCATGTCGGTGCAACATCGAGGGCCGAAGGGCCTGTACTGCGCTGTATCGTTCTATGTTCTATGTTCATTTCCTTCCTAAATAAACAATATCAGAGAGCCAAATCCGGCAAACTAGGAGCTTCATTACCGATACTAACTCTTTCTTACAGCTCCATTTAATTAATTTAATTTAAACTGCCCAGCTGTGTGGTGTGATTTGGACTCTCAGAATTGTTATGGCGCAAAAGGAGCCCATTTGGCCCATCGTGTCTTCCCCCCAAACCAACATTGTGACTTATGCCATTCCCCTTCCTTTACTCCATACACCTGGACGTTGTTTCTCTTCAAGTTGTCATCTAATGCCCCCTTGAATGCCTCGATCAAATCTGCCTCCACCACACTTCCAGGCAGTGCATTCCAGACCCGAACTACTCGTTGTGTGAAAACACAATCCTCGCGTCACATTTGCTCATGTCCCAGGATCATTACTGCAGGTTGCTAGATTACCAGCTCAGTAACACAACCAATATGCTGCTGTACACCATGCTTCTCAGAATGCTGGTATAACCTGATCCTGCAGTGCTCCCTGGCACTGGGACAGGAATTGCGACTGGGACTGTCAGTGGTTAAGAAAGAAGAGCCACAAGGACGCATCAAAAGTGTAGGAAAAGAGCCTGAACATAATTAAATGCAAAATGCACCATTTGGAAACAGAGGCCACAAGACTGTGTATACTCGGCGAGGGGAGAGAAATTGAGCGAATATGATATCAGTGGAAGAGCAAGAGTAAAAATAAATGAAGGGCTTATGAGTAAAGCGGTGTGCATGCACAAGATAAAATACGAATAAAAGATTGAAGTGCACAACCAGTGTGCAAAGATATTCTTGTGAGTGTCCTGAAGCAAGAAACAAAGGGAATGGAATGATGAAGAAGAAAGTTTAAAAAACACACACACACACACACAGGTCTCAGTGCTCTGGCACAAGTCCAGCTTGTTTTCTACTTAGCCGCTTCACGTAGAGTGGATTGTGCCAATTACAAGGTTGGATTATCAACAGATTTAACATTTTATGGGGCAGAATAGAAAAAGAATTAGTGCTTAGAACTGAATCAAGGAAGCAGGAGGGAGCGATCCCAGCAGACGCAAGTACAATTGTTTCCCTTCCGATTCTTTGTATGCGTGTGCCAATTTAAAAATTAGATATTAAATTCTCAACAGATGGAGAAAGGCTGATTGAAATATGAACATATTATTAACCCTGGTTACGTATCTTCACCGACACCACTGCCCAGGACCACAAACACTTCTTCCATGTTGGAGGACAGATCCTGCAGCTGCATGCGTATAAGCAACCATTGCCGATGGGGTGGTCTCATCTGCCTTGGGGAAACCATCTGAGAATTAAGTGATCGCTTTGCTACTCGTCTTCATTTTGTTTGGAAGGGGAAGCCGAAGCTCATGTGGATTACTACTTCGCTGACCCGTACCATTGTTGCACTACAATCTTTTTCACCATGGCCTCGGTAGCACAGCGACATGGCAGCACAGTGGTTAGCACTGTTACTTCGCTACGCCAGGGACCCGGCTTCAAATCCCACCTTGGGTCACTGCCTGTGTGGATTCTGCACGTTCTCCCCATGTCTGCATGGGTTTTCTCCGGGTGCTCCGGTTTCCTCCCGCGAGTCCCGAAAGATGTGCTTGTTAGGTGAATCGGACATTCTGAATTCCTCCCTCAGTGTAACCGAACAGGTGCCGGAGGTGGACTCCAGGGTCCTATGGGCACCGACAGGGAGGAGGGGGCAATGAGTGCCAACCCGGGCCCATCCCTTGGACGGTGGGCACAAGTTTCCCTGAGTTTGGTGCTCTGGTGAGGCCGTGTCGCAAAGTCAGCACAGGACAAGGGAGCACGGCTGTGTGTGTGCTGCCGACAAGTAGGCCATAGGTGGGAGTTTGGGTAGGGAGGGGTGGGGGGGGGGGGGGGGGGGGGGACCACCGGGAGTGGGTATTGTACAGCTCATTAAAATCCTTTTTGCACAACCATTTTTGCACATTGATCGGTGGGCAGACGGGCAGGGACAATAGTAGACACAGGAATGGGTAAACATGATCCAGGGTTGGCATAGTGGTGTTGCGAGTGGTTACCCCCTCCCAGTTGCCCACGGAGCACATGCCTCCACCCCCCGTCGCTTCCCACCCCCACCCCCAGCAGAGGGTCCCCCACCCCTGCCGAGCACTGGGGTGGCAAACCCAGTGCCCCTGGTCTCTTTGCCTGTGAGCAAAGATGGCTACTCACCTCCTCCGCGCCCCACAGAAGCCCTTCCGCCAGGTTCATGTTTTCAAAAGTAGTACTGATCGGAGCCAGCGTGAGGACTTGCTGGAGAGTCCGCTGAATGACGGGAGGCTGTTGGATACGAGGTGGCTCCTGTTAATTGGATGGAAATGGGGCTTATGTGGGGAAAATTGATTTCTCGCCACGCTATGGCGAGATACCGATTTCACCTACAGGTGTTGGCCGGTTGCATCACAAACGGTTTGGTGCCAGGCGCGGATCTCATTTTTGGTCTCTCCCGCTATTCACCGGCCTCGTTACGCTTGAGCGACAAGGGCGAAGATATTGGAATATTACAGTTAATATTAACCGCAGTTCCAATTCACCTTACAAGGGGAGTCATTGACAATATCGGATGGCTATATTGATATTTTGCGAGGTGGGGATGGGGCAGATGGGTTTGCATTGCAATGGAGACCCTGCAGGAAAATACTTATCTGTCACCTTTGGTGTCAGCCTGCTTTCCTCTTGAACTCAGAGTCCTGCATTGTGTTCCACTTTCTTAAACTTTCAGACCTGCTTTGCTTCTAGTGCTGCGGCAGTTCACACATTCTGTGGGCAGGTTTAATCTACCTTGATATCTCGAAACTGACAGGGTTGGGTTGTTGTTTTCAAACCTGCCTGAATTTACTCTCCATTGAATGCTTCCAATCAGGTGATTTAGGTTAAAATAGTCCCCTCTGTTTTTGCCTTAAATGTTTTTTGTTTTCTTTATTACACTTCTTCCTATCATTTCACATTAATGTGGATAAAGGGGCACCTGTCGATGTAGTATACTTTGATTTAGAAAGGCATTTGATAAGGCACCACATCAAAGGTTACTACACAAAATAAAAGCTCATGGTTTAAGGGGTAACATATGAGCATGGATAGAGGATTGGTTACATAACGGAAAGCAGAGTAGAGATAAATGGGTTATTTTGGGGTTGGCAAGCATTTTGGATTTCCACAGGGATCAGTGCTGGCATTTCAACTATTTATGATCTATTTCAATGAAGGTACCAAGTGCGTGCTGATCACACAAAGATGGGTGGAGAATACGTTGTGACGAGGACATAAGTCTCAAAAGCAATATAGATAGATTTAGTGAGTGGGCAAATATTTGGCAGGTGGAGTAAAATGTGGGAAGATGTGAACTTGTCCACTTGAACAGGAGGAATAGAAAAACAGTGGCCTGGATTCCCTGAAATCCCGATGAAGTGTTGACGCCGGCGTAAACACCGGAGTGGTGCACGCCGGCATCAACGGGCCTCCTGGCCCAGCGTTCAGCGGGCCTCAGGGGGCCAGCACGGTGCTGGAGTGCTGCACACTGCTCCAGCACCGATACACGGCCCTGCACTGCCGGCGTGGATCCACGCATGCATGCGATGGCTGTCTCTGCACCGGCGCATGCGTGTGGTGGCCATCTCCGCGCCGGTGCACGCACGTGGTGGCCGTTTCCGCGCTGGCGCCGTGCAACATGGCGGAGCCCGACAGTGGGCCCGTGCGGAAAGAGGTAGGCCCCTCCAGATCGCTGGTGCCTGCCGATTGGTTTGCCCTGATCGCAGGCCTGGAAGCCGTGGAGGCCCCCCCTAGAGTTTGATCCGCCCGTCCCCCACAATGACGGTCACCGTGGCCGCAGGTCCGAGCTCCCGCCGGGTGGGAATTCAGAATTCAGCAATGGCAATGCTGTTGAATGTCAAGGGGAGATATTTGGATTTCCTCTTGTTGAAGATGGTAACGTATTAGCCTGGATATGGTCGGTTATGGTGTTCGGGCCGGAAAGTGGAGCTGAGTCCAAAAAAGATCAGCCATGATCTCATTGAATGGCGGAGCAGGCTCGAGGGGCCAGATGGCCTACTCCTGCTCCTAGTTCTTATGTTCTTATGGATAGAAGATTGGCTGACTAGCAGAAAATAGAGAATATGAATAAATGGGGCTTTTTCTGATTGTCAGGATATTACAGGCGGTGTCCCGCAAGGCTCTGTGCTGGGGCGTCAACTTTGTATAGTTTATATCAATGACTTAGATGAGAGGAGCGAAGGCACGGTAGCTAACTTTGCAGATGATACAAAGATAGGTAGGAAAGTATGTTGTGAAGATGACAGAAGGAGGTTGCAGATAGATATAAATAGATTGAGTGAGTAGGCAAAAAACCTGGCAGATGGTGAATAATGTGGGAAAATGTAGTTGTTCACCTTGGCAGGAAGAATAAAAGAAGCATTACTTAAATGGAGAACAACTGAAGAATTCTGAGGGACAGAGGGATCTAGGTGATTTAGTGTATGAGTCACAAAATGTTAGTATGCAGATACAGCAAGTAATTAAGGCTAATGGAATGCTATTCTTTATTATGGAAAGAAGTGATTATAAAGGATGTTGGGCGTGATTCTCCGCCGGCGTTATCTTCCGTTTTACCGGCAGCACACTCACGCCCGCGGATTTCCCAACGGCATGGCGGGACAGAGGATCCCGCTGCCCGTGGGGGCGTGCTGCGGCAGGACGGAGAATCCCGCCCTTTATGCTTCAGTTGTACAGGGTATTGGTGAGACCACACCCCACCCCGAATATTGTGTGCAGTTTTGGTCTCCTCATTTAGGAAGGATGTAAATGCGTTGCAGGTGGATCAGAGAAGGTTTACTAGATTGAAATTTGGAATGAGCGGGTTGTCCTATCAGGAAAGGTGAGACAGATTGGGATTTAGAACACTAATAGAGGTGACTTGATTGAAGCATATAAGATTCTGAATGGTATGGACAAGGTGGAGGTTGAAAATATGTTTCCTCTTGTGGGCGAGTCCAGAACTGGGGGGCACTGTTTTATAAATAGGGGTCACTCTTTAGGTCGGAAATAGTGGGCGGGATTCTCCGAGCCCCGTGCCGGGCCGAAACCGCACCACGCCGCCCCGACGCCAACACGCAATTCTCTGAGCATGTGGAGAATCAGCGTCATTTGTGCTGGCGCGTTTAGCGTGGCGTGGTCGTGGGCCACTGCCTGCAGCCAGGCCGCGAATTCTTCGGCCTTGATGGGCTGAGCGGCCGCGCAGAAACGGCAGAGTCCCGCTGGCGCCGTCCACATCTGCTCGCAGGCGACGGGAACTCTGCGCGCAGGCTCTGGGGGCAGCCTGTGGGGTGGGGAAGGGGCTCCTTCACCAGGGTGGGGGGGTGGCCTCCGATGGGGTCTGGCTCGCGATCGGGGCCCACCAATCGGCGGGCAGGCCTCTCCAGCCCCGGCCCTATTTTGTTACTCGGCCGGCCCTTCAACCCCCGCGTCATGTTGAGCCGGGGCCGGCGCGTTGAGGATGTCCCCCGCACATGCGCGGGTTGGGGCTGTGCCACTGCGCATGCGCAGGTTGGCGTGGCACCCAGTTGCCGCCGGGAAGGGTGGCTGGAGCGACGTGAATCGCTCCAGTGCCATGCTGGCCCACGTGGGGGCCAGAATCGGTAGTGCCCGTGCCCATTTTGCGCCGTTTCGCATTCACGACAGCACGGACACTCTGCCTCCATTTCGGAGAATCCCGCTCAGGGAGAATTCCTTTTCTATCAGAGGACTGTGAGACTTTGGAACTCTCTGCTTTGGAAGGCAGTGGAAGCGCTGTCACTTAATACTTTTAAGGCAGAGGCAGTTTGATTCTTGTTTAGCAAGGGTATCAAAGATTATCAGAGGTAGATGGTAATGTAGAACTTGAAACACAAATGGTTCAACCAAAACCTTATTGAATGGCGGGGTTAGCCTACTGCTCCTATTTTGCATGTTCGGATACCCATTGTTTAGTGTGGTGCGGATGTTACTTGCCACTTTTCAGCCCAAGCTCAAATCTTCCTGCATATGGTTAAGAACTATTTCAGTATCTGAGAAGTTGTGAATGGCACAACTGTGATCATAGCACACGCCTGACCATATGATGGAAAAAGATCATTGATGAAGCATCTGAAGAAGGTTAGGCCTGGGAAACCACCCTGAGGAACTCCTGCAGCAATGTCCCGGGGCTGAGATGATTGACCTCCAACAACCACAACCATCTTTCTTTGTTCGGCATAACTCCAACTAGTGGAGAGTATTCCCCCTGATTCTCATTAACGACAGTTTAAGAGCTCTTTGATGCCACATTGGGTCTTTGAGTCTTGATATCAAGGGCAGTTACACTCACCTCATCCCTTGAGTTCAGCTCCTTTATGTTGAGATCAATGGTGTAATGAGGTCAGGAATGCAGGGGCCCTGACGGAGCCCAAACTCAGCACTGGTGAGCAGATTGTTGCTGAGTAAGTATTGGGACCTCCTTCTGGAACAATTGTCTTCAGTAATAAACACGGCAATATTTTCAAGACCCATATTTTCTGTACCCAGTGCCTTACAGCTGTTTCTTATTATCATGTGGAATGAATCGAACTGGCTGAGGACTGGCATTTGTAATGTTGCGGACCTTCAAAGGAGACCCTCAAAGAAGGAACAGCTTCTTCCCCACAGCTACAAGACTCCTCAATGACACCCCCTTGGACTGATCTGTTCCCTTTAAGAACACTATTCACAAAGCCCTATGCTGCTCTTGCTCATGCATTTGCTTTGTTTGGTCCCTTGTTCCACACTGTAACCAATCAATGTTTGTCGATGTACCATTTGTCAATGTTCTCTGTTGATTATTCTTTTGTCTACTATGTACGTACTGTGTACGTTCCCTCGGCCGCAGAAAAATACTTTCCACTGTATTTCGGTATGTGTGACAATAAATCAAATCAATCAAATGGAACATTCACTTGGCACTTCTAGCTGAATTTAGTTGCAAATACTCTGTCCTTTTCTTTTGCCTCATTTTGCTGGGCTCCTCCATCATTGAAGATATATTTGTGGATCATCCTCCTCCTGTTCATTGTTTGATTGTCCACCACCATTCACAATTGCATAAACATATATATAGACAAATTCAAAGATGCAAGATAATGCTTAGAATGCGAGCATTTGCAGAAAATTAAGATTTTACAGATCCAGAGATAGGGGTAGCCCCAGGTTAAAGAGGTGTGAATTGTCACAAGCCAGGACAGTTGGTAGGATTTTGCAAGCCCAGGCCAGATGGTGGGGGATGAATGTAATGCGACATGAATCCCAGGTCCCGGTTGAGGCCGCACTCGTGTGCGGAACTTGGCTATAAGTTTCTGCTCGGCAATTCTGCATTGTCGCGCGTCCTGAAGGCCGCCTTACATAGAATTCACAGTGCAGAAGGAGGCCATTCAGCCCATCGAGTCTGCACCGGCTCTTGGAAAGAGCACCCTACCCAAGGTCAACATCTCCACCCTATCCTCATAACCCAGTAACCCCACCCAACACTAAGGGCAATTTTGGACACTAAGGGCAATTTATCATGGCCAATCCACCTAACCTGCACATCTTTGGACTGTGGGAGGAAACCGGAGCACCCGGAGAAAACCCACGTACACACGGGGAGGGTGTGCAGACTCCACACAGACAGTGACCCAAGCCGGAATCGAACCTGGGACCCTGGAGCTGTGAAGCGATTGTGCTATCCACAATGCTACCGTGCTGCCTTGGAGAACGCTTACCCGGAGATCAGAGGCTGAATGCTCTTGACTGCTGAAGTGTTCCCCGACTGGAAGGGAACATTCCTGCCTGGTGATTGTCGCGCAATGTCCGTTCATTCGTTGTCGTAGCGTCTGCACGGTCTCGCCAATGTACCACGCTTCGGGACATCCTTTCCTGCAGCGTATGAGGTAGACAATGTTGGCCAAGTCGCACGAGTATGTATCGCGTACCTGGTGGGTGGTGTTCTCATGTGTAATGGTGGTATTCATGTCGATTATCTGGCACGTCTTGCAGAGATTGCCATGGCAGGGTTGTGTGGTGTCATGGTCGCTGTTCTGAAGGCCGGGTAGTTTTCTGCAAACAATGGTTTGTTTGAAGTTGTGCGGTTGTTTGAAGGCAAGTAGTGGGGGTGTGGGAATGACCTTGGCAAGATGTTCATCTTCATCGATGACGTGTTGAAGGCTGCGAAGAAGATGTCGTAGTTTCTCTGCTCCAGGAAGGTACTGGACGACGAAGGATACTCTGTCAGTTGTGCCCCGTGTTTGTCTTCTGAGGAGGTTGGTGCGGTTTTATGCTTTGGCACTGTTGATCGATGAGTCAAGCGCCATATTCCGTTCATACAAGGGCAAATTTCAACGTCCGTAGATGTCTGTTACGATCCTCCTCGTCTGAGCAGATCCTGTGTATACGGAGGGCTTGTCCATAAGGGATGGCTTCTTTAATGTGTTTGGGGTGGAAGCTGGAGAAGTGGTGCATCGTGAGGTTATCCGTGGGTTTGTGGTAAAGCGAAGTGCTGAGGTGGCCGTCTTTGATGGAGATGAGTGTGTCCAAGAATTTAACTGATTTTGGAGAGTAGTCCATGGTGAGTCTGATGGTGGGATGGAACTTACTGATGTCATCGTGTAGTCGTTTCAGTGATTCTTCGCCGTGGATCCAAAGGAAAAAAATGTCATCGATGTATCTGGTGTATAACGTCGGTTGAAGGTCCCTAGCGGTGAGGAGGTCTTGTTCAAACTTGTGCATGAAGATGTTGGCACATTGAGGTGCGAATTTGGTCCCCATGGCTGTTCCATGCGTCTGGATGAAGACGTTGTGATCTGAAGCAGATGAGTTGCAGAATTGCGTCTGGAGATTGGCAGTTGTCGGTGTTGAGTACTGAGGCTGTTGCAACAATGCCGTCGTCATGGGGGAGGCTGGTGTAGAGTGCCGTGACGTTCATTTTGACGAGGAATGTTCCTGGTTCAACTGGTCTATGGGTGCTGACTTTCTGCAGGAAGTCCGTTGTGTCGCGACAGAAGCTGGGCGTACCTTGTACGATGGGTTTCAAGATGCCCTCGATGTAGCCAGAGAGGTTCTCACACAGGGTCCCATTGCCTGAAACGATAGGACGGCCTGGTGTGTTGGCCTTGTGTATTTTCGGGAGGCAGTAGAGATCTCCAATGCGGGGAGTACTTGCGATGAGAGCACGCAGGGTGCTCTGAAGGTCTGGTTCCAAGGTCTTGATCAGTCTGTTGAGTTGTCGGATGTGTTCCTTGGTTGGATCTGCAGGTAACTGTCTGTAGTGTTCCTGGTTGTTGAGTTGTCTGTATACTTATTTGCAGTAGTCCCTTCTGTGCAGTATGACGGTGGCCCCTCCTTTGTCTGCTGGTTTGATGACGATGTTGCGGTTGGTCTTGGGAGCACGGATGGCGTTGCGTTGTGCTTGAGTGACGTTCGGGGCTGTCTTGTGAATGCGACTGATGAATCTGGCATTGACGTGACTCCTGCCGGCTTGAGAATCCATGTCGAGTCTAGGGCAGCGGCCTTCCGGAGGGGTCCAATTCGACTCTTTCCTCTTCGGTTGCCGCACGCAGTTCTCTCGGTCTGCTGTTCTGGTTCATTGGTAGTCTCTTTGGGTTCGCTGTCGGCATCTTGGGGTCTGTGGAAGAATTCCCGGAGCCTCATTCGCCTGATGAATTCCTCCGTATCTGCCGCAAGACTGATGGGGTCCATTTTGGTGGTGGTGCAGAAATTGCGCCCTCTGCTGAGGACTTCGATTTTGTCTGGTTGAAGGGTGTAGTCCGACAAGTTGACAATAGATTTCCCTGTATTGTTTTCTAATGTGGTACCGGGGGAAACTTGGTTGCTGATGGTGGCAATGCCGAGTTTCTCAAGCTTCCTGTTCTTGGTGTGCATATTGGTTTGCAAGTAGTCCTGTGTTGTAGCTTCACTGGGTTGACATCTCATTTTGACATCCCATTTTTAGGAATGCCAAATGCTGCTACTGGCCTTCCCTCCTACACTCTTCATTGAACCAAGGTTGATCCCCAGGCTTGATTGTAATGGTAGAGTGGAGGATATGCCAGGCTGTGAGATTGTGGTTTTATACAATTCTGTGACTGATGATGACCATAAGACATGGGGGTAGAATTAGGCCATTCTGCCCATCGAGTCTGCTCCACCATTCAATCATGGCTGATATGTTTCTCATCCCCATTCTCCTGTCTTTTCCCCGTAACCCCTGATCCCCTTATTAATCAAGAACCTATCTATCTCTGTCTTAAACATACTCAGTGATTTGGCCTCCACAGCCTTCTTCAGCAATGAGTTCCACAGATTCACCACCCTCTGGCTCAAGAAATTCCTCCTCATCTCAGTTTTAAAGGATCACCCCTTCAGCCTGAGGCTATGGCCTTAGGATCTAGTTTTTCCGACTGGTGGAAACATCCTCCACATCAATCTATCTAGGCCTCTCAATATCCTGTAAGTTTCAATAAGATCCCCCCTCATCTTTCTATACTCCAATGAGTAGAGACCCAGGGTCCTCTACCGCTCCTCATATGTCCAGTTTTGAGTTGCTAGATCTGTTTGAAATATATCCCATTTAGCACGTTGGTAGTGCCACACACAAGAATTGACATTATGCTCAGTGTGAAAATGGGACTTCGTCTCCACAAGGATTGTGCAGTGGTCACTCTGACCAATACTGACATGAATTGATGTATTTGCAACAGGTGGATAGGCGAGGCTTAGGTCAAGTGTGTTTTCCCCTCTAGTTGGTTCCATCACCACCTGCCGCAGGTCCAGTTTGTCATGATTCAGCCAGCATGGTCAATAGTGGTGGTACAGACCTACTCCTGGTAATGAGTATTTAAGCTCCCCATCCAGAGTGCATTCTATACCCTTGTCACACTCGGTGCTTTTTTTGAAGTGTTCAACATGGAGGAGCATTGATTCACCAACTGAGGGTAGGAAGCCGGGAGGTCGTGGTGCAGTAAGTGGTAATCAAGAAGTCTCCTTGCCCATGTTTGCCATGATGCCGTGAAACCTCATTGTGTCTAAGTCAATGTCGAGGGCTCCCGGAGCCACTCCATCCTGTGTTGTTGCTTTTGTTGAGTCTGACCTGCTGGTGGGACAGAATATACGCAGAACATATTTGGTAATGGGTAATGAGGCCAGTTTAATAAATGACCTCAGAGTAAAAGATCCCCTAGGAAGTAGTGATCATACCATGATAGAATTTAATATTCAGTTTGAGAGTGAGAAATTTGGGTTGCAAACAACTGTGTTGAACTTAAATAAAGGCAATTACAATGAAATGACGCGATAATTAGCTGAAGTGGATTGGGCAGATAGATGAGCAGGAGAGACAGTAAACAATCAGTGGCAGACATTTAAGGTGGTAATTCATGACTCTCAGTAAAAATATATCCCAGTAAGAAGGAAAGATTCTCAGAGAGGGATAAACTAACCATGGCTAACCAAGGAAGTTAAGGAGAGGATTAAGTCGAAAGAAAAAACATATTAGGAGGCAAAAGTCAGTGATAGCCCCGAAGACTGGGATGTATTCAGCAAAGGAGGACTAAAAAGATTATAAAGAGGGATAAAATAAAATACAAGGGCAAAGTAGCAAGGAATATAAAAACTGACGATAATAACTTCTTTAACTATATGAAAAGGAAAAGAGAGGTCAAAGTGAACATCGGCCCCTTAGAAATTAAATCTGGGGAGATAGTTATGGGAAACAGGAAAGTGGCACAGAACTTAACCAGATATTTTGCATCAGTCTTTATGGTGGAAGATACTTCGAACATCCCATGAATATTAATGAATACGGGGTGAGCAATTAGATACCATAAGCAGAGAAGTAGTATTAGACAAACTAATGGGGTTAAAGGCAGATAAGTCTCCTGGCACTGATGACTTGCATTCTAGGATCTTAAAGAAAAGTAGCTGCAGAGAGAGTGGATGCATTGGTGTAATTGTTCAAAAATCCTTGGATTCTGGAGAAGTACCGGAAGATTGGAAAATTGCCAAAGTGACTCCCCTATTATTTAAATGGAGAAAAACTGCAGAATGTTGGAACACAAAGGGACTTGGGGGTACTTGCTCACAAAACACAGAAAGCAGGTCATCAGGAAGGTTAATGGAATGTTGGCCCTTATTTCAAGGGAATTGGAGTCTAAAAGTAGGGAAGATTTGCTGCAACCGTACAAGGCACTGGTGAGATTGCATCTGGAGTGCTGTGAGCTGTTTTGGTCCCCATATCTATGGAAAAATATTATTCAATTGGAGGCGGTTCAGAGCAGAGTCACTTGGATGATCCCAGTATGGAGGGATTGCCTTATGAGCAAAGGTTAAACAGGTTGGGTCTCTACTCATTGGAATTTAGAATAATGAGAGGTGATTTCATTGACTCCTATAGGATTCATAAGGAGCTTGACAGGGTAAATGCGGAAAGGATGTTTCACCTCATGAGAGAGTCTAGGAACAGAAGACATGAATTCACAATAAAGTGGTGCAAATTTAAGACTGAGATGAGGAGGAATTGCTTCTCTCAGATGATTGTGAGCCTTTGGAACTCCTTGCCACAGAGAACTGTGAGGGCAGAGTCCTTGTGTATATTTAAGGTTGAGACAGACAGATTCTTTATCAGCAAAGCAATCAAGGGTTACAGGGAAAGGGTAGGGAAGTGGGCGTGAGAAATGATGGATCAGCCATGATCCTACTGAATTGCAGCGCTGGCTCCATGGGCTGAACAACCTACTGCTTTTCCTGTTCCTTATAATCTTAGGGTTTCATGAATGGTGATGGTGGTGCCTGTAAGGTATGACTTAGTGAATATGACTATGTTAGGAAGTTGTTTGACTGGACTCCTTGACTGGCAGCAGGGTAGCATGGTGGTTAGCATAAATGCTTCACAGCTCCAGGGTCCCAGGTTCGATTCCCGGCTGGGTCACTGTCTGTGTGGAGTCTGCACGTCCTCCCCCTGTCTGCGTGGGTTTCCTCCGGGTGCTCCGGTTTCCTCCCACAGTCCAAAGATGTGCGGGTTAGGTGGATTGGCCATGCTAAATTGCCCGTAGTGTCCTAAAAAAGTAAGGTTAATGGGGGGGTTGTTGGGTTACGGGTATAGGGTGGATACGTGGGTTTGAGTAGGGTGATCATGGCTCGGCACAACATTGAGGGCCGAAGGGCCTGTTCTGTGCTGTACTGTTCTATGTTCTATGACTGTGAGATGACTCTCCACAGATGTTTGGAAGGAGGACTTTGCAGGGTTGATTAGGCATTGCTGTTTCCAGTGACCAGGTCGATGCCAGGTTGTCCATCCAGTATTATTCCTTTTTTACTTTTCTGTGGAGGTTTGCTACAACAGAATAGCTGCTGGGCCATTTCAGAAAGCCGTTAAAACTCAACCATATTGTTTGGGTCTAGATTCACAAGTCGGCACGACGGTAAGAACAGCAGATTTCCTTTCCTGAAGTGCATTAATGAAGAGATTCTGTGACAGTGCAATACTTTCATGGTCACTATTACTGATACCAGCTTTTTTAAACTCCCAATTTATTAATTAATTGAATTGAAATTCCACCAGCTGCTTTGGTGAGATTTGAACGCGTGTCTCCAGAACGTTAGTCTGGGCCTCTGGACGACCAGTCCAATTGCATTATGGCTAACCATCCTTATGTGTGCTTGAGTGTGCTATATGTCTATCATAGAATCCTTACAGTACTGAAGAAGGCCATTCGGCCCATCAAGTCTGCACCGACCCTCTGAAAGATCACCGCAGGCCTACTCCCCCACCCTATCTCTGCAATGCCATAGCCCCACCTAACCTTTGGGCACTTAGGGACAATTTAGCATGGCCAATCCACCTAACCCGCACATCTTCCGACTGTGGGATGAAACCGGAGCACCCGAAGGAAACTCTCGCAGACATGGGGAGAAAGTGCAAACTCCACACAGACAGTGTTTGGAATTGAACCCGGATCCCTGGCACTGTAAAGCAGCAGTGCTAACCAGTGTGCCACCTTGCTGCCCAAAAAGGGCATTACATGGTCTGATGTTGGTTATCATAATGTACAATAATAACATCCTCACAGACAGAATGTATGTGCATAGGTGGTTATGTTAAACATGGAAGAGGAATCAGTGATGGAATGGAAATTCACGTTGGTTTTTAGGAAAGGAGTGAGCATTTGGACTGCTGAAAAATGATAAATGTATAAAGAGCTGTTGCAGAAATGGAATGTGATGGATTCTTCTGTCACTCCGACGGATGAGTGTTCAGCAAGGAGATCAGTTCAGAGTCTTAGTTGATGTTGTCTCATATGTGAGGTCAAACAAAATCTTGATTGACGGATCTGTTTGCAAAAATAACTTACAAATTCACTGTTGGGATGGGTGTCTCTGCAACGCGTGCTCGCTTGCCCTGCAAGGAGCAAATTCCGTTTTCTCAAATGTTGAGATTGCTTGATGACAGTCTTGTCTGTTTTTATCTGTCCAGAATTGTTCCATTCTTTCTCTCTCTCTCTCTCTATCCCCCTCCCATGGCTCGGGTTGTTGCACTCAGCTGGATGTGGAATAACATCTTTGAAATGCGGGAATCCTCTTTGGGAAGCACATGACTGACCCAGCAAACCTGAGCTCTGATGAGCATGCTCTCAATACCAGGTAAGCAGCACCTTGTAAGAACTTTGGCGTTTGGGGATTTTGTCCTGCTATTTGTTGTTGCCAATAGATGTTGAGCAGCAAAGGTGGAATGCACCTGGCTACCTTATGTGATGCCGATATAGGCCCTCAAATGGTTCAGAGCCATTTAAAAGAGATGTGAGAACCACTGTAAACTTTGACCTTTGTTTTGAGACAATCCCATGCTCTCTGTGTGGGTGAGCCTGCTGATTGTTGAGCCGGTTTATGTCGGGCAACGCGTGGTTTCATTACCCAATGCAGTATTATTGGAGAGAACACTCCCAAGATAGCAGAATTTTTCATATGAGTTGAGGGGTGTATTATTGATTGTGATTGGATGTTGCGGCTACAGGCAGGTTGGTACAAGATTGCTGTCTTTTCAGGCTTATTGTAAGCCCGGAGTGTTCTGAGGTTTGGGCACAGGGGTCAACAAGCAACTGGAGTGCGTGCTCTGAGAGAACAGTTGGCAGCAAGCAAGAGTTCACTTTGTTGCTGTATTGTGATCCTTGTATGAGCCTGGAGCCTTTGCAGATTGAAAATTGGAGTCTGTCCTGAACTGAGTGTATGAGGGAGCTGATTACTGTTTTAGGATGAGAACATAGCCACAAGGTATTTATTTATCAGCCTATTAGGACAAGGATCCACTGATGGAACAATTGGAAGTTATCACCAAGAGGATGCAGAGATGGTGTGCGTGAGTGTACGTGCAAATATGTTTTATGCACTGGCTATTAATGAGAAAATACATGTGTCTGCTTCAGCTTGTTGCTAGGCAGACTAGAAAGTGATGCAATGCATGTGGATACTGGTTATTAGAAAGTGGATGAAGCAATGAAATCTGTGCCTGTAACCAGCTGTTAGGAGAGGGAGGTAGCGATGGAATGTGTGTACTGACTGACTATACGGGGGGGATTTGCAGTTCCTGAGGGTATGTAAGTGGTGATTGTGAGGAAGATTGTCCAATTCTGGTTGCATGTGCATGCCAGCTATTAGGAAAAGCAGTGAAGTGTCAGAAAGTAAGCGTATGTTCTGGCTATTAAGAAAGCAATTTAGTTGTATGTATGTGGCCATTAGGAAGAGAACATGACAATGGAGTAGTCTGTATGCGGACTATTGGAAAGAACAGTGAGAGTGTGTGTGCATGTGTTTGTGTGCTGGCTGGAAGAATGTGCAACAAAGCAGCATTTGTATACACGTAGTTTTGGGTAAGCATGTTTAAATTATGTGTCAGTAAGTCTGCTGCAGATTGTCTAGTATTTTAGGGTGATCAGTGCAGCATCAGTGAATTGTTTCTTGTACTGCTGACAATCCTGCGTGCTCAGCAGCAAACATGGTCAGGGAGTTGCCATGGCTACAGCTGGTACTTGCTGATGGAAAGATCATAGCGGTTTAATTATTTTTAAAGTGCTGGTGGCTTGCAGGGAAGATATTTCTCGTTGAATTGTTATGTCGTGCATGACTACTGCAGGTACGCATAATAATAGCCTATCACCTTCACTTTTACACCATGTAATGTCTAACACATAGCTTTGAATGTGTTACAATGCAGTTCAAAGTCACACCAAGGGTGGCATAAATTGCAAGACCGAGGCTTGCATAGTTGCCACCTCGCTCACCACCCCACAAGGTGCTACTACCCAGAAGTATCTCTCTTTAGGTGTCATTCTGCCACTTGGTGTAAATTGGACAACATCGGATGAGCCATCATAAGTTCAACCATTGTCCAAAATTGGAATTATTCTGTGTGTTATTTTATACAATATTTACCAAACCAGTTGTTATTTCACTCAGATTGGGAAGGATGATGTATCAAAATGTTGGTAGCATGTGCCCATGATGGGGTGCAATGTGAAACTGAAGTGATCTCGATCTTGCATCACATAATCTTTTTGAGATCAGAATGAGCCAGAGATGGCTAATGGGTTGAAAAATGTCAGCATTTTGAGTCCAGAGGGAAGGACTTGTTGGCAGCACTAATGCAGACAAGCTATGACGTGGGCCTGTATTCATCTTAAGATCTGCGTACAGAGAGGAGGAAACTGGGTTAGAAAAGTACAAACATCTTTCTTAAACGCCCCCTTCACCTCTAACACACCGAGGAACAGAAGCAGACCATTCAGCTTGTCGAGTCTATTCTACCATTCAATATAATCTTGGCTGATCGGGCCAATGCTTTTTATCCAAACTCTCCCCATAACCTTTTACATTATTGCTAATCAGAAATCTATCACTCTCTGCTTTAATCATACTCAATGACTGAGCTTCCACAGCCTTGGGGTACAGAATTTCAAAGATTGAGAACCAGCTGTGTAAAGACATTTCTCCTCATCTCGGCTCTAAGTAGCTTCCCCTTATTTTGAAATTATGCCCCTGGTTCGAGAATCCCCAACCAAGGGTAACATCTTACCTGCATCCACTCAGTCTAGTTCTTTAACTGTGTTGAAGGCTTCAATGAGATCACCTCTCATTCTTCAAAACTAGAGCCCAAACTCTCTTCATATCTTTTCTGAGGTAACGGGACCAAAACTGCACACAGTACTCCATAGAACATAGAACATAGAACAGTACAGCACAGAACAGGCCCTTCGGCCCTCAATGTTGTGCCAAGCCATGATCACCCTACTCAAACCCACGTATCCACCCTATACCCGTAACCCAACAACCCCCCCTTAACCTTACTTTTTTTTTTTAGCATACAATTGAAGCAAGACTTCACTACTCCTCTGTCTTGCCCGACATTTGAAAATGCAATTGGAAACAAATCTTCAGCTCTGTTTGAGAGAAAAGGCAGCGTTTCTTTTAAGAACAATGTGTAGAAAATAAGGCCAATCCAGTTATCTCAGTGTCTGCTAATAGTATGAACACAGCAATGATCAAACTCCATGATCAGCTCAACAAGATAGTTATAGGCTCATCAGTGTTAGGGTTTGGAGTGTTTCCCTCATGACAGCCACAGATTGATTCAGGTACAGCCACAGATTGATTCAGGTACAGCCACAGATTGATTCAGGTACAGCCACAGATTGATTCAGGTACAGCCACAGATTGATTCAGGTACAGCCACAGATTGATTCAGGTACAGCCACAGATTGATTCAGGTACAGCCACAGATTGATTCAGGTACAGCCACAGATTGATTCAGGTACAGCCACAGATTGATTCAGGTACAGCCACAGATTGATTCAGGTACAGCCACAGATTGATTCAGGTACAGAGTATTTATTCACAGAACTCGATGTGGAATTAAACACTCTGGGGCCGAACAAGATGTCACAGTCTCAATTGTAAAAAAAAAATCCGTTTGCCACACCAGGTAACCTTGTGACTTGCCTGGACAGGAGCATCAATTTAGAGTTAGGTTTCTGCTGTGGAATTAGGTGGACAAAGACTGACACTGAAACTTTTCAAATCCATTTGAAGTTGGCCACTTGTGTCATTTCACCTGCATCATGTTGCCACCATGGCACATATGTCTATAGTGTAATGCGTTAATTCTAACTGTGTGATAATGAGATATCTTGGGTGGGATTCTCGACCCCGTGCCGGGTTGCAACGCCCGTGTGTGGTGTTGGAGCGCCACGCCACCCCGACGCTGGTATGCAGAGCGGAGAATTGGCACCATTGGGGCCGGTGTGGTCGGCGCGGCGCCGGTCGGGGCTGCTCTACCCGTCCCCCCCCCCCCCCCCCCCCTCCCCACGATTCTCCAGGCCCGTATGGGCCGAGCAGCCATAAAAAAAACCCGGGTCCCACCGGCGCCGTTCTAACCTGCGCTGAGCTGGTGGAACCTCAGTGTTGAAGGGTCCGGGGGCAGCCTGTGGGGGGGGGGGGGGGGGGGTCCGACCTCGGGGGGAGCCTCCGATATGGCCTGACCGGCGATCGGGACCCACCAATCGGCGGGCCGGCCTCTTTGTCTCCCGGCCTCCTTTATTCTGCGCCGGCGCTGTACTCCTGCGCCATGATGGGTCAGGGCCGGCGCGGACAAGGAAGATACTGCGCATGTGCGGAAATCCTGCCGGTGGGAATACGCGTGCTCGGGTTCGCGCCGGACCCACTGCACATGCCCGCGTCCCCGGCGGCCATTCCACGGCCGGATTGGCAGCTGGAGCAGCGTGAACCGCTCCAGCACACTGCTGGCCCCCTGTAGGGGTAAGAATTGCTGATCCTGGGGCCGTGTTGACGCCGTCGAGAAACGCGACGGTGTTTCCGACGGCGTCAATACTTAGCCTCGGGATCAGAGAATCCCGCCCAGTATACATCATCACAGGAAGGATGCAATGCCTCATGATCTTGCTTTCTTTTTACAACCTTGGGGCGAGATTCAGCTCACAGTAAGATGTGTTCAAAGGAGGTTGATGTTTTCCTTGTTTCTGCAGACTGCAAGTATTTTGCATTGGCACAACAAGGCTAATAATATTATCTGGTTGCATTGAGTGATAGAGAATGTATGGAAAAGTCTCTGCCATTACTGGAAGATTTCGAGCAGGTTGCAGTTCTCAGCAAACAGAAGCATGGCTAAAATGGCACTAAAGGTTTACGAGATATCTTACCACATCAGGCCTCGTGGCAAAGCTGGATGGTGAGCAGATCAGGATATATTCAGTTATATGCAATGGGTACCTGTGCAAACAATATCTTAGTCAGGCCTCATGGCATAGCCGAGCGGTGAGCAGATCAGTACGCTGTTATATGTGATGTGTGCCAGTGCAAACATTATCCGTACCAGCCTCCCTGGACAGGAGCCGGAATGTGGCGACTTGGGGCTTTTCACAGTAACTTCATTGAAGCCTACTCGTGACAATAAGCCATTTTCATTTAATTTCATTTCATCCTTGTCAGGCAAGGGATTAACAAAGAAAAATCTATGTAGATGAAGTAATAAATGCATTGGATGCCAACGTCAATCGATTAAAAAATAACATTGTTAAGCATGTTTGTTATGATAATTATATTGTTGAGATACACAGCTGAAGGGCATTGTTTAATTAGGTATTTTGAGCACATATAAGTAGGCAACAGCTGGGACACATTGGTTTGTAAGGGGAGAATTGTGCGACATTAAAATGTCAATAAACTCTCTCAGTAATGAATACCTTTGTGTCTTAGTTTTGACCCTAAGCAGCTTGGGTTTTATTAACAAAGCACACTTAACTTAATGACAAGGAGGAAGTGTTGATATATTTATCAAAGACCTGTACAGACTTACAGAGAACTGTATATATGACTTTTTAAAAGATGAACTACCGAGGGGCAGAATTGTTGTTGGTGTCTTGGATGAAGCATTGGCTGACCACTTTCAATTAAGAGATAGTTTAACCTTAAGAAAGACAATTCAACTGAGCAGACAGGCTAATGTCAGGTAGCAAATTGATCCGTGATTCTGGATGACAGGAAGAACTATGGGCATGATCTATCGCCGTTGCCACACCCGACTCGGGATACGATAAGGCCAGTAGATCTTGGGGACCCCTTTCGTGAGAGATACCAGCCTCGTCACGCCTCGCAGGATCTAACGAGACTTTGTAAGGCATTGCGATCTTCATATTTCCATATTCAAGTGAGCAGTTAGACTCACTTGAATATGTCTGTGCTGGAGTTACCCAAAGCATGGGATCTAATGGCCCTGCCTCAGAGAACCCGAGCAGGTGTTGTTTAGCACTGTTTCCATAAATATAGACCAAGCGTACCGATACTTTGGGGGGTGGGGTCCACTCTCCCGGGTGATTGGGGTACTTTGGTGGTCAGGCTATAGGCAGGGTGGTATTCTGGCACCCTTGATGCCAGCCAGAGCAATGCCAAGGTGCCCAGGTGGTATGGCAAAGCTGGCAGGAGAACTGCCAGGGTGCTACGCTGCCAGTGCCAGGTGGCATCTTGCCTATGCTGGCAATTGGGCCCGGTGATGCCCTTCCCTTATGTGGTGGGCTGCACGGGCTTGAGTACTCGCTAATTGCTAAGTTGGGGCATTGGGGGGGTTGGAGGAGGGAAGGGGACATGGAGGCCATGGGGCAGGGGGGTTTAGAGATAAGGGTGGCATTTATAAATGGTTAATGAGCTGAGCTCGCCAGTGCAGGAAATGAGTCTAAGTGCGGCCTCAGTGGGGCATTCCTCGCCGAGGCCCAGAAATGAAGCACCGGGAAACACACAGTCAAACACGCCCGCAATGGGACTTTGTTTCATTTCCGTTAAATCGCTCCCGACATCCAAAAAATGACTGGCTCAGTGGGGTATGCTAAAAGTCAAAAGCAGAGAGGTGTCCGTACAAAGGCAGAGGAGTTAGGAAGAACATCCACCCCAGTTAACTGTAATCGGTGTGGCAGGAAGAGATGGAGGCAAGAAAATTGTCCTGCCAAAGAGGCTATGTCACAGCGAGAAACATGCACAGAGTAAGTGAAAAGAGAAGGCTTCAAAAGGTGCCAAGATCCATGAAGTAGAAGGTAACAATGATCCAGGAAGCAAACAGAAGCTACTGGAGCATTGACATCATGTTAGAGGGTTTAATCAGGACGTGGGGAGCCCAGAAAGAATAAAGAACTTTGGTTTATTTACAGTTATGCTATATACAACCTATTGGGTCTCTTCATGGTCAGTGCCTTACTGGCTGACCTGTTAGACATAGCACAACGTAGTTACCCCTGTCCCTCAGTGGGTGAGCTCGCACTCTGAGAGAATCATGGGGATGATAATCATTCCCATCCCGGACGTCCCGTGCGGGATATGACAGAGGGAAACAGGACATGCTTTAAGTTAGTCACAGGTGCAATAGGTTTGGTTCTTTCTGATGCTGAACAGATATTGACGTTGGCAAAATGTTCTCTTCAGCCATCATGCAAACACTTACACAGGCCAGGAGGTACAGCACTCAATTCTTTCACATATATAGAGAAAATTCACCTTATATGATCCTGCACCAGTGTTGTTTATTCTTCAGCAGGAAAGTCTGTCCAGACTTAGTTCTAATTTGCAGAGTGGAGTAGTTGGAAAGCTGGGAATCTCAGCCTACAAACCTCAGAGCTGAACTTCCACAGCCGTTAACAATACTAGCAAAGCTCGAAGACAGCATATCACATAGTTCTATGCCCCTGAAGTGAAGCCAGTGTGCCTGTTTACTCCCAGAAACGTTCCTCATCCGCTCTGGACAAGAGTGATGAAGAAGATTGGCTCTATGATGAAGCAAGTTGGTGCTCAGGGATGATCCCAGTGCAAAATCCCAATGGAACCATCAGAAATTGAGTAGACCGAGCTCAACTAAACAAGCAGTTGAAAACAAAATTAATCCTTTGTGGTCTGTGGACGAGAATTGGCAAAATTGGGAAAGTGTTCAATCTTCACAAAGCTCGATGTAAATATTGGACTGGATTCTCCAGTCACTGATACCAAAATCGCGTTCGGCGAATGGACGGAGAATCCAAGTTTACGACAGAATTGGGGGCGCACTGCTTTCACGATGTTCCGCCCCCTCCAAAGCAGTATATGCCGTGCCACGTATTGATGGACTCAGGACATTGCCTGATGCCCGTCGCCCGATGCTCCGCCCCCGACCAGCTGAGTTCCCGGCGGCGTGGGTCCCTCATGGTCTCAACCGTTGGGAACTCAGCAAGGCGGCTGCAGACCCAGTCCAGTGCCGCCACTGTCGGGCGAGGGCCGATCCGCGGGCAGAGGGGACATTATTCGGCGATGGGGCACTGTGAACGGGTGATCCGGGGCGCGTGAGCCGATCAAAGGGGGGCACTATTTCGCGGGCCGGGTCCACGGGCTGCGTCTGCCAGGTAGCATGGTGCAGGCCGCCTCCATGCGCATGCATGGCTACGGACCCGGCAATTCTCCGGGGTGTATCGGCAGCTAGAGCTGGGTGCTGTGCGCTGCCATCCTGCTAGCCCCCAGCAAAACGGGGAATCAGTGGCCGTTTTGCACCTGTTTTTCTGGCGTGAAACGCAACCGTTCCCATGCCAGCATGGGGACATAGCCCCAGAATCGGAGAATCCAGCACATTGATTTTTAGTAACTGTTCCTCAATGAAGAATCTAAGTTTCTCACATCTTTTATGACATCATTTGGGAGGTGTTATTTCAACAAATTATCATTTGGCAGCCGATCAGCCATAGATGATTCTTGATCAATGGATCCACTCAGCAGAACATGACACGAGTGCAGGTTTTGCTACAAAGCCCACAGGAAGCAAGGCTTACACTGAATGACAAATGTGAATTTTCACAGCTCATTTTCAAGTCCGTTGGGCATATTGTGGATGCATCTGGTACCCAAGTTGACCGACAGAAGACAAGAGCAACCAAGGAATTTCTAAACACCTGGCAATGGGACTGAGCTCCAGAGATTCAGGGTATAATTGAATCAGAGAGTCTCTAGAGTGCAGGAGGAGGCCATTCGGCCCATTGAGTCTGCATGGACTATTGGAAAGAGTACCCTACCTAGGCCTTCTTCCCGACCCTATCCCTGTAATCCAGTAACCCCACCTCACCTTTTGGACACTAAGGGGCAATTGAAAATGAAAATGAAAATGGCTTATTGTCACGAGAAGGCTTCAATGAAGTTACTGTGAAAAGCCCCTAGTCGCCACATTCCGGCGCCTGTCCGGGGAGGCTGGTACGGGAATTGAACCGTGCTGCTGGCCTGCTTGGTCTGCTTTAAAAGCCAGCGATTTAGCCCAGGGAGCTAAACCAGCCCCTGGCCATTCCACCTAACCTGCACGTCTTTCGACTGTGGGAGGAAACTCACGCAGACACGGGGAGAACGTGCAGGCTCTGCACAGACAGTGACCCGAGGCCAGAACTGAACCCGGGTCCCTGGCGCTGTGGGGCAGCAGTGCTAACCTCTGTGTCAAAAAGTGTTTGCCCAACCTGGCTGTGGTCAATAAACCACTTTGCCAGTTGTTCTGGCAAGTCAATACACAGTGCTGGGAGTAAGCACAACAGAGGGATTTTGAAAAAATCAAAGCGATGCTGCCATCACCTAGTATTTTAGCTCACTATAACCCAGGGCTCCCCACTATCATTACTGCGGATGCATCTTCTACAGGATTGGGAATTGTACCATTTCAGATACACATGGATGCTTAGGGTAGACCAGTTTACTATACTTCCCATTCACTGACAAGAGAGTGAACTGAGATGTGCAGTGAGATTATGTTCTTGATCTCCACTATGAGGGAGAGACAAACTAAAAATCCTCAGTGACACTCCTTAAATTCTAAGGAGTTGACAAAATTGCCTCCACGAGTACAATAATTCGGACTGAGATTGCTGAGGTTTGATGGACAGATCGTGTATGTTCTGGGAAAATAGCAGACTATAGCAGATGCCTTGTTGTTTAACCCAGTGGCAAAGCCTGAACAAGGTGAGGTAGCCCTTGTCAAAGATAGAAACCTGCGCATTGACAAGAATCACAACTCTACTAACAACAATTGGGAGACTGAATGAACTTGGATGAACAAAAATATGGTGAAGAACATGCTCATGTGCGAGAGTACTGTGCCAAAGGATGGCCAGCACACATGCCACACAATCCCATTCTCAGGCAATACTATGAACAATACTTTGTCAGTGTAGGTGATGATTTGCTCATCTATGGTGAGAGAATAGTAATTTCAAGAGTTTTGAGACTCAACGATAGCACCGAGGACATTCAGGTGTCTCAAAATGATGAGCCAGAGCACGATACTCTGTTTGGTGGCCTGATCTCCCAATTGTTGTTGGAAGAGATGATATCAAACTTTATTGCTTGTGCTATTCCCTCGTCAGGAGACAAGAGAACCATTGATGCAATCTTCCTTCCCATCATGACCATGGGGACATCTTGGAATGGACCCCTTTGAACACAGAGGCAAAATGTTCTTGATCGTAGTGAAATTATTCCAGATTGATCGAAGTTAAGCATCTACACGGTCACTCTTCTGAAGCAGTCATTACATCACTGTAGGTGATATTTGCAACACACGGGGCGGAATTCTCCGCTCCCGGGAAAAACCGGGAGGGCCGTCATGAACTCGGCCGGGTTTCACGACGGCCTCGGAGACTGCTCCTCGCCCCCTATTCTCCCCTCCCGGCGGGGCTAGGAGCGGCGCTCCGTAACTCTCGGTCGCGGGGGCATCGCGCCAAGAATGACACGGCTGGCGCGCCTAATGACATCAGCCGTGCATGCGCAGGTTGGCCGGCTCCAACCCACACATGCGCGGCTGACGTCATGACACTGACGGCACGAACCCGCACATGCGCGGTGGCCGTCTTTCCCCTCAGCTGCCCCGCAAGACGTGGCGGCTTGATCTTGCGGGGCGGCGAAGGGGAAATAGTGCGTCCGATTTGGACGCCGGCCCAACAATCGGTGGGCACCGATCGCGGGCCTGTCCCCTCCCGAGCACAGTCGTGGTGCTCTTGCCCCAAACGGCCCCCGATAAGCCCCAAACGGGCATCTTGCGCCCGCTTCACGACGGCAGCGACCAGGTGTGTTTGCCTCCGTCGTGAAACGGTCGTGAACGGCCGGCTGCTCGGGGGGGGGGGGGGGGGGGGGGGGTGAGAATCACGCAGGGCACCAGGGGAGTGTGAAAAATGTCGGGGGGCCCTCCCGCGATTCTCCCATGCTGCGTGGGGAGCGGAGAATTCCGCCCGCGGAATCTGAGAGCTTGGAATCTCAGACAGTGTACCACAGTTTAATTAAGATATTGTTACAGGTGCCTGGTCAGCCCTCAATAAAGGTTAAAATACTGAACCAACACGTTACATTTTTAAGTTTTAAGACTGTGCAAAAAAAAGAAATTCATTCCGAGAATGATAATATATGAAATTGGACCTTGTTAATTTATAAACAAAATTTTGTTAAAACAAAAGAAAAGAAAACAATATTCAACGTTCAAACTTCACAGTTTATCACTAACCTATTATATGCAGTTTCTTATCTTTAACACACAAGGCCCCATTAAACAACACCTGGCATTAAAATACAGCTCTTGTTCCACTTACATATCCAGGCAAAGGCAGCACTTTCATTTAGAAAGTGATCCTTCTTCTGTTAGACATCTCTTTCAGAATCTTTTTTCAAAGCTTTCTCTGTGGCACTTTCCATGACCTGTTCCATGGCTACTTACATCTTTAAGCTAGCAGACTTCATGACCTGACTGGCTGCTCTCCACAACCTTCCGCTTCCAGGTTTCCTGATCTGTCTTCTTGGCTGCCCCCTGCTCCTGCCTTTGTTCCCAAATGAATTTCTCTCTCTCTCTCGCTCTCGTTCTCGCTCTCTCTCCCTAAGCTCAGCCCGCCTCTTCAAATAAAGCTTCTCCCCCGAGGTGGTCAGACATGAATCTCGTTTTGTTATTTGGCTGATAGCCCATTCCTGTTTACACAGAAGGCCTGGGCTGTGCAACTCTGTTAATGGGTTAATGGCTGGTTTAAGCCTGAATGGGAACATGTGACTCAGTCAGGCATGGGCGTATCCCTTTGAGTTTAACCTAACAACATTTTCTTCAATCCGTTTAAATCTTTAAATTGTCTGCTTCATTTTTGGACCCCATTTCTGAACCCAAATTTCTAATATCTCCCAATCATGATGAACCCTCATAATCAGTCTCCTGAACATCTGAAGCAGTCATCTACCCAACCCAAACTGACCAGAGATGCTGTGTTCATCGAGAGATCTAGAAGAGAACCAGGTTGAATCTGGGCCTTCTACCAATTCTCTTGCTTACCAGCAGAACATGAGTGAGCACCCACAGGACTCAAATGCCTAATCTCCTCTGAAGGAGCAGGCTAGTTTGAGAGGCTAGTGAAACCACCACAATGGTTGTCGCTGTGTTTAAAAAAAAAAAATTATTCATGGACTGGGGGGTGGGATGCAGTATAAGGAGTTAATTCTGAATGTGATATGCTAATGAGACACAGTACACATCATCACAGGAAGTGATGCAATGCAACATGACCTTGCACCCTCTCGTGGTGAGATGCAGCTCACATTAAGATAAATTCCAATAAAGCTGATGTTTTCTCAGCAGACTGTAAATAATCTGCATTAGCACAACGAGATGAAGAATGTTATTATGGCCAATGTTGAAAACATTAAGAAAATGTGCTTCTGATAATGTTCTGCAGTTAATATGATGGAGATTTATTGATAGAAAGTGAAATAGTGAAAATTGACACAGCGACCATGAACAGATGTCAAAAAGGAAATGCTGGAAAATCTCAGCAGGTCTGGCAGCATCTGTAGGGAGAGAAAAAGAGCGAACGTTTTGAGTCCAGATGACCCTTTGTCAAAGCAAGATGTGCAAGGTCATATAAATCTTAGCATTTTCTAGTAACATTATGGCTAACAGCTGTGCATTGTTGCCATGTGATGTACCATCAATTCGACTCAAGACACATTTAGGATCCGAACTGTGGCTTTAATCAGATAGTTGTTAGCCCGGTGGTCGACTACAGAGAATGACCGACCGCCGGGAACTCTGGGTACTTATACCCCACCTCGGAGGCGGGGCCTACTTACCTCTCGACCAATTGGAGAGCAGTCACATGACTAGTCCCAACCAATCGGACGAGAGGCACATGACCAGCCAGAGCCAATGGGAAGCCAGTGCTCTGCACCAATGGCAGTGCTCATATCCATACCACCACACCATGTATTAAAACAAGACTCTGGTTATCAATGCAAAAGTGTTGGTGAGCGGAACTAACAGATGCACAGTTGGGGAAAGCAATGGAAAATATGAAGAGAACATGACAGAGCTGAGTATCCCACTGAAGGCACCATGGGTTCAAATAACTCAGAGGAAGGCTGACACCATCAAATGCTCATTGACTTTCACCTTAGGGTGAAAGCTGCAAGGGAGATTGATTAAAACAAAACCTTTTAAAACAGTATCAACAGGTTGAAAGAACGGTGCTCACTACCCATGATGTACATCACACAACAGACCCCTGTCACCGATTTGGAATTCCACGTGTTATAACTGAACCTGGAAATGAGCACCGTGCACCACCATGGTCACACGAGTTACTGACAGCGAGATGGATTTAAAAGCTTGCCGGCAGATGCACACTGGCTGGATAGGGGACAGCTGGAAAGGTCCTTTGCAGATGAGTAATACCTCTTCCTAGCTAATCTGTCACTGATTTGATGGGCAATTTTGATCCCAAGTTAGTACAGATCAAGCTTCAATTCCTCTCTGTATGGAAAGTATTTGGACGGAATATTATACTCGAGGGTCTATCGACTGAGACAGGATGCTGGGGACGTCATGTTGCAGCTATCTGCAATGCCAATTCACAGGGTAATTGGCTAAACCAGTCTGTGTTAAATACCATTAAAATGAGTTGTTTGAGCCTGCGGATATTTCACCTGCTTTCCCCACTTTACCAATGGGCATTGCGAAAGTGGAATGGGTCTCCCACAGTGAGGCGAAAAAGTTGGATCCCCTCAAGCCAGGTTCCCTGTCACTCAACAGCTGGAGGAAGAGTACAGGAAGCCAAGGGTGAACATGTCTGCTGCACTGCTCAGCGGGACGGGGGGGGGGGGGGGGGGGGGGGGGGTGACAGGCGCTGCAGACTGTGCAGGTGAAGTGGTGAGCGGAGATTAAATAGGTGCTCTCACCATCCAGTCAATGGTGGCTAAACAAAAGCAGCAACAAAACCCTTTCACAGCAACGGGGAGGGGAGGAGAGCCTGAATTATTTCTTGTTTGTGTTTAAAAAAGACCTCAAGAAAAATTTCATCTGTCTCTCATTGACATTGTGTCATATTTTCGATTCACAGCACAGGCCAGAAATGAAAATCATATGGTTTCAATAATAGGCAGCCAATCTGCAATGGCAGGCTAGTTGAAAATTTATCCCAGCTTGCCTGGTGTCAGTTTGTAACAATTACACCTGAGGTAGAAGGATTAAATCTCGCATCATGACTTGCAGGCAAAGTCTCAGCCGAGATGCCGAGGGAGTGCTGCACTGTCGGAGGACCTAGGCTATAAATTCGACGGTGCCATCCCTATATTCCAGACACAAGAGGGACCCCAATTAAGCCGGGTCACCGTGTGCATGGCCCACCATGTTGAACTGGACTGCTCCGTCAGTATCCAGGGCACATGTAAGAGCATAATTTATTTAATGACATTGGACTGCCACACTGTTCCACTCATCATTTAATAAACTCTCCCAGGAACTCATGTTATCAAAGGGTAGCAAGGACCCTTCAGCACTCCACAAAAGGCTAATTCACTGTACTAATTAATCATCAATGTATCATTTCAGGTTGGTTCCTTTCTGGGGTCGCATCCCAACACCCCTAGAGCATTGCATATAAAGGGAAGTCAGGAGTGATGCGAAGCTGTCACTGACAGGGATGAGAGAGAGAGCTAAAGCTGCAATTCCCTTCTCATACTGTCTTCTATCAGTGTGTTTTTAAAAAGGAAGATGTGGGTGTTTATTAACCCCTAGGTGTATGGTCAGTTTGAATAACCAGCAGCAAGCTACCTAGGGTTTAAATTATTCACACGTTCATGGTGTGACCAGAAAGTCTAATGCTACGTCACACACACTCAAGAAAAATGCAGCGAAAGAGAATTGTGCATCTTTACAAGTCTGGTGAAGAAGGTAATTCCCCTACTGAAGGGTGGTTCAGGTGGATTGAAAATCGAGGTGACGTTGTGCATCAGGGTTATTATAGGTTTCACCCAAAGAGATGGATTTTCAGTAGGTCACAAAGTTAGTTACTTGTGGCCATCTAACCAAGCGGTCAATTACCTGTACTCGGAGACATTGCAACGTTGCTGTCTCCAAGTCACAAGGTATGGATGTTTCTCGTTTTTGCTGCTGTTGTTTCTTACTGTGGTTTGTAGACTAAGTGATTTCTCTTTGGTTCTTGGGATAATAGGATTCATTATCTGAATTCAGTTTTGGTCAGGTGACCATATGATGAATACTTCTTTTGCACACCCAGAATGATTTAAAGTCATAAGCCATTGCTATGCAATTGGTAAAGGATGGTGGCCATTCACACCCAATTATGATTTGATTGGTTTCTCTCCAACTCTCATTGTTAAGTTTCGAGATTGGAGAGAGTAAGTCCAGGAGCCAATAGGTTTTGGGTAAGTCCACAAACAACAGGAGGTGTGAATTCCATAAATGGTATGTACATTCAAGGGAGACACTCCATCCATGGTCATTCACTTAATAACTTTCCAAATACTTGGGATACTTTAGAATTGATGCAAAAATTGCAAAAGTTACCTGATCAGCAGCCATCTTAGCAGCCTTTTGATGTCCATTTTTGAAAAATGAAGGCAGTTGCAGAAAATTCTATAGTGAGTACCATCCATGTTTAAAGTTACAAATATGCCGGGCGGAATTCTCCGCTCCCCACGTGGCCTGGGAGAATCGCGGGAGGGCCTCCCGACATTTTTTATGCCCCCCTGGAGACCCTAGCGATTCTCCCCCCCCCCCCCCCCAGCTCAGGAAAATCGCCGCTCGCCGTTTTTTACGGCGAACGGTGATTCTCCGAGCCCGATGGACCGAGCGGCCGGCCCTTCACGCCCGTTTCACCATGGCAGCAACCACACTTGGTCGCTGCATTCATGAAACGGGCGCCAGATGCCCGTTTGGGGCATCTAGGGGCCCGATTGGGACGGGAGCACCGCGACTGTGCTCCGGAGGGGACAGGCCCGCGATCGGTGCCCATCAATTGTCGGGCCAGCGTCCAAAATGGACGAACTCTTTCCCCTCCGCCACCTGGCAAGATCAAGCCGCCATGTCTTGCCGGACGGTGGTGGAGAAAGACGGCACCGCGCATGCGCGGGTTCATGCCGTCTGCGCAGTGATGTCATCCGCGCATGCGCGGGTTGGAACCTGCAACCCGCGCATGCGCGGATGACATCATGAAAAGCGCCATTCGTGTGTCATTTCTGGCGGCCGAGGTCGCGGCCGGGAACGGCAGGGGCCCGCTCCTAGCCCCCGGGTGGGGGTGAATTATGCGGGCCCCGAGGCCGTCATGAACCACGGCCGAGTTCACGACGGCCTCCGCGATTTTTGGCTTTAGTGGAGAATACCGCCCGCCATGCTTTTATTCGGCATAACAGACCATCTTGAAGTCCCTATAAATCCTAGCCCCCAAATTCAAAAGGACTGTTGCCTGAGTTTCCACGGCAGTGTTAACTATTTTAGAAGCTGTCAGAGGAGGTTCCATCAAGATGGGTGCCATGTGTTGTGTTCATGGAGCTCACCTCCTCATCCATGGTGGACAAATTGGGTCTTCATGATTTGTGCAGAGCCTTGACTCAAGCTAGAGCTGGATTTTTTATTCAGAGCCATTGTGTGCAAGCTTGCTGACCAGAGTTTTGTACCATTTGTCCTTAAGCCTCCCAAGGTAGCTTGGATGCTTGAAGTGTGCATCTGAAAAAGAGGATAATGTGTGAAGAAACCCTATATGATGCTTCGCCTGCATTGGCAGTATGTGCAGCCCTGGCCCTCCCCCTTGCCTTTGATGCCTAATTCATTTTCTTTCAAGGGGGAGCGACCAAGTGTACTCACTAGTGATTAAATAAAGTAGCTTCAATTTAGGGCTGCCAACTGTAATTAAATATATTCTTGGAGGTTTCATCACATGACTTGTCCCCACACTCCAGCCATTAGTCGGCCAACATATCCATTCTTGTGATGGACTGCCTTTCTACGCAAACTGGAAAGCTGAAAGACTCATTACTCAATTGGATGATGTTTGTTCATCAGCCAAACAGCCTTTTCCTCCCATTTTCAATATTTTAATTTCTGGTAAAGAGAGAAACTCAAAGAAAATGACGAAGAAAACAATCCTTTTTACTGTCCCGATGATGTTCCTCTAGAGTTGCCCGTGGCAGTGTCCCGGAGATCGATCTTCAATTCCTGTTGACTTCCAGGCCAATCCGGGAGGGTTGGCGACCCTTACTTCAATGGAAGGCAAAATTGGGCAGGGTGTAATCTGAATTTCTGATTTGTTATTGCTGTGTTCTGCTGATGGCAATGTCCAATTTCCCTCCCCTTTTAGCTGGGATTAATCCCGAGATCAGGTGTAATGCCCACTCTTGTCAGCTTGGATCCAGCATGTCCCTTTTGTGCGGCCCATGAATTGGATTCAATTTGAATTTGAATTGGTTTTTGGAGCAAGCAGAGATGGATTCAGGGTGTGTTCTGTCCACTCTGCGCATTGGCTTTGTAACTCAGAGATAGGAATGAAAACATTTCAAATAATAATCTTTATTATTATTACACGTAGGCTTGCATTAACACTGCAATGAAGTTACTGTGAAAATCCCCTAGTTGACACATTCCGGCGCCTATTTGTGCGCACAGAGGGAGAATTCAGAATGTCCAAATTACCTAACAAGCACGTCTTTCGGGACTTGTGGGAGGAAATCGGAGCACCTGGTGGAAACCCACGCAGACACGGGGAGAATGTGCAGACTCCACCCAGGCAGTGACCCAAGCCGGAAATTGAACCTGGGACCCTGGCGGTGTGAAGCAACAGTGCTAACCACTGTGCCACCACTCCCTTCTCTGCAAATCCCAAGTTTTTCTGCCAGCTATAAAACACTCCTCAAAACCCATCAGTCCTCCTACCTTTTCCCCATTGCGTCTGTTTTCCTTCTGCATATCTGTGAAGCACATCGGGACAATTTTTATTTCAAAGCTTGCATGCCAATGCCAGTTGTTGTTGTCGAATGCCAGACTTTTTAAGAAGGTGTTAAATGTGAATGATATATTAGAGATTTTAACGGTGGGATTTGTTCTACATTTTGAGGATTACTTTCACTTTAATTTCCGAATTGCCAGTAATCACTGCAACATTTGTGTCCTTAACAAGGAACAGACCCTCGGCACATCTTCCATGCAAAAGCATGCAAAGTTGCTGAAGTAGAAAATAAGGAATTAGAAAAAGATTATGTAGCACTTCAGTTTCACTTGCTTTTGAATGAGGCTGTCTCCTTGATTAAACATCACACCAGCAGGATAACTTCATCCTGTCATGCTAAGACACAAAAATAAAAGAATTTCGGAAACCGTGCCACCAATCCCTCACATTAAAATGTCATTGTCTTCTGCTTAAAGAGGATGTTTCAACGTCACCCAGTTGGCGATAGACATTGGTTATTATGACACCATGTCACAGGAAGCACTGCATTTTGTAACATTGTGTCAAAATATATCACGCCACAAGATTTTTTAGGAAAGTTTTTTCAAAAAGGAAGTAAAAACTGAGAATAGGCTTCCTTTGAACACTTCGCTGTTACTGCTTGTCAAGTAAAAATACAGCATTAAGCATATTTTACAAGATAAAAATACAACTGAGCCCTCATGGGTTGCACCTGGTGTTTGCGTTTCCACAAAATGGAATTTGGTTGTTGCTAGAACACCTCTTGTCAGTCATAAAGGATTGAAGGGTGGATCTGATTAATGGTAACTTAGTTGGCCGTGCAAATCGTTTTCCAAAAATTTCTCACCCTCAGATTAAATTTAACATATGTGAGCATAATTTCTGTATCATATCAAGCATGATGCAAATATTTTTTTATTTTCTTTAAATAGGCAGCATGCTGGCATAGTGGTTAGCACAATGGCTTCACAGCTCCAGGGTGCCAGGTTCGATTCCCGGCTTGGGTCACTGTCTGTGCGGAGTCTACATGTTCTCCCCGTTGTCTGCGTGGGTTTCCTCCGGGTGCTCCAGTTTCCTCCCACAGTCCAAAGATGTGCAGGTGAGGTGGATTGGCCATGCTAAATTGCCCTTAGTGTCCAAAATTTCCCTTAGTGTTGGGTGGGGTTACTGGGTTATGGGGATAGGGTGGAGGTGTGGGCTTGGGTAGGGTGCTCTTTCCAAGAGCTGGTGCAGACTCGATGGGCCGAATGGCCTCCTTCTGCACTGTAAATTCTATGATTCTATGAAATTTAGAGTACCCAATTAATTTTTTCCAATTAAGGGGCAATTTAGCATGGCCAAACCACCTACTTGCACATCTTTGGGTTGTGGGGGGAGAAACCCACACAAACATGGGGGGAATGTGCAAATTCCACACAGACAGTGACCCAGAGCGGGAATCGAACCTGGGACCTCAGTGCCGTGAGGCAGGAGTGCTAACCACTGTCCCCACCGCATTATGCAAATATGAACAGAGAAGCAGCTAATGGCAAATAACATTACCACGGTTATCACAAGATCATAAGAAGTAGGATCAGGTGTAGGCCTCTGGGCCATTAAGCCTGATTAGCCGTCATTCAATTAGATCATGGCTGATCTGATTGTGGCCTTAACTCAGCTTTCCTGCCCAGCTCTCATGAACTTTGACTCCCCTGTGGATTAACAATCTGCCTATCACAGCCTTGAAAATATTCAATGACCCTGTCTCCACTGCTCTCTGAGGAAGAGAATTCTAACCACTAACAATCTGAAAGGAGAAATTCCTACTCATCATTGTCTTCAATGGGAGGCCCCTCATTTTCAAATTCTAGATCCCCCCACAAGAGGAAAGAACCTCTCAGCATCTATTCTGCCCAGCCCCCTCGGAACCTAGCATCTTTCATCGAATCACAGAAACAGAAAATAGATGCAAGAGTAGGCCATTCGACCCTTCGAGCCTGTACCACCATTCAATAGGATCATGGCTGATCATGCAAATTTAGAATCCCACTCCCACTCCATACCCCTTGATCCAGCGCCGGCCCTAGGGTTGCTGGCGCCCCGGGCAAGCTGAACTTCAGCGCCCTTCGGGGGGGGGGGGGGCTGGGGGGGGGGGGGGGCTGGGGGGGGGGGGGGGGGGCTGGGGGGGGGCTGGGGGGGGGGGGCGGAGCCGGGGGGGGGGGCGGTACCTTGGGCCGGCCCTGCCTTGATCCCTTTAGCCGCAAGGACTATGTCCAGCTCCCTCTTGAATATATCCAACAAACCGGCCCCTACAGCTTTCTGTGCTGGAGAATTCCACAAGTTCCCACAAGCACGGTAGCATGGTGGTTAGCATAAATGCTTCACAGCTCCAGGGTCCCAGGTTCGATTCCCGGCTGGGTCACTGTCTGTGCGGAGTCTGCACGTCTTCCCCGTGTGTGCGTGGGTTTCCTCCGGGTGCTCCGGTTTGCTCCCACAGTCCAAAGATGTGCGGGTTAGGTGGATTGGCCATGCTAAATTTGCCCGTAGTGTCCTAAAAAGTAAGGTTAAGGGGGGGGGGGGGTTGGGTTATGGGTATAGGGTGGATACATGGGTTTGAGTAGGGTGATCATTGCTCGGCACAACATCGAGGGCCGAAGGGTCTGTTCTGTGCTGTACTGTTCTATGTTCTATGTTCTCTGAGAGAAGAAATTCTTCCTCATCTCAGTCCTGAATGGCATCCCCTTATTCTTAGGCTGTGACTCCTAGTTTTGGACGTCCCCAACATCTGGAACATTTTTCCCCAATCTAGCCTGTCCAGTCCCATCAGGATTTTATATATTTCTATGCGATCGCCTCTCATTCTTCTAAACCCCAGTGAGTACAAGCCCAGTCAATCCAGTCTGTCTTCATCTGTCAGTCCTGCCATCCCAGGAATTAGTCTGGTGAACCTTCGCTGGACACCCTCAATAGCAAGAATGTCCTTCCTCAAACTAGGAAATCAAAACTGCACGCAATACTCAAGTTGTGGCCTCACCAGTAAGTGTAAATTGTACATGCTGAAAAAAAGTTGCCTTTTCATTAAAAAAAACATGAAATAATCAGAAGGCTTGGCGCTGAATTATTTTGAGCAGTTGTTCTCAAATCAATGCCAACGCCAATCACCCGCCTTCCCCAAAAGTCTGCGGCCACAGAGAAACAACTTGAACTTTCAAGACTTGAGGTTGATTTGTGTTTGCTAAGAGTATCCAGGGAAATGGAGCTGTGATAGAAATCAGCCATGATCTAATTGAATGGCTGAGCAGGTTTAAGTGGCTGAACTGTTATTGTTATGATTTTAATTACTGCTGGATAGATTCTACTCTCAGATTTTAGTCTGAGTCAGTTTAAAATGACAAAGCACTTTCCTGGATTGCTCAGTGCTGTGGCACTGCAATGTTTGGTGTGAACACCTTTATAACTGGTGCAAAAAGTACATTGAGAAAACATGCACCAATGCTTATGTGATCAAACATTTATGAAGTTAATCTTTCTCCTCTTTGTTGCTTTCTACATCTGAAGCCAGCGATAGTCTCCACGTATTAAAAAAAAGGATAGACTTCAGGAATTTTTTTTTCTCTGTAAAGACTCTGGGCTGGAATCCACACTTCTACATGTCATGGTGATGACTTCACAAGGGAAAGATAGTCAACCAACTTGGTAGCATAAATGTGCGCATAGCATTTTGACTTTGCCATGTAGTGGTATTGTCACCCGCTAAGTAATCCAGAGATCCAGGGAACCCTGGAGTTCAAATCCCATCATGGTAGATGGTGGAATTTGAATTCAATAAAAAATCTTGAATTAAAAGCCTAATGATGACCATGAAACCATTGTCGTAAAATTCCATCAGGTTGGGGTCGGTTAGCTCAGCTGGCTGGACCGCTGGTTTGTGATATGGAAAGACAACAACAGCATTGGTTCAATTCCCATACTGGCTGAGGTTATCCATGGATGCCTCCCCTTCTGAACCTTGCCCTTTGCCTGACAGTGTGGTGACCCTCCAGTTAAACCACCACCAGGGTAGAGCAGCCTATGGTCCTCCGGGACTGTGGCGACTATCTTTCTTTCATTCATGGCATGTAATAATCCTCATTCTGTACTCAGTCCTTGATAATGCTTATGAAAGCATTGTCATATTTACAGACAAATAAGCATATCAGCTGTCAACATTATAGTGCTAAACATACTACATCAAAATTTTCAATTATTTTAGAATATTTAATGCATGATTGGGATATTCTGATTAATGATTGAATGAGTGATAAGATCATTGTAATGTTTGTCACAACAAAATAGTTCTTTATCATGGCATTTACTTTCATATCTTACACAATTTCAACAAAGAAACTTACCCATTCTCCAATCCTGAAAGCAGGTTGTAGTTGGGCCTGGGCTCAATGGAGTGTTGAGATCGGCAGGTTGGAAGGTGTACCTCAATGGGATTTTGTCCCAGTTGTATTTAAAAGCTTTTAGACCCTCCAGCCCTCACTCCTTATACCCCCCTCACCCCACCCACCCCAAATTACTCTTCATATTGACATCCTCACCCCACATAATCCTACCCTAACCACTCACCCAGTATCCACCATTGGAAGACCTCAGGAGCCTTGTGGTAATTAAAAAATAAACTTTTAACAATCCAAAACAGCTCTCACTCATACCACTTGATGGTGAGAAAAACACTCATCCATAAAACATATTCAGAACTTTCCAATTTCCTCAAGTGGTTAATCTGTTATAAAAACCCACCAGTAGTAAAAACACTTCAGGTCATGACACTTAAACAGATCTCATCCACCCTTCAAGAACATTAATGTCTACACCATGAATTTGTGATTCCCACACTGTAGGTTAAGGTGCATGCAACAGCCAAAATGAGATTCATTTAAACACAGTACTAAGTTCAAATGACTCTTCTGAGTTCAGGTTTGCTGCCTCTGTGGATTACTCCCTGCCCTCTGTTGTGTTCGGTGTTTGATGTCTAGCAAGGAATCTACCAAACGACTTGACATGTCCAAACCAGGACCTTTATTGAATCACATGTGGTAGGATAACAATCTGTTCCAGAGCAAGTTATCATGGAGTTTCTTTGTACTCCCCTGGAATTACCCCGAGACACAACTGCTCACTTGTACACCTTGCAACCATCTCCTGATGGCCGGATGTGCCCCCACTTATATTGGAGTGCCTTGTCACATGACCATTGTCTTGAGACCGCATTGTGTGTCTGTACTGCCACTTGCTGGTAGGAGGACGCACCATCAGCCATCTGTGAGATTGCTTCCAGGCATATCACCACATCTCTTCCAGCAAAATACTGCATCCGTCAAGAATGGAAAGGAAATTCTGCATCCAGGTACCACCCGCCACTTTTAGTGTTCTGCAGGGCCTTCGTAATTCTGTGAATATCTGACCCTAATTTCTGATTCAGATGGATGTTTGAATTTTTTTTAAAAGCAAAATTTTCACCTGTTTGCTTGTTTAATTCCAACATGCAGGACGAAGAACTCTAGTAGGATTCTAAGAACAGTTGATCTCATCAATTAGCAAATGGAGATGGAGAAACCCACTGTCCGGAACCACAGGTACTTTAAAGTCAGAGACACTTGAGATTTACTCCAAATTTCTGGAAATTGATTTAAAATTTTAATTTGTAAAATTCAACACTTAACAGTCATATCTGTCTGGTTCAAATTTTTGCGATTTGGGTTTAAAACCAGCTGCTTAAAGTGTGGACATTTTTTGGAATGACAATTTCACTTTGTGGCTCTTTGTGTATATTCAGGATAATGTCCAAAATAATATGACACAGCAGCCTAAAAGCACCATAAAAGAGTAGATCTTCAAAACCTCAGTGTAAACCAATCACAAGTGTAATTACTTCAATAACCTGACTATCAAATTAGTTATGATTTGACTTAAAGTTCATAAATTCCTTTGCAAGACGTGGGTCTTTGAGGTTCATCTTTTAATAATATGTTTAATTTTAATTTCATTTCATGCCATTTAATTTGCCATTCTAAATCATCCCGAATGCATAACATGACAGGATGTAATATGCTAATAATGAAAGATCCAGCATATTTAAAGCAAGATATGGGCATTTACAGCTTATTAAAATATGAGTGCAAAGCTTCTGCTATGGTCCCCAGCTTTATTTGAAGCTTAGTTCTCACCATTTTAACAAGGGCCTTCCACAATTTGAGTTCTGTCATGATTTCTGCAGACATGGACTTGGACTAGCCTCCACATAATTTATGAGCAGTCCTGAACTCCATTATTAAGAACTTAGATCAGCAGTTTCAAAAGCTTGCACTCCATGGGTTTCTGAACAATCTGTGTGTTGATTTGCCCAAACTCGCCATCTCCATGCCCAGTATGCGATGATATTTATTGCAATACTGATGCTGATATGATTATATTGCAGTAAAGAGTAATTGCATAGAAAAATGGCAAAATAATTAATAGAGGATTTCTGTGCACAATTTCAAAGATAATGAAAACGCGAAATATTCTGGAAACTAAATATTGAAGGTTATTCCGCATTTAATGAGTTGCGACAAAAAGGAAAGGAGGTGGGGTCATGTTGTTAGTGAGGGGTGAGATCAGTACATTAGTGGGGGAGGATTTTCACCCAGAAGAACAAGGGGCTGGATTCTCCCCTACCCGGCGGGGCAGGGGGTCCCGGCGGGATGGAGTGGCGTGAACCACTCCAGCGTCAGGGCGCCCCAAAGGTGCGGATTTTTCCGCACCTTTGGGGTCAAGCCCTAAGTTGAGGGGCTAGGCCCGCGCCGGAGTGGTTGGCGCCCCGCCGGCCGGCGGGAAAGGCCTTTGGCGCCACGCCAGCCGGGGCCGAAGGGACTTCACCGGCCGGCGGAAGTCCGCGCATGCGCCGGAGCATCAGCGGCTGCTGACGCCATCCCCGCGCATGCACAGGGGTGGGGGGGTCACTTCCTCGTCGGCCTTCGTGAAGGCTACGGCCAATGTGGAAGGAAAATAGTGCCCCTACGGCACAGGCCCACCCACTGATCGCAGGGCCCCGATCGCGGGCCAGGCCACCATGGGGGCACCCCCCGGGGCCAGATCGCCACGCGCCCCCCTCCCAGGACCCCAGAGCCCGCCCGTGCCGCCAGTCCCGCCAGTAAGGGAGGTGTTTTGATTCACGCCGGCGGGACCGGCATGACAGCAGTGAGACTTCGAGAGACAGCAGGGGCGGGATTCACGCCGCCCCCCCCTCCGACGATTCTCCGACCCGGCGGGGGGTCGGAGAATCCAGTCCAAGATGTAGGCCGGAATTTGTAAGGAATTCTCTGGCCATTGTGACACCTTTCCCACTTGTAGAGTAACCCCCCCCTCCCGCTGTTGGGTTACCCAGTGGCATGGGTGGTTACAATGTGAAATCCCATTGACAAATGGCGGGAAGATAGAATCCCGCTGCCTGTGAATGGTACGTCAGCAAGAAACATGCAGCTGGGAGACCGGAGATTCCAGCCCGTAGAATCAGTTTAGGTGGAACTAAGAAACAGCAAGGGGCAGCAAACGTTGGTAGAAGTTGCCCATAGGCCACCAAACAGAAGTGGTAATGTAGGGAACAGTATAAATTAGGAAATTAGATGCACATATACCAAGGCGCACATATCAGAAAGCATAGGATACTTCAAACTACAGATGAACTGGATAAATCAAATGAGCATTAATGCTATGGAGGACAAATTCCTGGGATGTGTACAAGGTTGCTTTTCCAGAGCAGTATATTGAGGAACCAATGAAGGAATAGGCTATTTTAGATCAAGTAATATGGACGAGGAGAGGGCTAATTAATAATTCTGCTGTAAATGAACCCTTAGGGAAGAGTGACCATAATATGTCGGAATTTTCCATTAATTTTGGAATCAAGGTGGCCCAATCTGAACTGAAGATTTTAAATCTAAACGGAAACTATGAAGGTATGAGAAGTAAATTGGTTTTGCGAAATTGGAAAAACACATTAACAGATATGACAATAGGCAGGAACTGACTAGAATTTTTAAAACTCCTACATGGTTTACAACAAACATACATTCCATTAAAGCACAAAAACACAACAAGAAGGGTGCAATTTAATGGCTGAGTTGCGCTTAAGTGAGAGTGCAACGAGGCTGTTAAATCGTGGGAGAGGCAAAAATTGAGAACCGCGCCGATCTGTTTGCGGTCCAACCGACCTGCTCCCGTTCGCAAAATCAGGATCTTGCCTTAGCGTGGCGAGAAACCAAAAATCACCACTTAAGCCGAATCTCTGCACAATTTTGTAAAAATAAATAATGCCCAATTATTGTTTTCCAATTAAGGGGCAATTTAGCGTGGGCAATCCACCTAGCCTGCACATCTTTGGGTTGTGGACGTGAGACCCACACAAACACACGGGGAATGCGTAAACTCCACACAGCCAGTGACCCTGGCCAGGATTGAACCTGGGTCCTCAGTGCCATGAGGCAGCAGTGCTAACCACTGTGCCACCGTACCTGCCGAATCTCCATACAATTAAAGGGAGCATCCTCCTATCTAATGGCCTCCCGTGATCTAACGGCCTCCCTAGCAAGTGGTCACCTGGGCGCTAAGCAGTACTCCTTTTTTAAAATGTGAAGCTGGCAGAAGGGCTGCTGAGGGGACCCCAGGGGGTGAGTAACCATCTTCGCTCCCGGGCAATGAACCTGACAGCACTGGGGTTGCTGGCCCGGTGCTCAGAGGGGGGAGCCCCCAGGAGGCTAGCCTCGGTTGGGGTGGGTGCCAGCGGAGTGTGCACAGCGGGGATGGTGGCCGCCCATGGCCTGGACTGAGCTTGGTGTGGGGGGGAGGTGGGGGTAGGGTGTGGAGATGGATATGTCAGCGCCTGCAGGTCCTCCATGCCAACCTGTGGCCATGTTCTGGAGGAAACCGCAGCCCCTGCCCGCCTGCCCCACTGGCCACCCAGAATTCCCACTGACCGCGTAAGCCTCTGGCCAGGCTCCTGAAGGCTCTTTTTAATTGGGAATGCGGGAGGCAACACCACGGATACAGCGACGAACATCCAAACACGCAGGGGCTGGATCCTAGCTCCAGAGATATTCGGCAACCAGAGAGTGGGTGTATACACCGGGGAGGGAAACAGATAACGTTATGTGTGGGTGTCTGGGGAACTGAATGGGGGCTCCGGTGAGCAGGGGCCTCCACTGCGGACGGGGGTTGCGTGGGCAGGGCATGTCGGGTGGGGGAAGAGACATCAAGGACCTCTGTCTCCCGGGAGATAGGGCATGGGATTGGTGTTCGGCCACAGGCATCATATTGGTCGAGGTCAACAATTTTTATTATTTGACAAATATGCCCCCAACTGCTCAAATACCCTGACGGTGGCCCCCCTCCCCGATCTCCACCACTCCTAGACCCTCCCGCAACCCTCCCCACAACGCAATGCACCAAACCTTCCCTTACCCCCTCCCCTCCCCTCCCTCCAGGGCCCTCTCAGTGATCCTCGACCTGCTTAGCCTTTCGTGCTCTATCGCTGTGTCTAAGTGTGTCCCCAGGATGCACATCAGAGGTAGAGGTAGCCTGTCGCTCACCATGTCCTGTGGCCTTCGACGCCAGTAAGATTTGTCTTATCTCTCGTTCATAGATAAGTCAGTCCAGTTAGATGAATTGAACAAAGTTAAAACACATTTTAGTTCATTCACATGAAATTAACTGGAAAATGCATTCTCCATGTCTCTCGAAGTGTCTCCTGAACAAGTAGAAACAAACTTTGAGATAAGTGATTTCAAGAGAAACCTTTTTTGAAAAAGCCTATTCTCTGATGACTCAATTAAATCATTTAGACAGATCACATACTTTCAGGGAATTCTTATCTGGATTCAGCCCCTTACTTAGTTTCATTGGTTCTAGTTCCCAATTGAGACTCCCTTGATTCGTTCAGGAAAGTGTCAGTCACTTAACAGGCAATTGGTTAATTAGACATGAATCATTAACCCAAGTTAATTAAGTTTCCCATGACTTCTGTCCCATGTTCAAACTCCCTGGGCGCGATTCTCCGCACCCGCGGAAAATCGCGAAGTTGGCCGTGAAAACGGCCGAGTTTTGCGACGGCCCGACAAGGCCCATTTCCCGAGGTATTCACGTCCGGGAAATTGGCTAGGAACGGGGCCGCATCAATCACGTGCGCGATGACGCCGGAACGTGGCGACGCTACGGACACGCCCACGTGACGCACAGAAACTGTAGGCCAAGATGTCGGAGCTGAGGAGAGCAGCCCCGCGATTTGTGGAGGCTGATGTGGAGATGCTGCTCGATTCGATCGAGCAGAGGAGGGGCAGTATCTGCCTGCGTAGAGGGCATCGCCACCCTGCCAGCACGGTGCGCCAGGCCTGGCGTGAGGTTGCTGCTGCCGTCAGTGCTGTGGGGCAGACCCCTCTTTCAGCTGACCAGTGTCGGAAGAAGATGCACGACCTCACCAGGGTTGCCAGGGTAAGTGCCAAGAGGGTGCCCCCGGGTCACAACCATCCCTCCCCCCCTTTACTTAATCACCCACCTCCCCCCCTGGCACGGGGGGTGGAGGGGGATTGTGGCAGAGTGAGTTGAGGGTGGTTCACAAAGTTGTCACAGACCCAGCGCTCTTGCCCCCGTGGAGAGATGCAATCGTCTTATTACAACTTGACCCCCAAACTCTACCAGTATCTGAACGGACTGCTGATACCTGCCGTATTGTAATAATCTACCTGTGCCCCCTCCCCAACAGGACAAGACCGCTCACAACACCCGTGAGCGGAACAAGACGGGAGGGGGTTTGCCCATCCTGCGGCCCCTCACCACTTTTGAGCAGAGGGCCCTGGACCTTGTTGGCGGATCTGCTACTCGGGAGATCGCGCTATGAGAGGTTGGCGGAGCTGCAACAAGTGAAACAACCCTGCATGACAAACACCCCCCCTCCCCCATCCTCTGTCCCTTCACACACCCTGCCCACTTGAACACCTCCCCCATCCTCTGTCCCTTCACACACCCTGCCCACTTGGACACCTCCCCCATCCTCTGTCCCTTCACACACCCTGCCCACTTGGACACCTCCCCCATCCTCTGTCCCTTCACACACCCTGCCCAATTGGACACCTCCCCCATCCTCTGTCCCTTCACACACCCTGCCCACTTGGACACCTCCCCCATCCTCTGTCCCTTCACACACCCTGCCCACTGGGATACCTCCCCCATCCTCTGTCCCTTCACACACCCTGCCCACTGGGATACCTCCCCCATCCTCTGTCCCTTCACACACCCTGCCCACTTGGACACCTCCCCCATCCTCTGTCCCTTCACACCCTGCCCACTGGGACCGTCCAGCGCCCGGCCGAGCGTCTCTAAATAACCCGTTTCATTCTCTTCCCCAGGACGTGATGCCGAACGACCAGGGCCGTCTGGCTCCAGACGGACACAGGCATCTGCCCCCACCTCACCCGGGGCCGCACGACAGATCAGCGTGTGATCAGCAGGGAGTCCCATTCTCCCCAACAGAATCCGTGGAGCAGGACGCCCAGAGGGCGGCGACACCGCTAGATAAAGAAATGGCCTGCGAATGCCCTGCGGCCTCTCAGCGGGCCGATGACATCGAGGAGGCGTCCACCCAAGACGACCTCGAGCTTGCGGCACTGCTATCTCCCACACCATCCACCATCCCAGAGACACTCACCACGGCTGGTCTATTTAGTGATGAGGCTCCTGGGTCACAGTCTGGGTCGCACAACACAGCTGAGCAGGTACAGCAGGGGGAGGTCGGAGCAGCCAAGGGCCCGGACTAGCGGAGGCCAGGCCAGGCCCAGGATGCAGCTGGCTCCCAGACATTTTCAGAGTTCCTGGACTTTCTCAACCCACCCGCACAGCCGATGCATCAAGAAACCCAGGGACACAATGACGGGATGAGGGCTGTCTTCCAGACTCTGCAGACGCTGTTAGAGGAGTCGATCCGTGACCACGAGCAGGGAGTGGTGCCGCTCATGGCAGCGACCCAGTCCGACACCGCACGGGTGGCATCCGCGGTGGAGGCAATGGGTGAAACGGTTTCGGCCATGGGTCAGGTTATGCAAGCCGTTGGGCTTCACGTGCAGGCGTCATCCTCAGCCCTGGACAGGGTTGCCCTCTCACAGGCAGCAATGTGCCAGAGCCAAAACGACATTGCCGGCGCGCTGCGGGCTTTGGCCGAGTCTCAGCAGGTCATGGCCCAGTCGCAGCAGTCAGTCGCCGAGAGCATCGACCGCCTGACACATGTGCTGGATGGCGTCGCGCACTCACAGGTTGAGATCGCACAGTCCCTGGCGGGAATGTCTAACTCCCTGGACTCCGTCTCTGCAAACCTTCGGATCCTGGTGGATACCGTTGCAGGCCTCCAGGACTGGCATCGCCAGTTGTCGGTGGCGTGACGAGGCACCTCCCCGCTCGCACCTCTGACCCAAAGTGAGGCCCGGGGGCCACCGTGCTCCCCGAGGGAGGAGGAGGTTTCAGGGCCCGTCCCATTAACTCCATCACGGGACGTCCCGGAATTCTCGGCCTCCCCCCGTCCCATCCCTGGTGCATCAGGTGGCCAGCAGGCAGAGCAGGGTGGCACAATGTCACCCGAGACGCCTGCAGAGCAGCCTGGCCCATCAAGGCCAGGTCGCCCCAGGAAACGCTTGCCGAAGGAGAAACAAGTCGAAGGGGGCGATTCGCAGCAGTCCTCCTCCACTCCTGCTGTATCATCTGGGGAATCACTTAGACGTAGTGGTAGGGCCCGTAAGGCAACAACGATAGACACTGAGTAAGTTGGCACGGGTGAAGGGCACAGTTTAGTTGTAGGGCCTAGGGCACCTGTAAATGTTTGTTCACATTAAACGCATTGTTCCACCTTACTTGTAATACCGTGTGATTGTTCCACAGCCACAGGATTTGTGATGGTGACCGAGTGTCGCTGGGGTTGACGAGCGGTGAAACTTCGGTGCCGGGTGTGCAGTCCCTTCCCCCCCCCACCCCCTCCCACAGCTAGCCCACGCGGACACATGATAGAGTGTCCGTGACGATCTCAGCGGCCACCAAGGTGGATGGTTCAGCTATTGCCATGGGTCAGACTCTCGCTAACGATTCTGAGCTCACAGCTCTTCGCAGAGCGGGTTGTCATCATTCCACATGGCACTGATCACACCCGCTGACACAGCCATCGATGTTGTATCATACCGTCTGGACCCAGTGGTAAGGGTGATGTCGAAGTGGAGCAGTGTATACGGAGAGGGGGTGTGGCGGGGGGGGTTGTGGTGGTGGCAGTTGTGTGGTGACCCTCTGCATGACTAGCGATGCAGGTGGTGGTTTGGTGTTCAGCGGGGACGTCACATGCGACGCGTGAACCGTGCAGCCACCAAGGCATCGCGTCCCCGCCATCCTCGCTGGGTCCGTCGTGCCGCCTCCTGGACATCACCAGCACCTGGGTCGTGTCTGCGTGCTGCGCCCGCCACTCCGCCAGCCTCCTCCTCCTCCTCCTCCTCCTCCTCCTCCTCCGTGCTGGCACCACTGCCACTGGCTTCTCCCTCCGCCTCCTGCAGCAGGTCATCTCCCCTCTGCATCACGATGTTGTGCAGCGCACAGCAGACCACAACAATGCGAGCGACCCTGTCGGGCTGGTACTGCAGGGCCCCTCCGGAGCGGTCCAGGCACCTGAATCTCATCTTCAGGAGGCCAAGGCAACGCTCCACCACACCCCTGGTTGCGGCATGGGCCTCGTTATATCGTGTTTCCCTATTGGTCTGAGGCCTCCGTATAGGCGTCATCAGCCAAGACCTCAGCGGATAACCCCTGTCGCCTAGCAACCAGCCCCTCAGCCGGGGGGACGCCCCTCAAACATCGCAGGGATGTACGACTGCGCCAGTATGCAGGAGTCATGCACACTCCCTAGGAACCTTGCACAGACATTCATGATCCTCATGTGGGGGTCACATACCACCTGGATATTCATGGAGTATGTCCCCCTTCTGTTTGTGAACACTTCCCTGTCCCCTGCAGGCGGGCGCATGGGGACGTGAACACAATCAATTGCCCCCTGCACCATCGGTATCCCGGCCACGCTGGCAAATCCACGAGGTCGTGAGTCTTGACTTGCTCGGTCCTCGGGAAAGGTGATGTCGCGGTCCGCGATGGCATAGAGGGCGTCGGTCACATCCCGGATACACCTGTGCACCAATGACTGGGAGATCCCGGAGAGGTCCCCGCTCGGAGACTGGAAGGAGCCGGTCGCATAGAAGTTAAGAGCGACCGTCACCTTGATGGCAACCGGGATCGCGTGTCCTCCCCCAGTTCCACGTGGGGCGAGGTGCGCCACGAGGTGACAGATATGTATCACCGTCCGCCTATACAGCCGGAGTCTCCTCCTGCAGGTGACGTCCGTCATTGTTAGGAAAGAGATCCGGGCACGGTACACCCTCGGCCTTGGCCGTCGCCTCTGGTGCCGTGGCTGCACCCTCACTCTCTCCTCCTCCTCATCCTCCTCCTCCCCATGCTGCTCAACGACTGGCAACTCCTCGGCCCTTCCCTCTGCTGCTGCAGCTGGCCCTGCATCCACTGCGGGTTGTGGCTCTGGATGCTGCTGCATCTCCAAATGCAGTGCAGCGGCCCCAACCACTGCGCAGAACATAGCCGTTCTGTTGCAGGCATTGTGCTAACCTACAGAAGGGTGGTGGGGGGCAGAGAAACGGGACATGTTAGACGGAGGTTAGTCGACACCTCGGCAGCCGCCTGCCACGGGATACCTGTGTGCCCCGGTGGCCTGGTCGCGCTGCTGACACACGGGCAGCCGAACCCCTGGTCACTTTCTGCATCCAACGGGCAGTTAACTACGTCCTCCTCACCGGTGCGTCAGTGGCCTGTGGCCGTAAGCCACAGGGGAACCAGCGGCCGTGTCCTCGTGACCGGCACGCCATGGCATGGTGGCAGACATTTTGTAACCGGGGTTGGACGAGTCACTCGCTCACTCTCTCCCTACCCCCCTCCACTGCCACTCCCCCCCCCGTCTCCCCCATTCCCCCCTCCGTCTCCCCCACTCCCCCCTCAGTCTCCCCCACTCCCCCCTCCGTCTCCCCCCTCAGTCTCCCCCACTCCCCCTCCATCTCCCCCACTCCCCCCTCAGTCTCCCCCACTCCCCCCTCCGTCTCCCCCACTCCCCCCTCAGTCTCCCCCACTCCCCCCTCCGTCTCCCCCACTCCCCCCTCCGTCTCCCCCACTTCCCCCTCCGTCTCCCCCACTCCCCCCTCCCCCTCCGTCTCCCCCACTCCCCCCTCTGTCTTCCCCACTCCCCCCTCAGTCTCCCCCACTCCCCCCTCCCCCTCCGTCTCCCCCACTCCCCCCTCCGTCTCCCCCCTCCGTCTCCCCCACTCCCCCCTCCGTCTCCCCCACTCCACCCTACGTCTCCCCCACTCCCCCCTCCGTCTCCCCCACTCCCCCCTCTGTCTCCCCCTCCGTCTCCCCACTCCCCCCTCCGTCTCCCCCCTCCATCTCCCCCACTCCCCCCTCCGTCTCCCCCCCCCGTCTCCCCCATTCCCCCCTCCGTCTCCCCCACTCCCCCCTCAGTCTCCCCCACTCCCCCCTCCGTCTCCCCCACTCCCCCTCCATCTCCCCCACTCCCCCCTCAGTCTCCCCCACTCCCCCCTCCGTCTCCCCCACTCCCCCCTCAGTCTCCCCCACTCCCCCCTCCGTCTCCCCCACTCCCCCCTCCGTCTCCCCCACTTCCCCCTCCGTCTCCCCCACTCCCCCCTCCCCCTCCGTCTCCCCCACTCCACCCTCTGTCTTCCCCACTCCCCCCTCAGTCTCCCCCACTCCCCCCTCCCCCTCCGTCTCCCCCACTTCCCCCCTCCGTCTCCCCCCTCCGTCTCCCCCACTCCCCCCTCCGTCTCCCCCACTCCACCCTACGTCTCCCCCACTCCCCCCTCCGTCTCCCCCACTCCCCCCTCTGTCCCCCCCTCCGTCTCCCCACTCCCCCCTCCGTCTCCCCCCTCCATCTCCCCCACTCCCCCCTCCGTCTCCCCCCTCCGTCTCCCCCACTCCCTCCTCCGTCTCCCCCCTCAGTCTCCCCCACTCCCCCCTCCGTCTCCCCCACTCCCCCCTCTGCCTCCCCTCTCCGTCTCCCCCCTCTGTCTCCCCCAGTCCCCCTCCGTCTCCCCCACTCCCCCCTCCGTCTCCCCCCTCAGTTTCCCCCACTCCCCCCTCCGTCTCCCCCACTCCCCCCTCCATCTCCCACAGTCCCCCCCCCCCCCCCCCCCCACCGCTCTGGACCCCCTCCCGTTCTCGGGAATGCCTTCCCCGTTGTGGCCAGACTGCAGCAGTGCGCTGAGCGGTGCGCTGAGCTGTGCCCTCACCTAATCAAAGCTGTCGTCAGCCAGCACGACTGGGTGACGAACTTGAAAAGCAGGTGTGTTGGCCGGCGAGAAAACATTGCGTGATGACGTCGGGACTTCGGCCCATCCGGGCTGGAGAATAGCGGGGGGCCAGAAACTAGCGATTCTGGTCGTGTCGGGGGTGCGTTCGAGGCCTTTGCCGGGAATGCCGACGTGTAGTTTGTGCGGGGTTCGGAGAATAGTGGGAGGGCGTCGGACCAGCGTCACCGTGAAAATTTGCGCGGCCCGCTATTCTCCAAACCGGCGTCAGTGCGGAGAATCGCGCCCCCTATGTTACGTCTGGTCTCATTTAGGATACTGTTTCAATCTTGTTGAATGTACCTTCATATCAGACGTCAGGTAACGTCAGAACTGGGAGTTCATTATTTGTAACACTTGATACAGCCATGGACAGTGTTTATAATTATAATCATAATTATTACTTACTCATCAGTCATTTTCAGGAATCTTTTTTAGCTAATATTTTAAAGGACCCCCCACTATAATTGCTGAATCCAACAATGCCCCTGGCGGGTGTCAACTGGGGGCTCTGGGACTGGAGGACCCTGGCACACTTGCCGGTGGCACATGCCGTGCCGTGCCACCCTGTTGCAGGTGCTGGCTCCAAGACCCGCCGTTGTGAGTGGGGTGGGGCTCGGGGAACGGGTGGCCGCCATTGCCACTCCGTACAGTGGCTCCAAGTTGGCATCCAGCATCTCCTCCTCCTGGTCTGTGCCTATAGGGCCTAGGTTCACCTCTGGATGGAGGAATAGCTGGATCGAGCCCCAGCTACTCCTGCGTCATCTGGCTCTGCCAAGCCTGGTGGCTTCACGATGTCTGCAGCACTGTGTCGATGCCCTCAGTGAGGCTCCTCAGTCACTGGGGCATGCTCTGGACCACCCCAAAAATAAAAATAATAATCTTTATTATTGTCACAAGTAGGCTTACGTTAACACTGCAATGAAGTTATTGTGCAAATCCCCTAGTTGCCACACTCAGGCACCTGTTCAGGTACACAGGGAGAATTCAGAATGTCCAATTTACCTGATTGATTAATTGTCACATGTACCGAAGTACAGTGAAAAGTATTTTTCTGCAGCCAAGGGAACGTACACAGTACGTACATAGTAGACAAAAGAATATGCGACAGAGTACATTGACAGTGTTGCATCAACAAATAGCGATTGGTTACAGAGCAGAACAAGGCCAAACAAGAGCAGCGTAGGGCGTAGTGAAGAGTGTTCTTACAGCGAACAGATCAGTCCAAGGGAGAGACGTTGAGGAGTCTTGTAGCTGTGGGGAATAAGCTATTCCTCTTTTTGGATGTGCGGGTCTTCAGACTTCTGTGTCTTCTGCCTGATGGAAGGGTCTGGAAGAAGGCAATGCCTGGGTGTGAGGGGTCTCTGACAATGCAGTCTGCCTTCCTGAGGCAGCGATGTGTATACAGAATCAATGTGAGGGTGATAAACTTGTGTGATGAGTTGGGCTGAGTTCACCACACTCCGCAGTTTCTTGCGATCTTGGGCCGAGCAGTTGCCATACCAAGCTGTGATGCAGCCGGATAGGATGCTCTCTGTCGCACATCTGTAGAAATTTGTGAGAGTCGATGCAGACAAGCCGAATTTCTTTAGCTTCCCTGGGATGTAGATTCATTGTTGGGCTTCCTTGACTGTCGCATCAACTTGAGTGGACCAGGACAGATGTTGGTAATGGTGACCCCCAGGAACTTAAAGCTATCGATCATCCCTAATTAGGAGCCACTGATGTAGATGGGGGTGTGTGCCGTGCTACGCTTCCTGAAGTTGATGTTCAGTTACTTGATCTTTCCATCATTTAGAGAGAGAGAGCACATCTTTCGGGACTTGTGGGAGGAAACCGGAGCACCCGGAAGAAACCCACGCAGACACGGGGAGAACGTGCAGACTCCGCACTGACAGTGACCCAAGCTGGAATTGAACCTGGTACCCTGTTGCTGTGAATTAATAGTGCGAACCACTCTACTACTGTGATGCCCTGTCCCCAATCCGTATTGCACGTCTGTGACTGGGACACGTCCCCCAGCAACCGGGAAATGCTCTGCTGTGACTTGGCTATGCCCAACTGATAATGGGACATGTCCTGCACTACCTTGGCTATGCCCATATGGGACTGGGGGACCTTCCATAGCAACCGGGGCTTGCTCTGGAGGGCCTCGGCAATGCCCACCTGAGACTGGGACATGGCAGTGCCTCATCAAGGTCTCATGGTGCTGAATAATGGCACTCAGCCATGGCCATCACTGACTGAGCCATGCTTTGGACGCCTCCACTCATGCTGCCACATCGTGCGCCAGGCTCTCCACTGCGGTCACCACCCTAGCAGTAGTGGCTTTGGTGCCACGCTTTCTTGGCACCACCAACTGCGCCCGTAGCCTCTGGGACTCCTCCAATTGGTTATGGACCTGCTGGAGTGTCGGTGACATTCCCTTTCTAAATATGGTGGCTGCACCCTAGCGTCTGCATCAACTCTGGGTAAACCTGGTCCAGAAGCTCAGCATCTGACTGAGACCCAGCTGGGTCCTGGGATCCAGCAGACCTCCGACTGCTGTCTCGCCTGGGCGTTCCTTTCTCCACCTGATTTACGTCAGCATCTGTGTGGTGCTCACCAGAATGTGCCCCAGAAGCATGTCCACTACTGTCACCAACCCAGGTGTGTTTTTCTGCACTGGTGGAGGGTGGGGATGACTGCTATGACACTTTGACGTTGGCATCCTCGAAGCTCCCCTCCGAGGTGTTCTCATGGGAGGCAGAGGTGGGCCACCACGGATAGACCGGCACTGCAGATAAAGATCCTGCGGGAGAATGGAAATGTCGTCAGTCAGAGAGATAGTGGAAAATCCCACCCGTTGAAAATAATGAGCTGATTGGGCAGAGTCGACATAGATTTATGAAGCAAAAATAATGTTTGACAAACCTGTTGGAGACTTTTGAGTTTTATTTGAATTTTCAGAGGGCTTTTGATAAGGTCCCAGCCAAGAGGTTATTAAATACAATTAGAACACATGGAGTAGGGGAAATATTCTGGCATGGATTGAACGTTGGTTGACAGACAGGAAAACAAAGAGGAGGAATAAATGTGTCATTCTCAGGTTGGTAGGCTGTGACTCACGGATCAATGCTTAGGCCCCAGCTATTCACTATTTTTTATCAATGATTTGGACTCGGGGACTGAATGGGAGATTTCCGAATTTGAAAAAGACACAAAACTAGGTGGAAATTTGAGTTGTGAGGAGGATGCAAAAAGCTTTCAAGTGGAGTTGGACCCACTTATTGAGTGGGCAAAGCACATGGCAGATAGAATATGTCGGAGGTAAGTATGTATGAGGTTATTGGCATCGGTAGGAGGAATGGGGTGCAAAGTATTTCTTAAATGATGAGAGATTGGGAAGTGTTGGTGTCCAAAGGCACCTGGGTTTCCTTTTCATATGTCACTGAAACATAACATGAACATGCAGCAAACAATTAGGAAGGCAAATGGTGCATTGGTCTTTACCACGAGAGGATTTGAGTACAGGTGTAAAGATGTCTTGCTTCAATTGTGTAGAACCTTGGTTAGATCTCACAGTTTATTATGCACACCTTACCTAAGGAAGGATAAACTTCTCACAGAGGAAGTGCAGGGGAGGTTCACCAGATGAATCCCTAGGCTGGCTGGACTGTCCGATGAACAGACATTGAGGAGACTGGGCCTATATTCTCTAGAGTTCAGAAGAATGAGAGGTGATCTCATTCACACATACAAAATTCTTAAGACGTGAAAGAGGATATATGTAGAAAAGATATTTCCCCTGGTGGGGAGTTATACATCCAGGGTAGTCTCAGAGTAATGGGCAAGCCATTTAATACTCATTTGAGAAGAAGCTTCTTCACTCAGAAGACAACGGACAAGAGCCGTGGGCCGTGTTGCACCCAAAAAGCAGGGCGTCGCAGCAGGTAGATGCCGGGAGATCCCCCTTCCCGGATCTATCCAGTTTGCCACGTGAGATCAAACACAATCTCGTGAGATGTTGCGCTGTGAATCCCGCCCATTGTGGGTGGGATCACTTTCTGGCACATCAGCATTAGGATGAGACAGCTAGTCTCACTCTAATATGTATCCCCGAGGTCTAACCAAGGTGTGGGATCTAACCCTGATGCTTTGGAACCCTCGGGGACCAGACAGAACAGCTCTCGTGGGTGTCTCCCAGGGGATTGCAGGGTTCTTCCCCCTGGACAGGGTGGCACCCTGACACTGCTGGTGCCATCTTGGAACTCTGGCACTGCCATCCTGGCATGTGCCACTGCCACCTGGGTGCCAACCTGGCAATGCCAAGGAGCCCAGGTGGTGCTGCCAATTAGTGGGGGCACTGTGCGATGGGTATCAGGCCCGGGGAGGGTGGGGCGGGGACCCACTTATAGATGAATTGGGGCTTGGGGGAGGGGTTTGAGTCGCGTTATGGGGTTGAAAGATCTCTCCTTGCGCTGAAGACTTCTGGCGAGCAGAGCTTCTCAATGCAGAAAACGGGACTAAGTGAGGCCTCGGATGTACGTTTCCCTCTGAGGCCCCCGATCTACTCGAATGACCATTTGATAGCATAGTGTTTCTCGCCGTTCTGAGTGCTGGAAAAGACCAGGCCAATCGCGTGCAGATTGCGCCCAGTGAATCTTTGGAATTCTTTACCCGAGAGGGCTGTGGAAGCTCAGCCATTGAGTTGGTTCAAAACAGAGATTAATAGATTTCTAGACACCAATGACATCAAAGGATATGAGGATAACATTGAGGTAGATCAACAGCCTTGATTCAATTCAATGGTGGAGCAGGCTTGAGGGGCTGAATGGCCTCCTGTATGACATTTTTAGTAACATCATGCTGAATATTGCCAGTAATGTAAATTACTTAAAATGTATTTGCCACTGGGCACAAGTTGGGTGAATTGTTTTTACAACAGCGGGTGGTTAGGACATGGAGGGTCCTACCTTAGCCAATGGTGGAAGCGTCATTCACAATAGCGTTTCAACGGCAAGTAGATAACAATTTGAAAAAAAATATGAGGGAAAGAGAAGGAAATGAGAGTTAAGTGGATGGCTCTTTAGAGAGCTAGCATGGATGTGATGAGCTGAATGGCCCCTCTGCTGTCCACATTCTGATTCTGTAAATGGATGAATCAAATACCTTTCTTCATCTGTGTGCATCTCATGAGCTTGTAACCTAACATATTTCTGTTCTTGTCATTAAAAGGCAACTGGAATATCAGGCATCAATATTGTGCATAGTGTACCTGTGCTGTGGGATAGATTTTCAATTTAGCCTCCATCCTTAAAACTGGCATTCTCGATCGTCCACCTGATATTCATTTCTATTGAGAAAATTGTTGCTTTCTTCACATTTCTACTGGTTCAGTGCTGCAGAGATCATGGTTCATTTCTGCAATTGATTGTCAGGCACTTTTCTTTGTATTGGCCAAACTGCTGTGTTTGGCAGAATAATGACAGACAACTGTTTTTACTTTCTGAGGGGACTTTATCCCTTGAGGCTCATTTGCATGTTAGTTCCAATGAGTTTAAAGCTTCTTGTCATTTCCTACGTGATCTGGTTAAACTGCAGGTGTTGGAAATCTTTTTCCGCTGGCTTGAGCAGAACAGATAGCTTTCGTTGCGAGGAAAAGGAATGAGGGGAATGGAAAATTACCTTTTAAAACACAAAATGGAGAACGAGGATAGGCAAAACACATAAAGAAATCAGAAACACAATTATCACGAGGTTAAGAATGTTGGCAGAACAGATAAATAATTGCAGCGTTCTTTCATTCACAAATATCCTGATTTTAACATTTATTTGAAGGGTTTACATGGTGAGTGTAATAAAATGGAGTGAGATGATTTTACACATGCACTGTGTAAAATATTGATCAGAATAGAACAGCAGAAGAGTTCCTTAAAAGAGTTCCATGGAAGAACTAATAGGATTCAATATTTCTGGCAGCAAAAGCTGTCTATCTCCTGGAGGATAGACTGGAAGAAGTGAAAGGTACAGTTGTTATAGGAGGACGAGAATATGGACAAGACCTTACTGCTGTTTGGTCAAGCTTTTATGTGGGTAACAGCTTGGTACCTGTTAACATTCTTGACGTGGTTGGTCGAATGTGCACAATAGATGGTAGTGTGTTTTCTTGAGTAAGGGAAACTGAACATTGTGCCCGATGAGTTGTTTATGGTTTTCTATATCCTTTTAATGAAATGTTTAATGTTGGTGAACTGGTGCATGGATTTCTCTATCAGTGGCTGGAGAATTCTAGTTAGGTGCTGAGCTGTCATGTACATGAAAACCTTTTTGTAGCTTAGATAGACCAATATCTGGGGCTTCTTGTTGGTATCGTGTTGAGGACGTTTTGAATCCTGATGTTCTACTCTTCTTAGTCCACGATGATTCATCAGACACAGTAGTCAGCTTTGATGTTGACTCATGCCAGAAGCTTGTCTTGATTGGAATGACGTTCTCCAAACAGGGATGCAACAACCCCGAATCAATTTTACAATCCTTTGCTGATGTGCTGAAACTCAACATCATTCCAACGGTGACGTTCCCTTTTCAAACAAATGGTGCTGCAAAGCTGTTACCAACACAAATCTCTATTGTCACTAATCTTCTGTAAAATCTTTAAGAAGAGTTCAAACAAACACCAGTTCAATCAATTGGTCTTCAGCCAAGACTTTTGCTTCGATATGTTGATGACCCCCTTGTCACATGGCAACATGTTAGGACAAATCTTCATCGTTTCCCACACCTTAATAATCAATGTGCAATTTTAAATTTTAATATGGAGTTGGAATAACAACTTCCATACCATTTCTTGATGTTCTCACCACCAAGTCCCACAGTGGCATACCGATACATCAAGCACACTCACGTTGATATGTAATGAAACTTTTCATCATCCCTCCACCCTCTAGTTGATTTTGACACTCTCGTTATGTCGCTCGTTCTGGGTGTGTGTGCTTAACACTCAATTTGGCTCTGTTTCTTGTTCTAAGCTCTGGAGTCGCCAGGTGCCGTTAAGACACCGCCATAAGCTTCAAGGTGAAGTTCAAAGCAATAAAACCGTACACAAATTAGTAAGTCCAAACAACTAGAGTTTATTATAATACAATTATAATAACTACCCATGCACACGCTAAAGGATTAAACTTACTCCTACCGCTAAACAACTAATACTTATCTCGAAGGAACTGCTGGGTCATGGAACAAGGCCTCTTGCTCTGCTCTGGTCCGCAGACTTCAGATTGTTATCAATTGAAAAGGGGGTCAGGAGTGCCTATTTCTGGTAGCGGTCGTCGTTAGGCACTTACTTGTTGGTGGTTGCTGCTCGACGGCTGGAGTAGGAGACAGGAGCCAGGAGACAGGAGACTGAACCATGTGTGGGACCTTTCTTTTATAGGTCCCAGGGGGTCCGCGCCCCTTTGGGTGGACCCCCTTACCTGCTTGGAATCGATTGGGTCTCTTCCAATCGATATGTTTGAACCCCCCAATCATAGGGCAGTTCCTCGGTCACTGGGGCGGTTCTTGGGACCTATTGTTTTGGGCTTCTCTGGTGCCACAGGGTCTGGCCTTCCATAGAATGTATCGATTTGTGCTTAACTTGTGTCCATTGTATCTGGGACTCGCCCGGTACTGCCTCATTAGTATGCTAACTGGTTTCTTTTCACAGTGTTGTCTGGTTTCTGCAACAGTCAAAACTGGTTTCTGCAGTCGTCCCAATATACAATCGCCTTGCAAGCTGCTTGCTTTCCAACATGTCCATTTTCCCTGCATTCCTTGCAATCTTCCATTTTGTGTTGGGCAGTGGCCACCCCAGGTGGCTACACTTAGAACAGCCTACTCCATCAGTGGTAGGAAACATCTACAAAAAGAACCATGTTAAGTCGATGTGTGCGATCCAACAGAAAAGTTTTTAAGTGTCGTTACAGGCAGGTTTAGCTGGGAGTTTCTCCCTTGCTCTGCCGGCGAGTTCTCCACCGCTATCTAACCACACGAGGGACCTTCCCTCCGGGTTGGTCCACACTTTGGGCAGGATCTACCCACAAACCCACTGTGTGTTTTACGGCAGTGGTGGAGGCCCGCCAGCAGGATCCAACGGTCCTGCAGTTGTCAATAGGATTTCCCGTTGACTGCACCCCTCGTTGCCGGGAAACCCGTGCGCCGTCGGTGGGACCAGAGTATCCCACCGGCGTGAACAGCCGGTAAATCCCGCCTGAAGAACTTTTTCCATCACTGTGGTGTTGAACTCGCTGGCCAGATCGGCTCCTCAGAGTCCGGGTCACTATTTTGAAAGGGTATCTCGTTCTCTAAGTGAGCTTTTTTTTTAATACATGTTTTTTGTTGGGTTTTTGAACAAAGTATATTTACTGTTATGTACACAGAATAATATATGTATATATAGAAGAGAAGAAAACACAAAAAAACCTGGTTGGGTTTTATGCACTAGCTCAACAACAGCAACTCTGTACAATTGGCAATAGTATTTTTAACACATAAGTAGGCATCTGTTTGTGGGTGGGGGGTATTTCCCCTCTAAGTGAGCTTGAGGGTCCCCCATACCCTCCACCCATGGGCAATGTCACTCTCCACACACATGGGCATTACCCCCACCCCCTCCCAAGTGAGGACACACCTGGTCACAGGCTCACACAGCCTCACTGGCTCACTGAGGGCCTCCTTTTTCAGACCATCCCGCACCACCATTCGGGATTCCCCACTTCACTCACTTCCAACCTTCTGGAGGCTCCTTCATATTCGCCCTTTCCTGCCCCACCTTTCATACCCCCCCTCATCCCTCCTTTCATGGGAATGGTCCCCCTCAGCTCTGTCCCTTGGCACAGCCACCCTAGCACCCTGGCATTGCCACCCTTTCACCTTGGCAGTGCTCCTGCTGTCCGAGCAGTGCCACCAACGATATGCATAAAGCAGTTCTGAGAATAATATCATACACAACCTCCAAACAGTAGGTGACAGTGCAGCAGTATAAGTCCACCATGTGGCTCTCTGCCTCGAGGAAGTTGGGAGTAAGTTGTGCAAGTGGTTAGATGTATTTTGCAGTAGCTCTTTAATAGTTAGTGTTAGTAGTTTGTTAGTGCTAGTAGTTGGTTATTTATTTATTCCAGTCATCTTTACCAAGCAGTTGTTTCATAATAAATTATTTAAACTAGATGTTCTGCAAATGCATGATTCATATTGGCCAGTCTGCAGAACATGACATGGTACCAGGTTTGATGACCGACAAAGAACAAGAAGGTTCTGCACAGATCCGAGCAATTAAAGATAACTTCAAAGTCGAAGAAAGAAAACGCATTTTTTTCTGTTAACCTTCTAAGCTACTGGCAACTGGTGCTCAACGCGCACGAAAAATTTGAAGCCCAGCATGGAAGGTATCAGTGCACCAAAACAGCTTCAGAACTGCTAACATAGATGAGGATTGGCGGGTGTTTAAGCAGCAGTTCAAACTCTATGTTGCAGCTCTTGGTCTGATGAGAGAAGTATTGTGTTGCTGCTCACTGTAGCAGGTCCCCAAGCAATTGAAATTTTCAGCACATTTGTCTTTGAAAGCAAGACAGATAGCAAGATCTTCGACAAAGTTCTCAAGCAACTTGATCGGCATTGCTCTCCTAAAAAAAATTAAGCCTTTGTGTGCTATATATTTGGCACACGCATCCAGAACGCAGACGAGGCATTTGATAGTTTTGTCACTGACTTGCGGTTGAAGGCGCAGTCATGAAATTTTAGAACGTCGATTCTCTGGCGCTGATTTCCGGGCGCCCGCGGGATCGCCGACGCGCCGTTCGGGGGCCGTTGAATGCAACCCCCCCCCCCCCCCGGCGATTCTCCGGGCCGAGACAGTCATGTATGATTCCATATGGCGGGACCTGGAATTTGTGACTGCGGAAGCTGTCCTTAAGGAGGATGGGGGGGTGCGGGGGGATCCGACCCCGCGATCGGGGCCTACCGATCGGTGGGCGGGCTGGTTACATAGGGGCCTATGTTCCTCCGTGCCAGGCCCCTGGAGGGCTCTGCCATATTGCTCGAGAGCCGGCGCGGATACGGGAACGCATGCGCGAACTCGCGCTGGCCGTGCCGTGCAGGCTGGAGCTGCGGAGATCACTCCCTGCGCTGACCTAGCCCCCTAGGAAGGGGAGCAAACCTGATTATTCGAAGTCCATTGACGCCAGAGGGGTTGCCGCCGCTTTTCACGCCAGCATCAGAACATGGCCGCGGTATTGGAAAATCCCAGCCAATATCTCCATAACGGCGGCCCAGAGGATCCTGCTCAAGTTTTTATAATGTAAGAGTAGAGATGGATTTCTGCTACGAAAAAAGAGAATAGTAATTCCAAAATCTTTAAGATCCACGGTTCTGAGCAACATGCATGAAGGGCACAGGAAGAAAAACATGTAAGAAAAGAGCCGAAGACAGTCTATTGGCCGTGTATCATCCAAGGTATTGAGGCAATGTTACAAAACTGCACACGGTGCAGGAGAGGGAACATCTGCGCACAGCGCGGGAAACAAACAAACTGCACACGGTGCAGGAGAGGGAATGTCTGCAGACAGCGCGGGAAGTAAACAAACTGCACACGGTGCAGGAGAGGGAACATCTGCGCACAGCGCGGGAAACAAACAAACTGCACACGGTGCAGGAGAGAGAACGTCTGCAGACAGCGCGGGAAGTAAACAAACTGCACACGGTGCAGAAGAGTGAACATCTGCGCACAGCGCGGGAAACAAACAAACTGCACACGGTGCAGGAGAGGGAACATCTGCGCACAGCGCGGGAAACAAACAAACTGCACACGGTGCAGAAGAGTGAACATCTACGCACAGCGCGGGAAACAAACAAACTGCACACGGTGCAGGAGAGGGAACATCTGCGCACAGCGCGGGAAACAAACAAACTGCACAAGGTGCAGGAGAGAGAACGTCTGCAGACAGCGCGGGAAACAAACAAACTGCACATGGTGTAAAATGCTTCAGGTCCAATTGTCGAAAGAGTCCGTTAGTCCAGAAGTAGAGAGGAAACCACTCTTTCAAAAATAAAGAGGCAAAGGAGAGATTTCAGGCCAAGTCCACAAAGAGGTTTGACGCTGAATCCTCGAAAAGTCTCCAACCATTGTTATGCAACCTCCAGAAGAAGCATGCGACAATCCTAAGACAGAAGAAGATACAGTGCAGCACACGGTGCAATAACAATGTCAAGACAAAGACACAACGATACAAAAAGAACAAAAAGTAGCATCAACAACTACAAAGGAAGATGAAGGGATTTCACAAGTTCAGCCGCCACTCAGTAGATCAACAAGGCTATGACATAAACCTGAGAGACCGACTTTGTGATGAGCTGTACATAGTTAAATGTTTTAAATATTTATGCAGATCATATTGAACTGTAATAATGATCTAATGAATGTAAATAATTACATTTTCCAAAGGAAAGAGGATGTGATGATATGCATAAAGCAATTCTGTACATAATATTGTATTATAATATTGTATTCAGGCAGCACGGTAGCACAAGTGATTAGCACTGTGGCTTCACAGCACCAGGGTCCCAGGTTCAATTCCCTGCTGGGTCACTGTCTGTGCGGAGTCTGCACATTCTCCCCGTGTCTGCGTGGGTTTCCTCCGGGTGCTCCGGTTTCCTCCCACAGTCCAAAGACATGCAGGTTAGGTGGATTGGCCATGATATATTGTCCTTAGTGACCAAAAAAGGATAGGCAGGGTTATTGGGTTACGGGTGGAAGTGAGGGCTTAAGTGGGTCGGTGCAGACTCAATGGACTAAATGGCCTCCTTCTGCACTGTATGTTCTATGTTTAATGTTCTATTATACATGACCTCCGACCAGTAGGTGGCAGAGTGGCAGTGTGAGTCTACCATGCGGCTCTGTGTCTCGAGGGAATTGGGAATAAGTTGTGCTGATATGTCGACGTATTTTGCAGTAGCTCTATAATAGTTAGCTAGTGATAGTAGTTTGTCATTTATTTATTCCAGTTATCTTTACCACGCAGTTGTTTCATAATAAATGATTTAAACTATATGTTCTGCAGTGCATCATTCATATGGGCCAGTCTACAGAACATGACACCACCTGGGTACCTTGGCAGTGTCATCCTGGCAGTGCCAAGGTGCCCGAGTGCCAGGGGGAGACTATCCAGGGGCTTCCAATGGCCTTGGAGACCCACCAGACGCTGTTCACTTGGTCCACATTTGCATGAACCATTATTGAATGCTGCCTGCTGGGGTCCCCCTCAGGAGGCTGGTAGATGCCAGGAGCCAGTTAGATCCTGTGTCAGCACGGTTAAGTGGGTTCTTAAACTCACTTATCCGTAGGAGGCTAATTAGAAGTCATGAGGCGCACCGGGTCAGGAATCCCTGGGAGGCCATCCTGGCATCTGCTGGCCATACTGCGCCCCATTTCAGGCGGGATGTGGCCAGTAGATCGCACCCTACACTTCAAATCAATGGACTTCCTGCACAAGAGATTTTTAAAAAATTAATTTAAGGGATGCGGACATCGCTGGCTGAACCAGCATTAATCGTCCATCCCTAATTACCCTCGAACTGAGTGACTTGCTCGGCCATTTCAGAGGGCATTTAAGAGTCAACCACATTGCTGTAGGTCTGAAGTCACATGTAGGCCAGACCAGGTAAGGATGGCAGATTTCCTTCCCCAATGGATATTAGTAAACCAGATATTTTATTTTGCAATAATCGACGATGGTTTCAAATCCATTGATTTGAAGTGTACCATTTGATTTTTAATTCCAGATTTTTATGGAATTCAAATTTCAACATCTGCCATGGTGAGATTTGAACTCTGGTCCCTTTAGCATTTCCCAGAGTCTCTGGTTTATTAGTCCAGTGAGAATACCACAACACCACCACTTCCCCTGATTACCATAAGCCCACTTGTTATTCGTTCGATAACAAACCTTAAGACAGGTGTCAGTTTCCCGTCCATCATTTTCACCTTGCATACAATACAGCATGTACTCAACTTAATGGATGTGGAAGCCTGATGCAACATCATTGTAGAAGCTCCACTCCGTCCTTCAAACCCAATTCGACCAGTCCACAATTCACCAGGAACATAGGGCCCACCACGCAATAGTAGACTCACCCACATTTGGGAAAATAGGTTGCAGCATAAGCATGTGACTCGAGGAACATCAATGGTGTTTTAAACACAATGGGTGTAAATCACCCATGCCCCCCCCACCACCAGCTGGCTCAAAGGCGAGTGGTGAGGGTGTGCCGGGGGGGGGGGGGGGGGGGGGGGGGGGGGGGGGGGAGGTGGGTTTGGAGAAATTGGTGGGAATGCAAAAATCGGTTTCATGTCAGTATGACTTTCCCATGGTATCTTCCTCTGGTGCTTGCCATGACGGATCAGGGAATCCGCTGCAGGCCAGTGTGAGACTGATTGGCATACTACTAATGGGATGCAGACGATGGCCCAACCTTCCACCCATGCCTGATTCTTCCTGACGCCAGCGGCAAAATATGCCAGTCCAGAACACGTCTGGAGCAATGTGGCGTGCTGATGCCCCGACTTACCTGAATAATGTCTGGGCTGCTTCCTGAGTTCAGAATGGAGGCCATCAGCAATCCTGGACCATCATGCTTTCCCCGCCATGGAATATGGCGCAAAGCAACCAGTCGCATAATTGATGAGTTTGGAGCCGGAAGATATGGAGTGATTTCCCACTGACCTCTGAAGCGGCAAACACTCCATGTTCCTGTCCTCGCCACAGGACCTAGTCCCAAATGGGAGAATTCTGCCCAATGAATCAGACATCTGCTGTCAAACACGCTCAACTTAGTAACCACCCCATCTAACTCCAGCCTCATCTCATCCATCCCGCACTGTCATACAAGACGCATCAGGGAGGTTATTGAGATCTACAATCACTGCGCCATCCCCCAAGACATGACCTCTTTATCAGTGACATCTGGTTAAACTCACTAAAGAAACAAGCTACCAGATCCATTCCACCCAGTCGATTAATCAGCACCAGAATGTTCACATGTATTGACTTATTACAAACGCAATAGCCTGACAAATTAGCAGGGAAATCCCACCAATTTTCCCATCCTCTCCTACATATTACTATCTCTTCACGTCCCAGTCATTGCTCCAGACAATGGCAGAGTCTAATGCCCAGAATGTCGAGGTCTACCAATTCTTCGAAGGAAAAGTATCTGCATCAGGGCAGGATCCCACACGCCAAGAGAGGTGTTTCCCTCAATCAGCCTGATCTTACAGTCATTTAAAAATTGCAGTCTCTCTCCAGAGGCCTGGCTGAAATGGACATCAGTCTGTCTTCTATCTGTTAGGCAAGCAATTTATTTGTCAACACTCCTTGCCTTTTTGCACCTGGGTGCTGCATAACTCTGATAGTAATGGCAGTCTCTGGGCTCCATCGCTGAGATTAGAAAATGCCTGACCCGAACAGAGATTTCTTAATACGAGCCCTCAAATGACACCCATCCAGGGAATTTACACTCCACCCTCATTCCAATATACCTATCTACCACTGAACTGAAGCATCAACAGGAGGAAGATGGTGAGTTTCATCACTGGTTAACAGATTTAGCATTGGGACAGTGAAGTTACACTGAAGTTATAAGGACTCTGTGACGCTTTCAAACTGTGTTCCACTTCCCAGAGTTCACTTTAGTGAGCACAACAGCCATCCCCCCGCCCCAACACCACCCTAAAACAGGTATAACATTATAAATGCCCATTCCCATGAATTGTGCAGTTGACACTACATTTTATAATTAATGGATCATGGCAGTGATTATGAGGCTGCAGTGACACCCCGGAGCTTAGGTAACAATTATAGATCTTAAGCTTCACTCATGACATTTACGATACCCTCGGAACTCTTCAGACTGCTCAATTGTTGTCATTTATTCTGTGCACAGTGTTTTCTAGCGATAAATATCCATTTTATTCAAACAAAACCTGCTGAAAGGTGTCAAGTGGTCATGTATGTGACAACGTGATTGGAATTGGAAATTCTATTGTGTGCTCTGCATCTCTGTCAACAGGTCAAGAATGGTTGGTTTCTCGTGCTTAACAAATAAAATGAGCAACTCGGAGAAACAAAATATGTTTGTTGAATTGCCTGACTGATTGAAAAGTCTGCGCTTATTTTAAAGGCTTTTTGACGATGTTATTCTGATCGCGCAGAATGTGAATTCCTGGAACAATACAGAAGCAAATTACATTTTTATGTTATAAGCAACTGTATTAAAAAGAAGTAAAGGTTGATTCGTTCTGATGGCTCTCTCGCATAACAATTAAACGTTGAAATGTAAACAACTCTTTTTGAAAATTGAAAGTCTAATAAACATTTTGCCATTTTATAGAGCTCTCCTACTTCCCGAACAGTTTCTGTCCTCCTCTCTGGGTGGAATTCTCCATTCCTGCCAGCTGTGAGAAGCTTGGTGGGCAGGTGAATTTAATTTCACCCGGGCTAAGTTTCCCAATGCAGGGACTTAAGTTCTCAGGACTTTAAAGCTGGATGGAGCTTCCTGGCTAACAATGTCGGGAAGCCATTTTGCACCCGTGAGCGAGTGATGTATGCTCACTAGAAAAGGCCAGTTTGTTGGAATTAATTTTCCCCGCCAGTGAGAAATTAGAATATTCACTTTTGGGTGGCACGATGGCGCAGTGGGTAGCACTGCTGCCTAAAGCGCTGAGGACCCGGGTTCGATCCCGACCCCGGGTCACTATCCATGTGGAGTTTGCACATTCTCCCCATGTCTGCGTGGGTTTCCCCCCCCCCACCCCCCCCCCCCCCCCCCCCCCCCCCCCCCCCCCCCACCCCACAACCCAAAGATGTGCAGATCAGGAGGATTGGCCACACTAAGTTGCCCGTTAATTGAAAAAAAATGGGTACTCCAAATTTTTTTTTAAAATTCACTTTTATGATTGCACATAAGCGGTTTGCACCCGGTGAGGTATATTTCATCCCTGAGTAACAATGAATTGCCACTGCATTGTTCGCTTTGGGGACCATCTGTAAATGCCAGTCTGTGCCTGAGATCAGGGTGGTCGCTGTGCAAGTTGTGACGAGGTTGACCAAGGAAGGGAGGGAGGGTTAGTGGGGGAAGGGTGGAGCAGTGGGTGGGCACAGATGGAAGGGATTGGGCAGGCTGCCCGGGTGCCCTTTAAGTAGAGTGACCTGACCTTCACCCCCATGAGGTCATGGAGTGGACTGCCTGACCCAGCCCAAGATTTGGCGAGCCCTTCAAGGATGCTTATTTAATGTACAGGATCGCGCGTGTCAGACATCCCACTCACCAGCGGAAATCACTACCGCCTGTACGCCTGCCAGCAAGCTAAGATACCAGAACGGAAGATTCCGGCCTTCTGTTAGTCTCCGTTCTTTTCTCCTGATGCACGTTTTGTTTGCAAACTTTCTCCCTCCGTATTCTCTGCTCCTCATCTTAGTTTGTTTTTGACTTTTCCTGTATGTTTACATATTCTTTGTCTGTCCATTGCACATGTTTTCTATCTCTCTGCCCATTCCTGTTTCCCATTTGCTTGCTCTCTCTTTTATGCACAGATGTTAGTGAAGCATTTAAAAGAAATCAGGAGCCCAAGGTTTACAAACTGGAGTGCAATCTCATAAATGGCTCAAAAGATTCCAAAAGACAAATTAATTGGCAATATTATACACACACCAAGTGACAATGCGACAACAATCTTCCAGCAATAGCTAAAAATCAAATGCAGCAGCAGGTGCGTCATGTGGGAGTGTGGACTTCCCAATCAATGGGTCATTATGGGGCCAAATACAACAGAGAGTATAATAGAAATGAAATGGTGTTCTTTGTGTGTGTGTGGGAATCAGTGAGTTAGGAATAGATGCAAGAACCAGAAGGAGATAATTAGTTGCGGTCCGATAACAGAGGTGATTTGCGATAAATGTGTGTCCATTCATTGGGATGCAGGCAGCATTGAAACTTGGTGCTATCATAGTTTACAATTCATCAAAATTCAAATGATTTTTACAATTTATTTTCCCTGAAGTGTTGGTGGGTTGTTAGGGAGGGAGTTTCAGGATTTTGTCCCAGCGACAGTGAAGGAACGGCGATATATTTCCAAGTCAGGGTGGTGAGTGACTTGGTGGGGAATCTCCAGGTGGTGGTGTTCCCAGGTATCTGCTGCTCTTGTCCTTCTAGATGGTCGATGGTTTGCTGGTGCTGCCTGAGGAACCTTGGTGAGTTCCTGCAGTGCATCTTGTAGATTGTACACATGGCTGCCACTGTTCATCGGTGGTCGAGGAATTGAATATTTGTGGAAGGGGTAGTAATTAAGCGGGCAGCTTTGTCCTAGATGATGTGCAGCAAGTGGGGAGTATTCATTACACTCCTGACTTGTGCCTTGTAGATGGTGGACAGACTTTTGGGGGGTCAGGAGGTGAGTCACTTACCGTAGGCTTCCTAGCCTTTGACCTTCTGCTCTGATGGCAGAAACATACAGCCCAGGGTGCTAAATGTACCTTGCCTGACTGCATGCCTCAGCAAGGGGTTCAGGTTCATACAAGGCCAACACCACATAAAGTTAGCCTGCATTACTTAAATCCTCCTGAAGTCGCAGGATGTGCAGGTTAGTTGGATTGGCCATGCTGAATTGTTCCTTCGTGTTCAAAATGTTAGGTGGGGTTAATAGGTTACGGGGATGGGTCGGGTGCTCTTTCAGAGGGTCAGTGCAGACTCGATGGGCCGAATGGCCTACTTCTGCACTATAGTGATACTATGGTTCTAAGAGTAACTCGCTCACACCCCTCCGAGGCCCGGAAAATGTTTCTCCTCACATAATTGCCCAATTCCTTTTTGTAAGCCACAAGAGCATTTGCCTCCACCTCACTCTTAGGCAGTGTATTCCAGAGCCTAAACTCTTACTGCATAAAAATGTTTTTCCTTTTGTCACCTCTGCCATTCACCTGAAATTCACCCGGTTCTTGAATTTCCACCATTGGGAACATGGACAAAATTCCCTGCCATGCATCACCGCAAACACGAACCGCGATCAGACGGAGAATCAGGCATTCGGCCAACATTGAGTGCCACACCTGGAGTTGATTCAGGTGCCATGCTCTGGTCCCTCGCAGGTTTCGATAACGGGGTTTACGCCGCGCTCCGCTGGCAGCATGCACAACCGGCATTTACGTGCATTTAAATGTGATTAGCTGGACACAGTATGCTCCTCCCGTCTGTGATGCTCCCCTCCTCTCAGGCGGAAGTCTCCCAGGCTCCAAGTATTTACAAACATGGACTGGATGCCATGGCTGCAGAGGGGGAGCTGGAGACTAAAAAAACACTGCAAAACAGTTGAAAACTGTCGGGTGTGCTGGGGGATGGTGCCCAGGCCGAGGGCAGTAGCAGGCAGTGACTTGGTGCCAAGTTCGTGGACTTTGGGGTGTCCCCCTCGGGATCAGAGTGACCTGGCTCAGTCTGCCATTGCTGCAGTCTGTCTTTTAAAATGCACCCCACTGGTGCTACTTACAAGCTCCTGGTTACTCACACTGCTGAATGCTGCCTGTGCCTTTAAATGTTCAGAAAACCTCTAGTCATCCACCGAACAAGCACATCTTTGGACTGTGGGAGGAAACCAGAGCACCCGGATGAAACCCACGCAGGCACAGGGAGGACGTGCAAACTTCACACAGAAACCCATGGCTGGATTTGAACCCAGATCCATTGCGCTATGAGGCAGCAGTGCTAACCACTGTGCCACCATGCCACCCTACAATGGTATCCTTTTTTATATTGACCTTCCTTCCTGTTCTCCCCAAAATGTATTTTTTACACTTCTCTAATTTAAATTTTTTTTTTAAACAGTTAGAGCCCCCAGTTCATTTTTTCCAATTAAGCATGGACAATTCACCTACTCTGCACATCTTTGGGTTGTGGGGGCGAAACCCATGCAAACACTGGGAGAATGTGCAAACTCCACACGCACAGTGACCCAGAGCCGGGAACAAACATGGGACCTCGGCGCCGTGAGGCAGCAGTGCTATCCACTGCGCCATCGTGCTGCCTTCTCTACTTTATATTTTACTTGCCTCTTGTCTGCCCATCCCACCAGAACCATTAGTCCCAAGAATACATGGCTTAAAGAAAATAAATGTGGCAATACACAATGGACCCTATCGAGTCCTATTGAGGTCTAGATAGGACACATGATCGGCGCAGTCTTTGAGGGCCGAAGGGCATATTCCTGTGCTGTATTGTTCTTTGTTCTCTTTGTTCTTTGAACCTGGAGGTCGCCATGAACCTCAGTTTTTCGAATGCCAGAAAATTGCCGGAAACGGATCCAAAATCGCTTGGTTGTCATTTATTTGATTTGTTCATGGGATGAGACGCCACTGGCAAGACCAGCGTTTGTTACCGAATTTCCCTTGTGAGGGTAATGATGAGCCACATTCTTGGTGTTGTTGCTGGTTGAGCGGCCATTTTGTCTTGGGTTGATCTGTCACTGGTAGCTGGATTGATTCCACTCAGCTTCCTGTAACCACGTAAGTCGTCTTGAAGTGGTTGAATTGTCCTGACTGGATACACAGCAAGAAGCTTGGTTAACCTAAGTCCTAAGGGTCTATAATGCTTGTCAATCTTCACATAAGCTCTTTGACAAGTGAATTGTGCAGAAAAAGTGCTCTTCATATTGGGCAAACAGAAAGGTGGCGTGCGCAGGTTTCCAAGCAACCTGGTTTGCTGACTCTTCAATATGGATTTGCGGGAGGATGGATTGGGGGATTTAGGCTGGCAGTTGGTTAACTGATCAAGTTGAAACTGTGAGCATGCCTTCACAGCCGGATCTCTTAATTCTTGGTCTATCCTCATCATTCTTTTCTGAGCTTTCCCCAATAAGTCATCACCTTGGAGGTCCTTTTGTTTCTAGAAAGGTGCTCAAGCTGAAAATAATAAATGACCTATAAATCCTAAAGGATTAAACAAATATCTTTCAAATTGTAATTAAATGCCCTTTAAATGTGCAGCCGAGTCTTTGTTAGTATATTTTGCAATGGCATGGATATTTTATGTGAATGATCGTTAATTATTGATTTTTTTTTGTGCATGTTCCACTGTTTATCAGTAAACACGCATGTTTAATTCATTAATGTGAATTAACTACCTCATGGCTCCGAGAACCCAATTTCATCCTGGTCCCGGGTCACTGTCCTTATGGAGTTAGCACGTTCTCCCCGTGTCTGCTTGGGTCCCACCCCATAACCCCCAAAAAAAGATGTGCAGAGTAGGTGGATTGGCTACGTCAAATTGCCACTTAATTGGGAAAAAATAAGTGGGTACTCTAAATTTTTAAAAGAATTATGAGGATGCTTCCAGGACCTGATGGTTTGAGTTACAGTGAGAGGCTGGACGTTTTTCCTTGGAGCGTAGTACGCTTAGGGATGACCTTATAGAGGTCTATAAAATAATGAGGAGCATAAATAAGGTAGATGGTCGACATCTTTTCCCAAAGGTCGAAGAGTAGAACTAGAGGGCATAGTTTAAAAAAATTTTTTTAAGAGTACCCAGTTCATGTTTTTCAATTAAGGGCCAATTTTACGTGGCCAATCCACCTACCCTGCACATCTTTGGGTTGTGGGGGTGAAACCCACGCAAACACGGGGAAATGTCCAAACTTCACATGGACAGTGATCTAGAGCCGGGATCAAACCTGGGACCTCGGCGCTATGAGGCAGCAGGGCTATCCTCTGCGCCACCGTGCTGCCCCTAGAGGCCATAGATTTAAGGTGAGAGGAGAGAGATACAAAAGAGACCAGAGGGGAAATTTCTTCACACAGATGGTGGTGAACATCTGGAATGGGCTGCCAGAGGCAGTGGTAGAGGCGGGTACAATTTTGCCCTACAAAAAGCAGTTAGAAAGTTAGATGGGCAGGGTGGGTACAGAGGGACTAGTGGAACCATCTTAGTGATAGAAACTGGGCTACATGGACAAGCTGGGTGAAGGGCCTGTTTCCATGTTGTAAACATCTAAGACTCTGTCACTCTAATTAACTTACATCTCCTATTTTAGATTTTGAGCGCAATTTAATATTAAAAAATCAGAGTCCGTTCCAGGTGGGATTAGCGGGGTTGGTCTCGGCACTTAATGTGCTGGGAACAGCCCTGCTAGCCAACAGTACTTTGTTGTTATTTTGGCCCCGGGAGGGGAATGCCCTCTCCCTCCCCTCTGAGGTCACACTGAGCATAATTTCCTGCACTGCGGAATGAGCTAAGCTCCTCATGGCACCCTTTTCTCTTGACCCTCCCATGCAGCCCCCAGGCCACCCAAATGCCCAAACTCACCATGATGGGGGTCATCGGGCCCCCTGCACCCCACCACATACCTGGCAGGACACCCTGGGCACTCCCAAGCTGGCAGTGCCAAAAATGCCCGGGAGGCACCAGCAGTGCCAGGATGCCATCCTGACCAGAGGCCGACCACCCAGGGGCCTCTGATCACCTGGGAGACCCCTCCCCAAGTGCCGTTCCACCTGCTCCCAGTTTGTGAGGATCAGTGCTATACTCCGCCCAGCTGGGATGTCTTCAGTGAGGCCAGTAGATGCTGGCGAAGACATTGTTAAATGGCCGTTTAAGCTCACTTAACTCTGTGAGTTTGAGTGCCATCTATTGATCTTGCGAGGAGTAACGACCTTCGGGAATCCTGGGGGAGGTCTTTCCTGGGATCTACCAGCCACGTCCGATTCCAGCGGGATGCAGCCGGTGAATCGCACCCTCTTTCTCCCATTCCTTAGCCTATCTGCATAATTTGCCTGTCATGCTTACATCGACATGTGGTTACATAGCTTGATGTCATCAATAACTATTTATATTTCGGTAAGAAGTCTTACAACACCAGGTTAAAGTCCAACAGGTTTGTTTCAAACACGAGCTTTCGGAGCACTTTGTTTGAAACAAACCTGTTGGACTTTAACCTGGTGTTGTAAGACATCTTACCGTGCTCACCCAAGTCCAACGCCGGCATCTCCACATCATATTTATATTTCGGTGAGAAATATTGTCCTTCAAGAATAGTACAATGGAGGATCTGAACATGTCGCTGCGTTTCATTTTTCTGTTTCCTAATTGCCAGGCAATTCACAATTTAGCCAGCAAATTTGCCAGTGGTTCGTTTTAAAGTTTAAATAAACGCTTTGCAAAAATGTACTGAAAGTCCAAGCATGTTAAATGGATTGAACATCCCATATCAACTAATTCAGTTGCCTTCTCAAGAAATTTTAGTGGATTTGTGGGGCATGACTTGTTGCTTATGAAACTGCTACGTCATCACCATCAGCATCATCAATGAATTCATATGACTGTCCTCCACAACTCTCTTAAAAATGTGAAACCAACTCTCTAATTTCGTCTTTATTTTTGAAACGAAAATTGATATCCAGTGGTAAAAGTCTCTGGGGTAATTTTCTCATTAGAAATGTTAAACTGACCAATTAATAATTCCATAATTTATAGCTTGGTTCACTTTTCAGGGTGTGGTGCTTGGCCCCTTTAAGGGGCGTGGTGTCTGGCCTCTTTAAGGGGTGATTGGCGGATTGGAAAACCTGTCAGGGAACCAAGATGAAGGGGTTCACCCAAGCAACTGCGGACTTTTGCCTCAGATCTATTTCAGACACTGACTGGCAGCCACGAAGCTGCAAGACTATATAAGGTAATGGGCGGGATTCTCCGCTGCCCCAGCCACGTCACCCCATGCCATCAGGAAACCCGTGTGCGGGGACGCACTGCCATGGGAAAAGTAAACCCAATGGCCAGAAAATTCCAGCCCGTGTACTGTAAGTGAACATTAGTTGCTTCATACCTTAGCTGGTGAGCCCAAGTTATTACACTGCGATTATATAAACCATCCTCCAGTCTTGTGCACAGCCCCTGTGCTTAGGGAACTGGCAAACATATTAAACAGAGCTTCCCTTATTTCCTTGAAGATTCTCGGGTGTATCCAATCTGGTCCAGGTGCCCGCTTCAACATCTAATGCTTCGAGTTTCTCTACAACACATGCTTTCATGACCTTTGCATATGTTCTTGATTCTAAAGCCTGTTCGCCTGGATCTGGAATTTTCCCAAAGTCTTTATTTGTGAAGACTGATGTCAGAATTAATTTAATACATCTGCCATTTCCAGATTCTTTGTGATATTTCTATCTAACGTATTTCTTAGTGTGAATGCCCGCTCCCACAACTCATCTACTTTAAGTGTATCCCTTCCAATTTTATGATTCCATTTGCTGTCGCTGGCGGTGTGTTTTAATATTTCATTCCTGTTTTAGCTTTCTTCACCTGACTTCCTAAGATGGCCTTCCTCATTACTCCTCGGTTCGAAGGAAGAAATCAGATTGGCACGTGGTAAAAGCAAACCAGGCGAGGTGTAAAGCACGTTGAAGGTTCCGCGACTACTTTTGCCTCTTCTGGCAATAAAAAAAATTGGACGAGGTGTAAAATGGATTGTTGATTCATTGTCGGTCATTTACATCATGCGTTAGAAGTTATAACGATTCTTCCTTCTTTGGCTTTTTTGCTTGCTGACAGATGGGAATAAAACATTTCCAAACACGGAAATGAAAAATCTTTCAAAAGTATTGAAAGCTGTGCAGTTCACCAGTGATGTGCATGAACACTACCTCATTCTACTGTGAACAGTATTCCATTTATTTTGTGTCTCAGCAATAGGATTTTATGATACAAAGGTTCAGCTTTCTCTAGTTTCTCTCCAGTATCCCTTCATGTCCTCTTTAAGCTTTCTTGTCTACAAGAACCACCTCCTGTTTCTTCCACATTCCCTTGCCGACTGTCCCTCGATTCAAGGAAGGACAACACTTACTCAGAGTTGTGCGTTTTTGCCGTGGGTCTTCCTGTGACTGAATGGGCCAATTTGTGACCTGCAGGTCTTTGAACACATTGTGGCAGGATATCCCATGAGGTAGTAGGATCTGGAGTGCAGGATTTGCCTCCTTTTCTTTCTTTCTCTGTCATGGCTCTGCCTCATCAAGAAGGCGTTTGGACTCAAAGCATGATACAACCCGATGGCCCAGAGGTCAGGATTTTGAATGATTGGTAGCAAGCTCCTCCCAGGCATTAATGTCAAGGCTGCAGGGCTTCAAGTCGAGTTTCAGAGAGTCATTGCTGCATTTTCCATCCCCTCCTCTGGAATGGTGAGCATTTGAGGATAATGAAAACAGGAGTTGGCGGGGGAAATATTTTTGGCCATCCCGACAGAGCATCCAGTCCATCGTAGATGATGTTCCAGGAATTTTGCCAGAATGCTTCAAGAACGACACCAGCTTTTATTGTGGTAGAGGCATTGCTCTTGGGATTTCTGTAAAGCTCGCATGTGTCACTGATACACCGTCCATGTCTCAGAGCAGTATAGGAGTGTGGTGATGACAAATATGCTGTACACTAGGAGTTCCATTGACTTGAGAAGATCTTTGTTGCCAACTACTTGCTGCCACAGATTATAGAAGGCTGAGTTGACACAGCTGTCCCCCATATGGATTGAGTAATAGAGCAACACTTGGATCTTTGTTATGAACAATGACATAATCTAGAAGGTGACAATGCTTTGATGCCTCCTTGAGGTTTTGTATTTGTCCTTCTGGCAGCAGCAGTGTTTGTTATAATGAGGCCATGCTGACCACATATTGTCAGCAAGATGACACCATTTTCCCATGCCACTTTCCCCAATGGTTCCTCCCTAGAGGACACAGTCCCAGATGACCCTGGCATTAAAAGCCCCGAAAGGATTACCTTTTCTCTTTTGAGATAATGTGAGGACTTCATCAAGGTCGAGATAGAACTTTTCCTCAACATCTTCATTGGAGTCAATGGTTACTGATGATGATGGTGATATATTGATTATGACTGTCCTGTAGATGGTATCGTTTATACAATTGGATGTTCTGCGAGTGCATCCAAGATCCTATTCCAATGGCAAAAATAACTCTGTGGACACGAGGGTCGCCCTTAATGGATTGCCACTTTAACATGGTGGAAAGGCTTATGTGCTCTGACAACCCTTTGAGCAACGCCATCGGGAGCTCCTTGCTCCTCGTAGGGCCACCCATGGTGGCAAGGTTTGGGGGACATTCCAGCCAAAGTGCAGTCCAAAAAGTCCTCAACGACAGAGCAGGCAAAGGAACACTGTGCATCTCACAGGCTGCGAAGAAGGTTGCAGTGATAACGTGGACCCATGCATGGTAATCAGCTACGACACTGAAACCTGACCACTAACCTCAGGATGGTTTGGCCAATCATAGTGCCTCGAGGTCTCCACGTCTGCTAAGTCCAGTGGCGATGGAGAATTGGTGATGGGAACAGGCCGGCGAACTAGGGAGCCCCAGTCAGGAATGCGCACATCGGCCACAGGTGCAGGAATGTCATTGGACACCTGCATTTGGCCACAGGTGTCTTTGACAGCATAATCTAAACTGAATAGTTCTCCTCCAGCTATCCTCTGCTCCCCCACAGGAAGGGATTCAAAAAGTGCCCTATAAATGTCCCACTTTTTTCTGCTGATGGTCCACACCCTGCAGGGTCATCATCTTTGTGGCCAAGAAAAAAACCTTTAAATTTTGCAATCTGGAATATTATAGTACCCACGGATAACCTAAGGGTTATTGGTTGCAAAGAAGAACAACAAGCATACCATTTGTACTAACATTGTCCTCAGTGACAGCCGCCTTCTTGGCAGAACGAACAGAAGGGTACACTTTCTATTCCCACCAAACCACTGGCCACAAAACTACCCTACTTGCCTCTTAAGCTGACCAATATTGTTAATGTTTCTCTCTTCTCGGTTACTGCCCCGCTCTCCTTCAGATTTGCTGTTATCGCTCCTCTCCTTAGAAAAAACATTAATCTCTTCATCCTCGCAAGATGCTGCCTGTCTCCAACCACCCTTTCCTCTGAATGTGTTGTCACCTCCCAAATCCATGCCCTTCTTTCCCAGAACTCCACGTTGCGATCAACCCGAATTAGCTTTCTGTCCCTGCCACAGTAATAAAATTCATTCTTATCTTATACAACATAAACTAATGAATCACCCACACTTCCTGCTCCCTCACTCTGTTCTCCCAGGATCTAGCCTAGCCCCCTTCTATTTCTTATCTCGTCCGATAATTCAATGTCAGCATCCCCATGCATGCTGATGACATTCCGTCCTAACTCCTAACAATCTTTCGCGACTCCTCCACTGTTGTTATTTTATCAGACCGCTTATCCAACATCCACTCCTGGAAGATTTAAAATTTCCTCCAATTATATATTTGGACATCCAAAGCTTTATATCTCCGGATTACTAAAGCCATTGACTTCTTTTCCAATCACAAGCGTCATTCCTTAACCTCTGGCCCATTGTTTTTCCTGGGGCTGAAACAGAATGTTTGGAATCTTGGTGTCATATCTGGCCCCAAGGTGAGATTTGGATTACATATTAATTTAATTACTGCTGAAACTTTCATCTCTGCCTTTGTAGCCTCTAGATTTGACTGTTCAATCAAATTCCTGGTCACCCTCCTCCCTTCAGAAACTCTAACTAAATTCCATTTGCCCATTTCTCATAGAAGTATAGAACATGGGAGCAGGACGAGATAATTCAGCCCTTCGAGTCTGATCTGCAATTCATCATGATCATGGCTAATCATCCAACTGAACAGCCTAATCCCCCCTCCCCTATATCCTTTGATCCCCTTCTGAGGAAGTGCTATATCTAACTGCTTCTTGAAAACATATAGGGCTGGATTCTCTGCCGATGGGTATCTCTGTTGCGTCGGCAAAGCCACCCACACCAATTGGTTTCCCGGCAGCATGGGATGGCCATAATGGGACAACTCATTGGTACGGAGCGGGCACGCAGAATCCTGCTGCTGGCAAGGGCATGCCGCCCAGGCAAATGTGGCTGGGGGACCTCTCACTCTTCTGAACTCCAGCGAATACAATCCTAACTGACTCAATTTCTCCTCATGCATCTGTCCCGCCATCCCAAGGAGCAGTCTGGTAAACCTTCGCTGCACTCCCTCGAGAGCAAGAACATCCCTCCTCAGATAAGGAGACCAAACCTGTACACACTATTCCAGGTGTGGCCTCACCAAGTTCCTGTATAATTGCAGCAAGACACTCCTGCTCCTGTCCTCTCGCTAGGAAGGCCAACATGCCATTTGTCTTCTTCACCGCCTGCTGTATCTGCATGCTTACCTTCACCGCCTGCTGTACCTGTATGCTTACCTTCGCCGCCTGCTGCACCTGCATGCCTACCTTCACCGCCTGCAGCACCTGCATGCTTACCTTCACTGCCTGCTGTACCTGCATGTTTACCTTCACCGCCTGCTGCACCTGTATGCTTACCTTCACTGCCTGCAGCACCTGCATGCTTACCTTCAGCGACTGATGTACCTGCATGCTTACCTTCACCGCCTGCTGTATCTGCATGATTACCTTCACCGCCTGCTGTATCTGCATGCTTACCTTCACCGCCTGCTGTACCTGCATGCTTACCTTCACCTCCTGCTGTACCTGCATGCTTACCTTCACCTCCTGCTGTACCTGCATGCTTACCTTCAGCGACTGATGTACCTGCATGCTTACCTTCACCGCCTGCTGTACTTGCATACTTACCTTCACCGCCTGCTGTACCTGCATGCTTACCTTCACCGCCTGCTGCACCTGCATGCTTACCTTCACTGCCTGCTGTATCTGCATGCTTACCTTCACCGCCTGCTGCACCTGCATGCTTACCTTCACCGCCTGCTGCACCTGCATGCTTACCTTCACCGCCTGCTGTATCTGCATGCTTACCTTCACCGCCTGCTGTACCTGCATGCTTACCTTCACCGCCTGCTGTATCTGCATGCTTACCTTCACCGCCTGCTGTACCTCCATGCTTACCTTCACCGCCTGTTGTACCTGCATGCTTACCTTCACCGCCTGCTGTATCTGCATGCTTACCTTCACCGCCTACTGCACCTGCATGCTTACCTTCACCGCCTGCTGCACCTGTATGCTTACCTTCACCACCTGCTGTACCTGCATGCTTACCTTCACCGCCTGCTGTACCTGCATGCTTACCTTCACCGCCTGCTGTACCTGCATGCTTACTTTCACCGCCTGCTGTACCTGCATGCTTACCTTCACCGCCTGCTGTACCTGCATGCTTACCTTCACCACCTGCTGTACCTGCATGCTTACCTTCACCGCCTACTGTACCTGTATGCTTACCTGCACCGCCTGCTGTACCTGCATGCTTACCTTCACCGCCTGCTGCACCTGTATGCTTACCTTCACCGCCTGCTGTACCTGCATGCTTACCTTCACCGCCTGCTGTACCTGCATGCTTACCTTCACCGCCTGCTGTACCTGCATGCTTACCTTCACCGCCTGCTGCACCTGTACGCTTACCTTCACCGCCTGCTGTATCTGCATGCTTACCTTCACCGCCTGCTGCACCTGTATGCTTACCTTCACCACCTGCTGTACCTGTATGCTTACCTTCACCGCCTGCTGTACCTGCATGCTTACCTTCACCGCCTGCTGTACCTGCATGCTTACCTTCACCGCCTGCTGCACCTGCATGCTTACCTTCACCTCCTGCTGTATCTGCATGCTTACCTTCACCGCCTGCTGTACCTGTATGCTTACCTTCACCGCCTGCTGTACCTGTATGCTTACCTTCACCGCCCGCTGTACCTGCATGCTTACCTTCACCGCCTGCTGTACCTGTATGCTTACCTTCACCGCCCGCTGTACCTGCATGCTTACTTTCACCGCCTGCTGTACCTGCATGCTTACCTTCACCGCCTGCTGTACCTGCATGCTTACCTTCACCACCTGCTGTACCTGCATGCTTACCTTCACCGCCTACTGTACCTGTATGCTTACCTGCACCGCCTGCTGTACCTGCATGCTTACCTTCACCGCCTGCTGCACCTGTATGCTTACCTTCACCGCCTGCTGTACCTGCATGCTTACCTTCACCGCCTGCTGTACCTGCATGCTTACCTTCACCGCCTGCTGTACCTGCATGCTTACCTTCACCGCCTGCTGCACCTGTACGCTTACCTTCACCGCCTGCTGTATCTGCATGCTTACCTTCACCGCCTGCTGCACCTGTATGCTTACCTTCACCACCTGCTGTACCTGTATGCTTACCTTCACCGCCTGCTGTACCTGCATGCTTACCTTCACCGCCTGCTGTATCTGCATGCTTACCTTCACCGCCTGCTGTATCTGCATGCTTACCTTCACCGCCTGCTGTACCTGCATGCTTACCTTCACCGCCTGCTGTACCTGCATGCTTACCTTCACCGCCTGCTGCACCTGCATGCTTACCTTCACCTCCTGCTGTATCTGCATGCTTACCTTCACCGCCTGCTGTACCTGTATGCTTACCTTCACCGCCTGCTGTACCTGTATGCTTACCTTCACCGCCCGCTGTACCTGCATGCTTACCTTCACCGCCTGCTGCACCTGCATGCTTACCTTCACCGCCTGCTGTATCTGCATGCTTACCTTCACCGCCTGCTGTACCTGTATGCTTACCTTCACCGCCTGCTGTACCTGCATGCTTACCTTCACCGCCTGCTGTACCTGTATGCTTACCTTCACCTCCTACTGTACCTGCATGCTTACCTTCACCGCCTGCTGTACCTGTATGCTTACCTTCACCTCCTACTGTACCTGCATGCTTACCTTCACCGCCTGCTGTACCTGCATGCTTACCTTCACCGCCTGCTGTATCTGCATGCTTACCTTCACCGCCTGCTGTATCTGCATGCTTACCTTCACCGCCTGCTGCACCTGCATGCTTACCTTCACCGCCTGCTGTATCTGCATGCTTACCTTCACCGCCTGCTGCACCTGCATGCTTACCTTCACCGCCTGCTGTACCTGCATGCTTACCTTCACCGCCTGCTGTACCTGTATGCTTACCTTCACCGCCCGCTGTACCTGCATGCTTACCTTCACCGCCTGCTGCACCTGCATGCTTACCTTCACCGCCTGCTGCACCTGCATGCTTACCTTCACCGCCTGCTGTATCTGCATGCTTACCTTCACCGCCTGCTGTACCTGCATGCTTACCTTCACCGCCTGCTGTACCTGCATGCTTACCTTCACCGCCTGCTGTACCTGCATGCTTACCTTCACCGCCTGCTGTACCTGCATGCTTACCTTCACCGCCTGCTGTACCTGCATGCTTACCTTCAGCGACTGATGTACGAGGACACCCAGGTCTTGTTGCACATTCCCCTCTCCTAATTTATGGCCATTTAGATAATAGTCTGCTTCCCGTTTTTGCTACCAAAGTGGATATCATGATCTTTATTGTCTTTCAGTTAAACTTTTGGGCGGATTCTCTGTCCCGAAGCACCAGAAGCCACCCCGCCTGAAGGGGTCCTCTGTCCCAGCAGCCGGCCAATGGGGTTTCCCATTCTGGCCACCCCCACGCCATCAGGAAATCTGCAGGCGTGAGTGCGCTGCCTGCGAAATGGAGGATCCCAACTATTTTCAAATCCTTCCATGGCCTTGCTCTTCCTATCTCTACCAAACTCCACCATCCGTACAATGCTGGTTTAGCTCACTGGGCTAAATCGCTGGCTTTTAAAGCAGACCAAGCAGGCCAGCAGCACGGTTCGATTCCCGTACCAGCCTCCCCGGACAGGCGCTGGAATGTGGCGACTAGGGGCTTTTCACAGTAACGTCATTGAAGCCTACTCGTGACAATAAGCGATTTTCGTTTCATTTCATTTTCATTTTTCATGCTCTTATGTATCTATGTTCCTTCAGTTCTGGCCTCTTGAACATCCCTAACTACATGATAAGGCTCCTGTGAAGCGCTTTGCGACATAATGGGTCATAACAACTTCGGCGTGGCAATTGGCTTTGGCTAGACACTCCGTACTCACTTTCCTGCACTAAATTTCTTCAGTGCCTCTCTCGCCCAACCTTACTGAATCAGACTGATGTGATTCATGCTACGCAGCACGTCCCCAGGAGCAGCGTCGGAGTCCAAAAGAATCTGAGCGAAGGAAGGCCCAACCACTTGTCTTATGGCACTAGCTGCCATAAAGTAGGTGAGTTTAAAGGTCCCATTGAAAATATCAGGTCAGGGAGAAGGTAAGTGTCTAAGGTGAACGAATAGGATTTGGGGGTTGGGCATGTCGGAGATCGGAGGGTGGTGGGGGTTGGACATCAGAGGGGTAGGCGGACCGGACATCAGAGTGGTGGGGGGATTTGGATAGGGGGGTGGATTTTGGACATATGGTGGTTTGGACATCAGTGGAGGTGGTTGGGTCAGACATCATAGTGGCCTGCACAATGGGGGATGAGGCATCGGATATTGGGAGGGATTGGTGGGAGAGTTTGGTTGTAGAGGAGGATGGGGTTGGACATCAGGTGGGTAGAAGGTCAGACATCGGAAGTTGGGGGATGGGGCCAAACATCGGGGAGGGTTGAACATCAGAAGGTGGGGTATCGGAAATTGACGGTGAGGTTGTACGTCGGTGGAGTGGGTGCTCATTTTGGGCAGGGGGAGGTGTCCCCTGTGGGGTTAGGAGAATGGGTGGGAGTTCCATGCAGGGGCAAGTCTGGGTATTACAAATAGTTTTGCTGAAGTTAGGTGTGAGTTATTTCTAGAGTAACTATTAAAATAATTGCCTAATTGTCCAGGGCAAGCTTTTGGACAATTGCCGTGTAAACCCTTCTCTGGGAACTTTAAGGGGCTTCCCCAGTGCAACCTTGGGTTATTCCCCAAATCCAATTCTAGGGAGCCTGGAAGTTACAGGCCAATATGGAGTGAAAGCTGCTCCACAAATACAAATTGTTACTGTCAGTTATTGATTTTATTACATGTGGGATTTCATAAATGGTGTGCTAACTGAAGCAGTGTTGTAAGTAGAATTTACCATGCTGTGTGTGAACTATGGATATGACATTGATTGATGTAAATATGATTCAAGGATACATTTGATCTGACTTTTGAGTTCCATTTACCAAACTATTTCAAAATTTCCGATCGACGTATCGTACTTCAAGACAAGAAAACTGATTAAAGTAAATAGCACTGCCTGTTATTTGATCTTTAATGATCAGTAACAGTAGCTAAAGTCAATTATATTTGTTTACATATTCTGAAGAGTCGTCACTTCAAACATATTAAACGCAAAATACGGCAGATGATGGAGATCTGAAATAAAAACAGAAAGTGCTGGAAAACCTCATTGGTTCTGGCAGAATTAGTGGAGAGAAACAAAGGCTGAGATTTTCCATTCCACACCCGCACCCCGTCCTCTCCGAGGAGGGCTTTCCAGCGGCGGAGAAGGATTAACCGGTGGGCCCTTCAGCAGTGCGACCGGGGGGCATCACAAACGGTCATTGACTTCAGCGGGACCGGAAGGCGGCCAATGGCGAGCCGCTGCCACCGCTGCTGTCAAACCTGCAACGGGTGGGGCTGGAAAATCCCAGCTGAGTTAAAGTTTCAGGTCCAATATGATGCCTCTTCAGAACGGAGGAAAAGCAGAAATGGGAAGATTTGTATGCTGTTGCAAATGGGGGAGGGTCAGGTGGAGAAAAAAGAGAAATGGTCTTAGGTTAGTGAGCGAAGGAGACTAAAGTACAAAGATATCATGGAACAAGAGGCAAACAGAGTAGGAATGAGCAAAGTAAAGGAGCAAAACATTGGCTTTAAGTAGGTGTTAATAGCAGAATAAAATTTACTGCTCATTGCTCTCAGTTTTGTTTCAAATGGAATGTAAAATGACTGGCTTAATTGGTTCTAATCACCTGTTGCTTTTTGTGTAATTTATGAAATTCATTAATTGTTCTTGTACAGACATTACAGTTTGACAGAAGTTAAGAGTGCACTCTCTGAGTAGACCCATATTGATGAGAGCAAGCATGTCTGCAAGACAGCAGATGGTTAGCCGCTTTCAGGTGTATTGGCACACTAGGTAAGTCTGTAATTTATTTCCCCAAACAGCCATTATTTTTGTTTTATGTATACATATTACTCCAACCCATGGTTTCCAACTAATTTTATCCCACAGTTTCCCTGAGCAGAGCAGAGTTGTCATGTTTTGATGGGTTGACAACACAGGTAGAGGGACTGTCAGTAATGAAGAACAATGGCCATGTGATGTCAGGTAAGAAACATCACAATGGATGCTTGTTGTCAACAGTGCAAAATCATAGGGCTGTGGTCGGCACAAATGTACAAATTGGAAATAAATTGTTTTCAGAAAATGCTGGGGCATGAAATAATTTGCATGTTGACATATTTCCTGCACATTGTTATTTTATTTCATACATATACAAACACATGCAAAACCAGCCACTCTACAAGAAGGACTGAGCTCATAGATTCATAGCAAAACAAATGTGGCTGTGTGATTGAAACAGTTTGATCTTTTATTCATGGAAGTAATGAAAAGGAGAGTTACGGGAACAGATGACGGGGAAAGTGCAACTTCTGCTTCAAATAGGCTTTGCATCAGAATTGATAAATATTGACGCGAAATGGCACATCGTTCCATAACCTATTCAAATATTATTATATCTTGGCCGTCGCTGTCTAAATTGTAAAACTGTAAATTAAAACCACACTGAGAAATAAGCCTTTTGCATCCTAGCCTTCCAGCAGGCAATCGTGCCTCAAGTCTTTCAGGGAGGCAAAAATCAAGCCCATCTGTGTGTTGTACATGCTGTGCATCTAACATTGGTGTTGTTGCAAGGCTCTTTGCTTTTCTTAAAGGAAGAATTTGCGGGCTAGGAACAAAAATTATGTTTCAAGCTGAAGCAAAAAGTGCTGATGTTGATTTTCACTAGATCACAAAACATTTGAGTGCGGGGAATCATTGGCTATTTTTGTTGTACTTTTTGCATGGCAATATTTTTGTTCTAGTGTTAGAAATTAATTAGAAGTGAACGCCTGAAGAGTGATGTGCTATTTTTCCTTTGCTTCATTCATTTCCTGGCTCAGCCACGCTAATTGTCTTCACTCCCAGCATAATAATTTTTGAATGGAGAGTCTTGTCATTTCAAAGTTTAATACTGCCATTGAGCTAGTTGGGCAATCTATCTGGACATGATGTTTTCAGCAGTGAGGAGAACTGATGTAGAATTATCAGCTTGAGGCAGAATTTATTCGAAATGTCGTAAATAAATTAAACCTATCAGGACTGTTGCACTGTACATGACCATACATCTTAATTACTGGCCGATCTTGGAACTATTACATGCATAGACACTGCTGAATATGCTCATCAGTGCAACTAATTCATGATGAGCACAACTTGCCAAACGGATTTTGATTGTACATTTCCAATTTACGAAGCAGCTTGGCTGAAGTATGTATTGAACGCAAATGGGCCAAGGAGAAGCAATAATACATTGAGAAATCTGTGCAACGTATGCCAAGGCTATTTTCTGTAATTCTAGTTCCCCAATCTGGGGTAAGTGAAGGGGAGTCTATATTGGGAAATCAGTTTCATTATGTTTTGTCTTGGTTTAAGGCCTCATTCTACAATCCTAACAGGGTTGGATGGGTGCTTCATTGCTGAATGAAAAAGAAGGTGGGGGATTTCTTGCACATGGAAATGTCGATGCTGAATCTTCAACATGTCCAGTGAAGCCTGATGGGAACAAGGCCTTAATCTGGCCAACAAAAAGACGGGCATTCAGCAGGATCGCACAATTTAAAAATGCGCGCCTCAACCAGATAGACAGATTTTTGCAGTTGGCACTTGGTTATCATTCACTCAGTTTGCCGTGAGCTTCTTTTATTGGCACCAGAACGTTTGCTGCCAGGGATAAATAGCCCAAAGTGTGCAGGAGTGAAAAAAGAGATCAATGTGGCTGAGCAAACTGCCCAACAGGTGCTCTGCGCCCCCTACATGCCCCTGCACGAGGAAGTAAAGTTAGACTCTTTACCTGTTTCAATAATGGCTGTGCCAGCAAATCCAACCACGACATCTCAGTGAGACGTGTGCATCTGCTAAAGTATTTATGCTGGAAAGCAGCATCTCCAATCACAGCATCTCACACTCCATGTACTATTGTCTAAAAGAAGGAATGCCAAGGTGTTCAGGTACCAATGTTTCTTTCTGGGTATATCTGGCAAGGTGCCACCAACCATGTCTGCAGGCAATTGGAGAAGCGCAGATATCTATTAAGTGTATTATAAAAACAAAACATTGCGGGGCATTCTCTGCAGGGGGATTCTCCCTCCGCTGATAGCGCATCCCCTCCCGCGGGTTTCCCGGTGGCGTGGGGTGCCTACAATGGGGAATCCCACTGGCTAGTGGCAGGAACGGAGATTCCGTCTGTCAGCGATGGCATCTCACCGAGAAACACAGCTGGGGAGGCGGAGAATTCATCCCGTTATCTAAGGGATCCAGGTGGTACATTGCTGTTCACAATGGGGAAATATTAAGGTGGAATATTTATGATCAAAGTATAAAACCAAACAAACCTTTTTGAACGCGTGGTTTGGAATTCCTCTGGTTGCTGTTGTGTGTTTGGCATCACAAAAATACACATAGAGGACATCTTCAAGCATGCAATTCCAATGTTGCTGCACCCAGCAATCAGGCTACTTTTTAGGTACAGCAAAATATGTCACATCTTCCGATGATCAGATTGCATCATAAACAGTGCATTCATCAGCTGACATGCATATTTGTGTTACTTCCTATGATTCGTTGAAATGTAATTGTGTTCTATAGAATCTGTGGGACATATTTGCCATGTTGACATTTATGTATATGCTACGTGGCCGGATCACAAAGGCTTTGATGGTAATTGAGCCTCTCCAAAGACTCTTGTAGATAGATAAGGGGCGCGATCTAACCAATTTTGTTCTAAGTGTGATAGCGAGCGGGATTCGCCGAGTTTTTCCCGTCGGCCGACCCTGCAAGGCCATCACCGGTATTTAACATCAATGACTGTCCTGCCAGCTGATTTGCCGGGGCCATGCCTGGCAACTCCCCGCTAATGAGGCGGAGCAGCACTTAAACCGATCCCACAGAGCAAACCTTAGACAGCATGCAGCCATGCCACCGCGTAGTTCAGCTCCGCTATTCGGGGATGCCAACCTGGCCAGGCTCACGGATGCGGTGGAGCCCAGGAGGGATACTCTGTTCCTCTAAGGGGTTGGGAAGGTCAGCCACAGGGCAGCCAGTGCCACCTGGGAGGTGGTGGCAGTAGCTGTCAGCGCGGGGAGTGTGACCAGGAGGGCCACCACTCAGCGCCGCAAGAAGCTTAACGACCTCCAATGGGCTGCATGGGTGAGTTGACATCGGCCCCCTGCACCGGCCCCCCTGTTGCCCCCCCCCAGTGACTGCACCTGGCACAACCTCCCCCCTCCCCAGTAAGGTACCATGCCCATGCCCTGGTACACCACGGCACCCACTTGCACACCCCACCCATGCCCGGCAGTGGTACCCATGCCTGTTCCCTGCCATGCCCCCCCTTTCCTACCCCACCCAAGAAGCATGAAATGTTTGGCTCACGATGCCCCCTCTGTGGTCCAGCAGGAGAAGTTGGCGCACAATCGGCAGGAAATGCCCACACGGGCATTGGGTTGCCGGTCCACCCGGTCCTCACCCCCTACAAGGAACAAGCCTTGGAGGTCGCGGGGGTGGCTGAGGACAGATCGATCACCAACATGGAACTTGCCCGACAGCACAGAGGTGAGGATTCACCGGCCCTCACCCAGATGACGTGTCACATGTGAGTTGTTCATGCCAGCCTGCTGGTCCTTCCCTCTCACTGACCACATAATAATAACTTTATTCGTGTCATAAGTAGGCTTACATTAACTCTGCAATGAAGTTACTGTGAAAAGCCCTCAGTCGCCACTCTCTGGCGCCTGTTCGGGTACACAGAGGGAGAATTCAGAATGTCCAATTCACCTAACAGCACCCTTTCTGCCACAGGATCTCCAACTGGTGGTGCCGTCCCATCCGGGGTGCCCCCACCGCACCCCACACCCCGCCCCCTCCCCACCCCTCGCCTCCCAAGAGAGCATCCTTCTCCACTGTAGGAATTCTATGTGAAGCCTCCATCACGTTATTCCGCACTTCGGGCCAACGTGCACCTCGCCCACCCCCAGGCTCAATCCCTCCTGGCTCCTTATACCAGACCTGCCCCCCCCCCCCCCCCCCCGCCCCCGCCAACAAGGCATACCACGCACAGGTGATAGATGTGAGTGCGCACTCAGCAGATGGACTGGAGTCAGACTAGGGCATAGATTGTCGAGCACCAGAGCTCAGTTCACAGCGGGTTAGCATCACTCTCCTGCCATGTATATTGACCCACTGACAGGACCGACACAAGCCCATCACTGCGGACTGATGCAGGGCCGGCTCAAGGCACCGGCAACTCGGGCAGTCGCCCGGGGCGCCATGTGCGAGGGGGCGCCAGAGACTCGGGTCCCGCGCATGCACAGTTGGGCCGGTGCCAACCAGCGCATGCGCGGTGGCCGCCCTCCCCCAGGGCGGCCCCCCCCCGCTCGGTCCGCTCCCCCCGCCCACCCCCCTCGGTCCCCCCGCCCCCCCTCGGGTCCGCCCCCCCCGGCCCCCCCCTCGGGTCCGCCCCCCCCGCGGGTCTGCCCCCCTCGGCCCCCCCCGCCCTCGCCCCCCCCCCCTCGGCCCCGCCCCCCCCCCCAAGGGCGCCGAAGTTCATCTTGCCCGGGGCGCCAGCAACCCTAGGGCCGGCACTGGACTGATGTAACACAGAGGGTGGAATTGGGTGGTGGGCAGGGGAGAAATGGGGGAAGGTTGTGGGGGTTGATAAGTTGGATTGGGAGAGGGGGTGCGATGACGGAGTAAGCCACATCCTATGAGAAGCGAGTGAGGATGAGGGCCTCCCTGGTCCTGCAGACATGTCGGAGCCTCGCTGCCTGCCCTCCATCCTCCAGCTGGTCCTGTGGGTCCTCCCCGGGCCCATCTTCCAGATCTTCCTGATCCGGTTTCTCCTCGAAGGTGGCACATGTTCCTCGTCCTCCACCTCCAGCATGTCACCCCACTACTGTGCCAGGTTGTGGAGGGAACAGCAGACAACCACAAAGAGGACAACCCTCTGAGGGGTGTACTGCAGTGCACCAGCAGAGCGGTCGAGACATCAGAACCAAATTTTCAGTAGTCCTATGCTCCGCTCAATGACAGTTCGGGTAGTCATGTGGGCCTTGTTATATCGAGTCTCTGCATTGGCGACTGGTCTCTGTACTGGCGTCATTAGCCAGTTCCTATGTGGGTACCCCATATCCGCCAAAGAGCCAACCGGCCACCCTGGGGTGTCCCTCGAAGATGCCAGTGGTTTGCCGACTGTCCCACGATGTAACTATCGTGCACACTCCCTGCAAAGCGTGTACACATGTGCATGATCTTCAAGTTGGACATTCACAGAGTGGAAGACCTTCCTGTTGATGAAAGGTGCTCCCCGGCCGCATGGTCCGGGTGGTGGCTAGCAGACACTGCGCCCTCTTGTCTCCCTGGACCGGGGTGACCCACCCACTGATAGTGCATCCCCACTCGCGGGTAAACACCATTTGCATATTATTAGCGGGCCCGACCTGGTATTCTCCAGGGCCTCCACGATTCTTTCCTCCGATGGGCCGAGTTCCCAATGCCACGGTTCACTTGTGCTTTTAAAAATTGTGAAACCGGCGTCATGGTTGGTGAAGGAGGTAGGACACAGAGATGGGCGACTGTGAATGCCAGGCCTGTGTCTGGGGTGGAGGGCACCCTGCCAGGGTCGGGGAGGCGGAGGGGAGAGGGGGAGGTGACTGACCGAGGGGCGGGGCCTCACTACCCCACCCCCACACACCAGCTGGCCACAACCCGCCGGCAGCCCACCCAGGGCAGCACCCACAGTAGCCCCTATGGGGGTTGACGAGCGTACCGCTGGCAAGAGCAGTGCCAGCCGAGGTACCCCTGGTGGCTGTCCCGGTGACGGCTGCCTTGAACCTTTATGTGAGCGAGTCCTTTCGGGCGCCAAGTGGGGACCTATCTGAGATCTCACAGACCTCGCTGCGCTGGTGCGTCCATGCCATCATGGAGGCACGATATGCCCTGGTGGCTGAATATACCCATTTCAAAGTGGACCGTGCCCTGCTGGGCAGCAGGGTTCACTGCCATCACCAGGATGCCCCAGGTCCAGAGGGTGATTCAGGGATGTATGTCCATCTAGGGGCACCTGCAGATGACAGGCTTCTCTACACCAACCAAAAGGGTGACCATCAGCTACGCATCATTCACTTCTGTGCACGATACCCGGGCAGAGTGCACGTCCCCTTCATCCTGGAGGGGCTGGTTTAGCACAGGGCTAAATCCCTGGCTTTGAAAGCAGACCAAGGCAGGCCAGCAGTGTGGGTTCAATTCCCGTACCAGCCTCCCTGAACAGGCTCCGGAATGTGGCAACTAGGGGCTTTTCACAGTGACTTCATTTGAAGCCTACTTGTGACAATAAGCAATTTCCATTTCCATTTCCTGGCACACTTGACGATTCCTGACATGTTCCAGATGTCCCCCCGGCTGGGGGTTGGCTCCCGGGCAACAGGGGTTGTCCACTGCGGCCGTTGCCTCCAGAGGCCACAGACTGACGCAGAGACCCGCTACAACGACGCCCATACAACGACCAGGAGTGTGATCGAGCAGCGCTTCGACCTCCTGAGAGGCAGTTCAGGTATCTGGACCGCTTTGGCGGGGCCCTCCAGTATGACGCTGGGAGGGTCGCCCGCAGGGGCTGGTTTAGCACAGAGGGCTAAACAGCTGCCTTGTAATGCAGAACAAGGGCAGCAGCGTGGGTTCAATTCCTGTACCGGCCTCCCTGAACAGGCGCCGGAATGTGGCGACTAGGGGTTTTTCACAGTAACTTCATTGAAACCTACTTGTGACAATAAGCGATTATTATTATTATTATGGCGTCATGCTGTGTCCACCACAAGATTGCGCAGGAGAGGGGGAATGTGGTGGGGGAGAGGATGAACAGGCCTCATCTGACGAGGTGGTTGCGGGAGAGGGCGAGGATGGGCAGGACATATAGCCCAGGCAGGCATGGGAGGCCGCATGGCGTGTGCGCCAGGGCAAACGTGCAAGGGATGCTCTAATCACCTCCGGGGCAGGGGGGCGGGGGGGGTAGAGGGGGTGAGTGGCCAGGGGTACGGACACCGTATCTCAACCCCACACCCCCCTCAAACCCCCCCCTTACTGACAGCACCAAGGAAGGTTGTAAAAGTGGTAACATGTTTAATGTGAACAAATATTTACAGATTTTTGCCCGAGCCCCCATAACTAAACTATGCCCTTTACTTGTGCCAAATTAACTGATGTCTATCTTTCTGGCCTTACGGGCCCTAACGCTATGTCCAGGTGGTTCCCCAGATGGAACAGCCGGAATGGCGGCAGCCTGCTGTGATTCCTGCCCGTTTCAGCAGCTAAGTGCCGGCTAGAACGGAGATTTCACGGGAGTTTTACGTTGAAACATTCAGCGGCAACCCATCACCGGGACCGGTGAGGTGCTAACAGCGATGCCGGGTGAAACTCCCGATTCCCGTGCCGAAAACAACCGGAGAATGGCCATGTCCCAGGCCACGCATGCACATGGCGACGATCTGCAGAGATCGCACTGTACAACATGGAGGCAGCCGTGCGCAGACCCGACCCGCCATCCGCGATCCCACAGGCCATCCCCTGGCCACACCCTAGCCATCTCCCACCAGTCACCCTAGCCCACGCGGAAGCATGGATCCCGGTCAAGTGTGGTGGCGATGGACACTGTCTGCAGCTGCTCGGCCGGTTTCCCAACCGTTGATGCCTCACGTGTCCCGCGGCGGCAGGAACTCGGCCCATGGGGGGGGGGCGGAGCATTGTAGGAGGGCCTGCCAATGACGCGGCAACATCATTACGCATTTCCGAGGGGGCGGAGCATGGCTGCCCAGCGTCAAACCGCACTGGTCCTGATTTGGGCGTTGGAGTCGATTCTCCGCCCGATTGGCGATTACGATATCGACATCGGACAACGGAGAACCCCGCACTACTTATCACAGAGCAGCAACAAGCAAAGTAAATAAAATGTTAAACTGTGGACCTAAAGTAGCATAGCACTGGGTTAAGACCGGAGCTGGAATCCACCGGCCATTGGGGTCCTCTGTTCCCACCGACAGCGCACCCCTGCCAGCGATTTCCCAGAGGCATGGGGTGGTTTCAATGGGAGATCCCATTGACAAGCAGCGGGAACAGAGACTCCCGTCACCAGCGAACAGCGCGGCGCCGAGTAACACGCGGCTAGGAGTCGGGAGAATTCAGCCCTTGATTACCAACATACATGGGAGCCATGGAAACAGTTCACGGTAAAACCAGGAGACTTGATCCCTGGCATCAGAATGCTGGAATATGAAGAAAGACTGCGGGAATGCAGGTTTGTCAGTTTGCAAATGAAGCAACAAAGAGGCAATCTTATATGGGTGCCTGAAATAATAAACAATTGCGCAAAAGATTTAAGTGACACACAGAAAGTAGAAAAGAGATATAAAGAGGGAATTGAAAGCCCACCCCAACCCTGCCCCAACCTCCTTTTCTCTATCCCTCCCTCCTTGGCTCAAAGAGGTAGATTCTTAGGAGCGCCTGAAAGAAAGGAAGATGTACATCTATATCGCGACTTTTAGGATCTGAACCTGTTGCAAAGCACTTCAAAACTAATGAAATGTAGCCGTGTTGTGATGATGGAATCATGAGGGCAAAGCTCCACACAGCAAGTTCCCATTCTGGCAATTCTGCCAATTGCCAGAATTTTCTGGGCATTCATCCTGGCAGGGTCTTGTGGACCCGCCGATGGCACACCTTTGCTGCGGGTTTCTCAGTGCCGAGGGGCGCACTCAAAGGGAACCCCCGCTGACAATGGCGGGACCGAAAGATCTCAGCGTCAGCCAATGATGGGCCGGAGCATCCGGAGAAAACCCACGCAGACACGGGGAGAACATGCAGACTCCGCACAGTGACCCAAGCTGGGAATCGAACCTGGGACACTGGAGCAAAATTGCTACCCACTGTGCTACTTTGCGACCCATAACTGCCCTGCACATCTTTGAAATGGTGTCATGATCTTTTATGTCCAATTTAGAGGGTAGATGAAGCCTCAGTTTAATGTCTCATCTGAAAATCAGCGCATCCAACAGTGCAGCACTCCCTCAGCACTACCCTGGAGTGTCAGCCTAGATTTCTGAGCTCAAGTCCTGGAATGATACTTGAACATACAACCGTCTGACCTGGAGACAAGAATGTTACCAACTGAGTCATGTGGAGAGGTTACGGGAGAGAATTCACAGCTTTGGGCATGGCAAAAGAAGGCTGCCAATGGTAGAAAATCAGAGATCTGCAAGGGACCAGAATTGGAGGCATATGGTTATCATAGAATCATAGAATCTCAATTGTGCAGAAGGAGGTCATTTGGCCTCTTGAGCCTCCACCGGCCCTTGGAAAGCGAGCACCCTACTTAAGCCCATGTGCCCATCCTATCCCTGAAACTCCTACCTAACTTTTTGGACACAAAGCGTCAATTTAGCATGACCAATTCACCTAACCTGCACATCTTTGGACTGTGGGAGAAAACCAGAGCACCCAGAGGAAACCCACGCAGACATGAAGGTAGAAATTGCAATCACCACACAGTCACCGGAGGCTGGAATTGAACCAGGGTCCCTGTAGCTGTGAGGCAGCACTGTGCCACCCTGCTGCCCCCGGGGGTTCTGGGCAGAAGGAGGTTAAAGAGAGATCGAGAAGGAAAAGGAATGTTCCAGACGCCACAATGAAACCTAAGGCCTCTCCTGTCCAGCCTTGCCCTCTCTTCACAGCAATCCCATCTGACCCCATCTTTCTCTCCCTAAAATCACTTTCCTTCCCAGCTGCTCCCCCCCCCCCCCCCCCCCCCCCCCCCACCCCAATCATGGGAAGCAGCCACCTGATGCCTGAAGTTCAGCTGCTGCCCAATGAGTTTGGGCAGAAGCTTGACCTCCAATATTAACATCTATTATTAATTCTACTGCCTTTCAACTGTTTCTTTGATGGCATTCCATAACCTGACAATCCTGCTGAAGTTTTTTTCGTTCTTCTTGTGATCATTCCACATGCGCCATTTAATTACTGGCCAATAATTTATTCATTTCCCTTTCAAGATACTTCATGATTTTCAACACATCTTATGACTGAACTAATAACTTATCGAACGCTAGATTTTGTTTTGTTATTGCACCGTTTATCACATGACAGGAAGAGATGACAAAACTGAGATTTTTGGGTAAATACATTTCACACAAGAAAGGTCTGAGATATAGAGGTTTCCTTGCTAGATGTTGCCAAGATTGTTTTGCATTGTATAACATCATTACCCATTTTTCTATTGAGGTTACAGCCATTTTTTCCAAAAGATTAAGAGCTGCTAGTCAGCATTCAAACAATTCAGCTTAATTTTATTTTTCCATTTTGGTATTGATGTTTGACATTTTGATTCCCTCAAAGCAGTTACATGGATATATGGCTCCTTTTCAAATCTCTCTGTGTTAGATTTATATTCAGCCTCAAATTTTAAACATAAGATACATAAAGGCAGTGAAATTTCCTTGCCGTTATTTCCTTTGTATTTCTAGACAGCCTTCATGCGAATACAATGTCTTTAATATCAAACATTTTAAATGATGCTTGAAATATCAGTCACTTGACTTTGATGTCACACACAATTAAATTCAACCCATCTTCTCTCAGTTAATAACAGCAATCTCACCAAGTCTAGTGCCTAATTAATACATGCTATTTGTCACATAGCAGTGACACATGCATTTCAGAGTGCCTGAAATGTTGTTTGGTACTGAGGTGCAGCTAGCCAGCCCTGCGACAGTGAATCTGTCTTATGTTTGATTGGCTTTAATGATATCAAAAGGCTCCAGAGTCTTGTGTGTTCAAGCTGGGACTCGACAGTGCATAGAAGGTGTTACTGATGCGTTGGTTCCCTTTAGGCTGCTAAATGGTGAGGTATTTAGGAAGATATGTAGCTAGAACTGAAAGGTTCATACTCACTAATTCATTAAGGTGGACGACAGAAGGAGAAAAGATCATTCCTATGGTGATTTGTTTAACCTTGTCGGAATTCTGCTGTTTTAAAGCTATGTGATACAATACACAGTCATAAATTTTCTTATTTTGCCTTATCTGTTTCATAACTCTTAATGCAGAGCTTTGCACAAAAAGGAAAAAAATATTAGAAATCGCTGAAAGTATATTGTAAACACCAGTTAAAATTGACAGAATAAGTGCTGGAGACATTTTCCCATCAGAACATCAAAAAAATAATAATAGTATTTTTCTCTCATTATTCTTCCTTTATGCATCACTATTAGATTCAAAGGATTTTTTTCTTACCAAATATGTGTTAGCAATAGCCACAAAAGTGATTTGTAGAAAATTGCTGTGTACAATTGTATTTACGTTAGGTGAATGCAGAATGTTAATAGCTTGGTGTTTCCTCAGGAGGAGCATATGAATGAAGCTGATTATAAGGCTCAGATTACAATTGGAAGGTACCTCACATAGAGCTCCGAGGAATGAGTTTTTGTTTTTTGAAAGAAGAACGTGCGGGCTTGCAAAGGAACATCAGTGACCTTATCATGTGATGCTTAACGTATTGGATTCCTTTCTCAGGTTTTTTTGAACAGAAACATTAAACCGTTTATATTACGTGTATTAAAATAATATAGTGGAGGGAGGAATTTTGTTTTAGTGCGTTCAGCAATTGTGCAATAATCACACCGCTGTCACTTTTAAGCCTCTTATAGGATGATTCATTAATAATTAGCATATATTAATCTCATTATTTCGCACATTTTTCCAAGGCATTAATACATTGACATGTGTGCAAAATGTCAGCAGTGAAGGTACCACAACAAGCTTGACATTGTTTGTGCAGGCAACTAACGTGCTGCCTAAGCAGAGATGTGCAGAGTTTATTGAGCTGCTGTACCCATCTCAGATGTTTGCCAAATAACACCAACTCCATCATCGCCAACTCAGCTAGTACTGTTGCAAAAATAGTGTCGTTTCTTCGATAGTAGGTATCAACCTTACCTGATTTTACAGTGTATTTGTACATGAGTTGACACAGCAACAAGCATTAGCTGCACCAGATGCGAGCCGGAGTGAATGCATTCGAGGGAATACAAATCTCCAGCTGGGTATGATTTGTGTTGTTGGGTTTGTCCTCCTACCAAGTGGTTTATGGAAATGGGGGTCAGGTTGTAGGGATCTTGTATCCCACAGCGGTTGTATCTTTATGTTGGCACAGATTCAATTAACTTATTGAAGTCCTGGGGTCATTTTCAAATATAAGTGTGTTATGATGGAAGCTAGCTAGTGAGTGTGACAGAATGGGGGAAAAAAAACATTAGCGAAATTGAGCTCCAGAGGTCTGGGAAGAAGGGAATTAATGGTAGAGCAAGGACAAGACCGAGTGTAGGAGAAAAGTGTCAGTAAGTGCTTGTGAAGAGTTCTCTCTTATCTGTTAGTTATGATGCTGCACAACCTTCTGGAGTCGACTTTCATGTTGCTGCCTGGGCATAAAGATGACGCTGTTGTTTAGTCATGATACTGCCAGATTTTCATTCCATCAGAAATCAGATAGCATTTATAATGGGCAGCCCACGTGCAATGCCAGTTTTACTACCAAGCGTTAAGTTGAACATCTACCCCATATTTTATTCTGATGAAATTATCCTCACTGAAAGAACAGACAAAGCAAAGTGCAAAAGACAGGTCAATTAATCTGCAGTTGGTTTTGTAGCTCGTCAATCCTATCTTTAGAATTAAAGTTATTTGGGCCGCACGGTGGCATGGTGGTTAGCACTGCTGCCTCACGGCGCCGAGGGCCCGTGTTCCATCCCGGCTCCGGGTCATTGTCCATGTGGAGTTTGCACATTCTCCCCGTGTCTGCGTGGGTCTCACAACTGTGCTGTTCTGTGTGTTGCTAAATTCAGGATGGTTGGCATAGTGTTCACAAAGACCACAAAATAGCTGGAACTTGAACAAAGCTATAAATTTATTAACACTAATAATTTGGATTCGACACATACTGCTAAATAATACAGTTTAAAAAAAATAAATTTAGAGCACCCAATTCATTTTTTCCAATTAAGGGGCAATTTAGCGTGTTCAATCCACCTACCCTGCACATCTTTGTGTGTGGGGGCAGGGCCGGCTCAAGGTACTGGCAACTCGGGCAGTCGCCCGGGGCGCCATGTGCTGGGGGCGCCATCAAGGAGTGCGGGTCCCGCGCATGCGCAGTTGGGCCGGTGCCAACCAGCGCATGCGCAGTGGCCGCCCTCCCTCAGGCCGCCCAGCACAAACATGGCGGATGGATCCAGGTTCGCCGGTGGTCACTCTGGCCCCCCCCCCTCGGGCCCCCTCCGCCCCCCCCCCCCGCCTCCCCCCCTCCGGCCCCACCCCTCCGGCCCCCCCGCCTCCCCCCCGCCCGGCCCCGCCCCCCGGCCCCGCCCCCCTGCCCCCACCCACCGGCCCCGCCCCCCCGGCACCGCCCCCCCCCCCCCCCCCCCGAAGAGCGCCGAAGTTCAGCTTGCCCGGGGCGCCAGCAACCCTAGGGCCAGCGCTGTGTGGGGGTGAAACCTACGCAAACACGGGGAGAATGTGCAAACTCCACACGGACAGTGACCCAGAGCCGAGATAGAACTTGGGACCTAGGCGCCGTGAGACTGCAATGCCAACCACTGCGCTACCATGCTGTCCTTATACACAGTTGATTCTATTCTCCATTTTCACATTTTCCTTCAAAATCTACACCCCACCAACAAGCGGTAAACGGTAACAAATACAAAGTCAATACCCTTAACAACAATGACGATCCCATCCTCCCACCACCCCAAACAACGGCCCACCTATCAATATATACATCAAATCAAACAAACTCTCTCACGGTGGAAAAAAAACAACGGAGAAAAAGAAAAAGGAGTCCGGAATCGCCCATGGTCACCATTAACCTATAGAATCCACCCCCCGACACACAATGCCATCCAACCTCCAAAAGAGTACCGTAAATGACACCCAACAGTTGTAAACCACCCCCCCCCCCCGCCCCAATTCCTCCCCTCCACTTCCTCTTGTAAAAATCCTCCCCCCAACCTCAACTCCTTCCCCCCAGCTTTCCACCCCGGCTAGACTCATCGGACCCTGTTCTGCCAGGCTCCGATGGCCGCAGCCCCTCCCCCCACCTCATCCCCACTCACTGGCCGGCTTAAACCGGCCAGCGTGGAGACCCCCGCCCGGGTCTCTTTCCCCCTTGCCCGGCCCCAGGAAAACCCAGAAATCCCCTTTAGCACAGAAACCCCGCTACACACCCATACCCCAAAGAACCCTCATTACGAGTGAAAGTCCCATCTCTTCCCTTGTCCAAATATATACAACGTTGGCTCCTTTAGCCCATACACCAGCATGCAGTGAAACAAAAAAGAAAAAATACAGTCATGAGGCTACATCGGTACATGACCATTTCTCAAATCTGCCACAGTCCTAGTGCCTTCGCAAACTCCTCCGCTTCCGCCGTCCCAAATTAAAAGTCTTTGAACTTGTAGGTCACCCTCAGCTTCGCTGGATATACAATGCCGCACTGCACCTTGCTAATGTACAGTGCCCTCTTCACCCGGTTGAAGGCAGCCCGCCTCCTCACCAGCTCCACCGTAAAGTCCTGGCATACGCGTATACCAGCTCCAGCCCACTGCACCACCCGCTTCTGCTTAGCCCAGCAAAGGACCTTCTCCTTTACACTACTCTTGACGGCTCACTCGACTTTGGTACAGGCCGCTATGACCGATGAGCCCGATCCTGTTCATATTGGGAGGGATCGTCCCCCTCCCTCAATAGTTTCGCCAACATTGTGGCAAAATACTCAGTTGGCCTCGGTCCTTCCACTCCTACGGGCAGCCCCAGAATCCTCAAATTGTGTCGCCTGGATCTGTTTTCCAGGTCTTCCATTTTGCCTCGCAGATCCTTGTTGATCTTTATCACCTTCCGCATCTCCATCCCCATCAAGGTAAGTTGATCACCGTGCTGTAATAATGTCTCTTCCACTTCCTTCAGCACCACACCTTGCTCTCGCACCTCCGCCACTGCGTTCGCCACCGCCGTCCTCAACAGGGTAATCGCCTCCTCCACCAGCACTTTCAAAATTGCCCCCATCTCCTTCCTCATTATCTCCATGTGTTTTGTGAACTGCCTTTCGACTTCCACGGCCATCACCTTAGTTATTTCTTCAGCCATTAGCAATGCGACCTCTCCTCTCCAGGCTCCAGCCTCCATTTTCTTTACCGACCCCGCGGTGACCTTGCCACTCCCCAACAGACTTTCAGCTGCTTTTTTCACAGCCGTTTTTTTACTGATCCTCGACATTCCCCTTCCCTGTGCTTTCTCCTGACTTTCACTGCCTTCGCTGACCCTAGGACCGGGCGTTGAAAAAATGAAATGAAAATCGCTTATTGTCACGAGTAGGCTTCAATGAAGTTACTGTGAAAAGCCCCTAGTCGCCACATTCCGGCGCCTGTTCGGGGAGGCTGGTACGGGAATTGAACCGTGCTGCTGGCCTGCCTTGGTCTGCTTTAAAAGCCAGCTATTTAGCCCAGTGTGCTAAACCAGCCCCTCACAGTTAAGCCCCGACAATGCCGTTCCCGAAAGGGAGGCCTCCAACGTGCGGCTGCTTCCCGCCCGCCGTCACCGGAAGTTGACACAGTTGATTATTAACATATAATCTACACTCATCTACAACTAATCTCTGTACTATTATAAACTATGATTCGCTCTCACTCACACTATCTTTCCTTTAATCTGTACTCTAGTTAACTCCTTTAGCATCCCCCCCCCCCCCCCCCCCCCCCCCCATCCACAAGGCTTAGCATCAATGTCTTATCTACTTGTAACTCTAGCTCTCTCTAGTGGCTATTCTATACATTTCATTAACCCTTGTAGTTCTTACATTTATGATAATACCACAACCTCTACAACCCAAAGATGTTCAGGGTAGGTAGATTGGCCACGCTAATTTGCCCTTTAATTGGAAAAAAAATTGGGCACTTTAAATTGAAAAAGAAAGAATTCAAGTTATTTCCTAGGGTAGCAATTGTAAGACAGTGACTTGCTGTATGAATGAGTGGTTGTCTGGAATATTTTAGATTTTTGCAATAACTAAATGGCAGTGATAGTTGGTTACATAGAATTCCGATGCCAGATAAACCTGTCCTCATTGAGAATTTTACCATTAATCTTTCAAAATTATATTGCAGTTCCTTTCATTTGAATAAAAATCAATTTAACCATTTGATTTGTGAATTGAATAATTGCATAGGCTTACATTTCGGTCTGGCGTAGAAGTTTTTTCAGTCATGGTAGACATTTATGATCGCAGAATTTGACTCCATAGCTTCTGTGCAACAGGGGCCATCCAAAATGGTGGCCCCGCCAGGTGCATGTGCCTTTTCCCATGAGATAATTTAATCATCCCGAGAATCAGCCTAGTGAGACTTCCTTCTCTGTGGACTTCTTCCAATCATCCCTCCTTAAGTAAGGAGCACAAAACTGTGCGGGGTACCCTCAGAGATGCCTCACCAACGCCCTGCACAGCTGTAATAAGTCTTCCCTACTTCTTTGCTCCATCGCTCTTGTAATAAGTGCCAACATTCAATCAGTGTCCGAATGTCTTGTGATTCATGTACAAAGGTACGCAAATCTCTCACCTCTGTTCATATTTATACCATCGCCATCTTGCATAACAGAAGACATTGTGGGATGAGGGTGAAGTCGGATGTGAGAAAATGGATGATGCCTGAGAATATCGACACCTCCTGCAGTTTCAGTCCTGCCAATGACCATAGCCTCAGTCCTGGCCACTCCAGTAATGGTGAGCAATGTCTGCTCCATTGGAGGGCATCATGAAGCCATACTGGCAAAGTTCTGTTTAGATACTGCTGACTCTGGTTGTGTACCTACCTTGTTCTCAAAGAGAGAGGAAAGTGTATCAGTGTGTAAGTTTGAATAACGTGCATGTCATAGAGCTGTGCGTGCAAGCTGATGAGTCATGCATGTGTGAGGCTTACAGAAGGCGGGGTTGTGAGCGGGATGATGGTATTGTAATAGTAATGTCAATGAGCTATAAATCCAGTGGCCCAGGCTGATGCTTTGAAGTCACAGGTTCAAATCATGACAGCAGGTGGAATTTAAATTCAATTACTAAATCTGGAATATAAAGCTAGCCATTGCTGCAAAGAACCATCTGGCTCACTAAAATGTTCTTTTGGGACGGAAGTCTGCTGTCCATACCTCAGTCCAGCATACACGTGATTCCAGACACACAGTGGTTCACTCTTAAATGTTCAGTTGAAGGACAATTAGGGATGGGCAATGAATGGTGGCTTGCCACATTGGGAGGTGCAACACATGGCTAGTTAATGGGCAGCCAGTGTGAAATAGGCACCGGGAAGTGTTCAGCGCTCCCGAGGAGGGCAGGAATGACTCGACGCCGAGAAGAGGGAAAGTGCGGGCTGAAGCTTCCAAAGTGTTCCCTCAAAGGGACAGCTGCTGCGGAGCTGTCTCAGGAGCTGCAGACCTGTAGAAAACAAACCACAACTTGAAAGCACTGCAAACTGCATCCAGGCAGTGCATTTAAACGCAAAACTCATTGCCCCGACACCACGTACATTTCATTTCACCCCTCACATTTCATCTCGTCCTGGAGCATAAAGGTTTCCTGACTAACTGGCCCAATCGTCAAACATATAGGTAGACAGGCCACGTAAAGTTGCTTTCAATTTGCCCTGGAATGGGCTAAATTGCCTGCTTGATTGCTGGCGGGCGTGCTTCCGACTCCTTTGCGCACCCACAAACCAAAATATTGCCCACGTGTGCCATGATGTTGGGATGCGCGTCCCACACCCTCTCGTGTCATTTCATGCACTTCTGGGTTGGGAACGCACCCTTCTGAGCAATGTATAATTCTGGCCCCTGACCCTGCCTTTAGAATGTAAACATGTACAATGGCCTTTTCACATGACTGGCCAAATATGTGACTCAGTAAGATATATTGACAATGATGATCCTCAGCTCCACAATATTTCTGACAATAAAACGTTTCTCTCATGGATATAAATTGAATGTATAAAGATGCTTATTGGTGAAACCAGCAAAAGGTCACAAAGCAGCTTATAAGAACTACTAAAAGGGATTATGAGAGGAAACTTGCAAGGGATATCAGAAGTAATAAGAAGAAATCTTATAGAGCAATGCAGGCCCACTAAAAACTGTAAATGGACATATTGTCAGTGGTAATGGGGAGATGGCAAACATGCTGAATAATTACTTTGTCTCAGTATTTACAGTAGATGAGGAGAATAAGTTGACAGAAGTCCTGAAACAAATCATAGTCAATACAATACAATTAACGTAAGTACAGCATCACTAACGAGTAAATTAATGAAATTAATGGAATTTGAAGGTAAGGTAATGCCTGACTAATCTTATTTAATTTTTTGAAGCGGTGAATAATGTAGTGGACAGGGGATTGTCTATGGATGTCATTTATGCGGTCTTCCAAAAGGCATTTCAGAAAGTCCCACACAAGAGATTTTTTAAAAATAAAGTTAGAGTGGCCAATTAATTTTTTTTCCAATTAAGGGGCAATTTAGCGTGGCCAATCCATCTACCCTGCATATCTTTGCATTGTGGCGGTGAGACCCACGGAAACCCGGGGAGAATGTGCAAACTCCACACGGACAGTCGCCCGGGGCCGGGATTGAACCTGGGCCCTCGGCGCCGTGACAAATCTCCAGGATCTGATGGTTTTCATCCAAGGGTGTTAAAGGAAGCAAGGAAGCACATTGTAGGAACACTAAGTATAATCTTCCAGAGTTCCCGAGACTCAGGAGTAGTCTCTCTGGTTTGGAAAATTGCTCATGTCACTCCACTTTTTAACAGGAGGGAAAAGGGGAAAGCAGGGAATTCCAGGTCAATTAGCCTAACACCTGAGGTGGGGGAAATAGCTGGAGTCTATAATCAGGGATGAGGTAACTGAACATCCTGAAAGACTTTGGTCGATCAGGGAGATCCAGCATGGATTTTGAAGGCAAGGGAATGCCTGACTAATCTTATTGAATTTTTTGAAGAGGTGACTAATGTGATGGACAGGGAAATGTCTATGGATGTCATTTATGTGGACTTCCAAAAGGTATTTCATAAAGTCCCGTACAAGAGATTGTTTTAAAAAAAATAAATTTAGAGTGGCCAATTATTTTTTTTTACAATTAAAGGGCAATTTAGCATGGCCAATTCACCTACCCTGCACATCTTTGCGTTGTGGAGGTGAGACCCACGCAAACACGGGAGAATGTGCAAACTCCACACGGACAGTCACCCGGGGCCAGGAGCAAACCCAGGACCTCGGCGCCGTGATACAGTAGTGCTAACCACAACACACAAGAGATTGTTAGCTAAGGTGGAAGCTCACGAAGATAAGGGCAAATTATTGACATGGTTAGGAAATTGAGTGCCAGACAACAGAGAGTAGGGATAATAGGTAATTACTCTGATTGGCAGGAGGTGACTCGTGGTGTGCCACAGGGATTTGTGTTGGGGCCTCAATTATTCATTAATGACTTGGATGATGGTATAGAAAGTTATATATCCAAATTTGCAGAATTTATAAAGTTATGTGGCATTGTAGACAACCTAGATTATAACATAAAATTGCAAGGAGATATTAGCAAACTAGGTGAATGGGCAAAATTGTGGCAGAAGGAATTTAATGTACGAAAGTGTGAATTACCCATTTTAGACCAAAAAAGGATGGAGCAGATTGCTTTCTAAATGGAATATGGTTTGATACAGTGGGTGTCCAAAGAGACTTGGGGGTTCAGTTGCATATGTCCTTAAAATGCCGGGACCAAGTGCAGAAAATAATTTAAAAAGCTAATAGAATGCCAGCGTTTATATCTTGAGGTTTGGAATATAAAGACACAGGGTCGGAGACTCCCCGGAAAGACGCAAGAATCGTGCCCCGCCACTGGCTTACCTATTACAATTACCGGGCGCCCGCGGGATCACCGCCGCACCGGTCGGGGCCTTTGAAAGCGCCCCCCCCCCCCCACCCCCCGACAATTCTCTGGGCCCCGACGGGCCGAGTGGCCGCCAAGTTCGGTCGAGTCCCTCCGCCGTGGGTTACTCAGGTCTCACACGGCGGGACCTGGAAGGTGTGAGGGGGGGGGGTGGGGGGGGGCGTGCGGCGGGTATCCGACCCCAAGGGAGGCCTCCACAATGGCCTGGCCCGCGATCGGGGCCTACCAATCGGCGGGCAGGCTGGTTCCGTGGGGGCCTATGTTCCTCCACCCCTATGGGCTCCGCCATATTGCCCGGGGGCCGGCGTGGAGATGGGAACCCAGGCGCATGTGCGGAATCACGCCGGCCGTTCCGCGCAAGCGCGGAATCACGCCGGCCATAGCGCGCATGTGTGAACTCGTACCGGCCGTTCCGCCCAGCTGGAGCTGCGGGGACCACTCCGGCGCCGACCTAGCCCCCTAGGAAGGGGAGCATTCCTCATTATCGGGGACCATTTATCCCGGAGTGGTTGGCGCCACTTTACACGCCGGCGTCAGAACTTGGCCACGAGATTGGAGAATCCCGGCCACAGGGTTCATGCTGCAGCTATACAAAACCCTGATTAGAGCCCACTTGGACAACTGTGAGCAATTCTGGTCACCACACCTGAGGAAGGATATTTTGGCCATGGAAAGAGTGCAACATAAGTTCACAAAAACTGATACCTGGATTACAGGGGTTGAGTTACGAGGAGAGATTACTCAAATTAGACCTGTTTTTGCTCGAATTTAGAAGGTTAAGGGATGATCTGATCGAAGTATTCAAGATATTAACAGGGAAAGGCAGGTCCACTGGTTGAAGATTCTAAAACTAGGGGGCATAGTCTAAACATTAGGACCAGCCCATTCAGGAGAGATGTTAGGAAGAACCTCTTCACTCAAAGGGTGGTAGAGGTTTGAAACTTTCTCCAACAAACAGCAGTTGAAGCGAGAACAGTTGTTAATGTTAAATCTGAGATAGATTTTTGTTCCGCAAAAACATTAAGGGCTATGGGCCAAAGGCAGGTTAATGGAGTTAGGTCATAGATCAATCATCAGGCTCGAGGGGGCGAATGGCCTACTCCTGTTCCTATGTTCCTACTTGTGTACATAACGTTGAAGATATGAATAAGAATTTCAATTTTGAGTGTTAATTGGGATCCCCCAATGGAAATTAAATATTCCCATTTATCAAAGCTGCATCATGTTTGATGGAAAATCCATTGGTATTTGAGGAATTGCTCTGATAAAGAAATATGTATTGTCCTCCGATTAACTGCAATCAATTGTGTAATAGTATATTGTTACAGCATGAATCTGGAGATTAAGTGGCACTTCATATCTGTAAATGTGAAATTTTGTTAATTATGAATCTTTTGTAATTTGCAAATTATTTAATCAAAAAATGTAATTAGTTGCTAGAAAAGTAAAGGCCATGGGATTGGGAAAATATGTTATTAACTATGCTTGAATATATTCCCAAATATAAAGAAACTTTGCTCTCTGAGCAAAATAGGTTGGTAATTAATTGCGCAAAGGCAAGATGGGCTTGTTCATCATTGTCAGTGTAAATTACAAATGTATTTATAAAATCTCTCTGTTAAATTAAAAGATATTGAATGAATATCTTACCCCACACAAAATCATCTCTTCCTCCCCCCCCCCCCCCCCCCCCCTCCCCCCCCCCCCCTCATAGAATTACAGCACAGAAATAAACTATTCTTTTTGGAAGGCTGTGATTAGCAGCGTTCCACAGGGATCAGTTCTGGGGCCTTTGTTGTTCGGGTGTATAGAAATTATTTGTAAGAAAATGTAGCTGGTCAGATTAGTAAATTTGCAGACAACACAAAAATTGGTGGAGTTGTGGATAGTGAAGAGGATTGTCAGAGGATACAGCAGGATATAAATTGGGTGGAGTCTTAGGCGGAGAAATGGCAGGTGGAGTTTAATCCAGACAAGTGTGAGGTAATACACTTTGGAAGGTCCAATGCATGTAGGAATTACACAATAAATGGTAGAACTCTTGCTAGTACTCTAGTACTGACAGGCAGAGAGATCTGTGCGTGCATGTCCGCGATCAATGAAAGTGGCAACGCATGTGGATAACGTGGTCGAGGAGGCATTCCGCATGCTGGTCTTCATCAGTCGGGGCATTGAATATAAAAATTGGCAAGTCATGTTGCAGCTGTACAGGACCTTAGTTAGGCTTCATTTGGAATATTGTGTACAATTCTGGTCGCCACACTACTAGAAGGATGTGGATGCGTTGGAGAGGGTACAGAAGCGGTTTACTAGGGTGTTGCCTGGTATGGAGGGCATTAGCTATGAGGAGAGGTTAGATAAACTCGGTCTGTTCTCACTTGAACGACGGAGGTTTACAGGATACCTGATAGAGAGCAACAAGATTATGAGTGGCATGAACGGAGTGGATCGTCAGATCCTCTTTCCTAGGGTAGGAGAGTCAAGTACTACGGGACATAGGTTTATGATGCGTGAGGAAAAGTTTAGAACAGATGTACAAGGCAAGTTTGTTACACAGAGGGTGGTAAATATATGGAACGTGCTGCCTGGGGAGGTGGTGGGAGCAGGTACGATAGCGGCATTTAAGGGGCATCTAGATAAATATATGAATAGGGTGGGAATAGAAGGATACGGAGTCCGTAAGTGCATACGGTTTTAGTTTAGGCAGGTACCATGGTTGGCGCAAGCTTGGAGGGCCGAAGGGCCTGTTCCTGTGCTGTATTGTTCTTTGCTCTTTGTTGCTTATTCAGTCCATCAGAGTAATGCCACTGCTAATCCTGAAATGACATTTTCACAACCTTCTCAGCTTCCTTTTTATATCCATTCTTTTCAAATACCTATCCAATTCCATTTTTTAAAAAAATGTCTCCGCTTCAAAGGTCATTTGAGGGTAAAGCATTCTGGGGAGGGGGTGAAAATAGTCTTTGCCAGCATGTCAAAGTGACTGACAATGAATCAGCAGTCTGTTTTACACCCTGCCTCGCCTCTATTTCCAGCGTAGATAGATCTCCCCTTCTCTGTGTTCTAATAATTCTCCTTGTGAGAATAAAAATCACCTCTAATTTTCATCTCTGTTCTTTCATATAAATCCTGACACAATGCCCTGGTGTTACTGATTTGCCTCTAATGGAAACAATCACTTTTGGGGCCAATGTTGAACATTTCGTTGGTCCGCCATATATGTCTCTGCTTCAGGAGAAAGGATGGTTCATCTTTTGAATCACCCTTCATCATTGAAGCTTATTATTTTTGCTATACTCAAATTTGTTGCAATACTCCAATGTGTGACATGGCCTGATTTTTTAGGATAGCGGGAGAGAGAGAGAGAACAGCCTTCAGGCTGTTTCCTCTGCTGAAGACTTCCATTACACTGCCTGTCTCACAATCTCTCTCTGGTGACTGGACAACCTTGTCTTGAAATACTTCACCCATTGTGTATTTCCAAGAGGTTTTGGTGTGCCAGTCTGTGGCAACCATTCTTTCAAGTCCAGTACTTTGTATTTTTAGACAAGTTTCGATGGATACCTCGATTGTAGGCAATGTCTCTTCACACTCTCCTGTGAGTGATATGTTTGTTTCTCACCAACATCTTGGAAAGTGGAGCTGGATTCTCCACCTCGCAACGCCGGAAACGGGAATTGTGATCGGGAGGAGAATCGGGTGTTCTGCAAAAATCGAGGTTCACCCCCAGCGCTGATTCGGGCGTTATGCTCTGGTCCCTATCTGCCGGCAAAAAACTAGGTTTGCGCCTGCTCTGGTGGGGGCAAACTGTCAGGCTTCTTGGGCGGTTATTGCCCGGGCAGGGGGAGCAGCAGCGGTGACCGATTTGTTGCTGAGTCCGTAGACTCGGGGTATCCCCCTTGGGATCGGGGTGGCCTGGCTCAGACCACAATTGCTGCAGTCTGTCTTTGAAATGCACCCATTTGGAGCTTCATGCAGACTCCTGGCTGCTCACACTGCTGAGTGCTGCTTGTGTCCTTTGAATGCTCAGAAGGCCTCTGGTTATTTGGGAGCCCACCCAGGCCATTCTTCTGGAAACCTCATACTTCAGTTGTTTCATCAAGTTCAATCAGGGGCCCTCAAGGTGTTGGCACTCCTCAGAAAGACTGCTGTACTGCAGAGGAAGCAAGTGATCATCCGAGCTCACCTCGACAGAAGGACATCTGCAATGTGGCCTTTGGAGCCATCAGACCTGAAGACATAGAAGCAGAATTAGGCCACTCGACTCATCAGGTCTGCTCCGACGTTCAATCATAGCTGATATTTTTCTCATCCCCATTCTCCTGCCTTCTCCCCATAACCCCTGATCCCCTTATTGAACAGGAACCTATCTATCTCTGTCTGAAAGACACTCAGTGGCCTCCACACCCTTTTGCGGCAAAGAGTTCCACCGATTCACCACCTCTCAAGCCAAAGGCCACACTAGTGACCCTCCACCCCTGAGAATCACCAGCTGTCTCCTCCTGGTGAGGCTGGCAGTGCTGACTGCCTCTGCCACCACCTCCCGGGCGGTGTTCAGGAGGGCAGGCGGTGAACCCTGGGGAAGAGGGTGCCCCTCTGCTCCTCACTGGCATGGAGCTGTGGGTCCATCTCGGACTCCCGAACTCGAGAGACAGGTCTTTTGTGAGCCATCTAGGTGGCTGCAGTGAGTGTGTGTATTAAGTGGAGTGCTTAAAAATAGCTCCAGCTGCCAGGCTGTTCAGCACTAACTGCGGCCCCAGTGGTCAGAATGCCCGCTGGGCCGGGAATTGCTCTCAATTCGTGTAGGCAGAGTGCTGACCCATTTGCATGTCCTGATTTGTTTACCAAATAGCGCCCTCAACTGGAACCCAAACCGCACGCAATTCAGTCCCAACGACAACACTTGGAGGGCTGGATTCTCCGATTCTGCGGCTATATTAGGTGGATTGGCTATGTTAAATTGTCCTTAGTGTCCAAAAAGGTTAGGAGGGGTTATTGGGTCATGGGGATAAGGTGAAAGTGAGGGCTTAAGTGGGTCGGTGCAGACTCGATGGGCCGAATGGCCTCCTTCTGCACTGTCTATTCTATGTGTGTATGTTCTGTCTAGGTTGGTCCGCAGGATCCGTCTGGCCTTAGGACCAAAAGCTCAGCCCCTGGCTTTACCTGTCAATACGGACGCAGAGTGGCCAGGTCCATGGCCACGCATGTGCATGGTGGTGGCCTGCGGCAGCCGCGCCGTACAACATTGCGCTGGCCAAGCGAGGACCAGGCCTGCCAAAAACTAACCCCCTCACCATCCTCCGGACCACCCCTACCAGTCCCTCTAGCCCCCGTTTAAACCCCCCCTGCCAGCAGAACGGCTCCCACCCACCCCGACTGTGGCAGCGCTGGACGCAGTCCGCAGCCGCCACGCCAGGTTTACGAAAAGTGAGAGGACACGTGTCCCACGCCGTCGGGAAGTCGGCCCATCGGGGGCGGTGCATCGGTGAAGGTCCAGAGGTGACGTCCTGAGGCTATCCCGCCGGCGTGTGGGGTACGCTGTTTTTGAGGGGGCGGAGCATCGGAAAAACGGAGCCACCCCCGATTTCGGCATAAAAATGGATTCTCCAGCCGTCAAGATTTCAGCGTCAGTGATCGGAGAATCCCGCCCTTAGTCTCCCAAACTGAGAATCCTGCCGGTGGTCTTGCATTTTTAAACAGTTTCATGGAATAGAATCATAGAACCCCTACAGTGCAGAAGGAGGCCATTCAGCCCATCGAGTCGACACTGACCTTTCGAAAGAGCATCTTGCCCAGGCTCCCACCCCCTGTTCTATTAACCCCACCTAACTTTTTGGACACTAAAGGGCAACTTTAGTGTGGCCAATCTACCTAACCTGCACATCTTTGGTCTGTGGGAGGAAACCGGAGCACCGGGAGGAAACCCACACAGACACGGGGGGAGAATATGCAAACTCCACACAGACAGTGACCCAAGGCTGGAATTTAACCCGGATCTCTGGTGTTGTGAGGCAGTAGCGCTAACCACTGTGTCACCGTGCCACCTCCATACTTTAGGATGTTTATTTTCCATAACTATTTAAAACTCTGACGTTCAAATGCCACCTTTATATGTATTGATTTGGTTATTTGTCTTAAAACTCAAGTAGGTTGATGCAGATGGTGGAACCTATCATATGAATTATGTCTACTTTAATTTATTTTATACGTCTTTGACAGTAATGGATGGCTAGTTGTATAGATATCAGGAATTTTACAACATCTTTATTGATTACTTTGGTATAAAATTATGTCAAGTGAAAAAGTCATTCCTGGCATTACTTCAAGTCCTTTATAATTATTAGTTTAACTGATTAGATATCGAATATTATACTTCAAATGGTATTTATTCCACCAAAAGCATATAAACACACGATGTCAAGTTAGCAGAGACCAATATGTACTGAGAAATGATTGGCATTGTGTTCACCTAGCACAGACTCAATGGACTGAGTGGCCTTCTTTTGTGTACATGATTGTGTGATGCTAGGAAAATATAGATATTGAGCACTAATTGCAGTCAGAGTGGGAACAATAAACAGAGAAGTGGAGCAAGAAAAAATATCATGCTTTTATAGCATTTTGATCACTGATCCCAGCGTTTGTATTGTTCAAACGAAGATCCATTAATGGTTAAACTTCTCATTACCTTTATTGTTGGGAAACACATTTCTGAAGCAATAATAATCCATTTTGGTTCTTGCAAACTCATTCTGCTGCCGTGTCTGCAATAGGTAGAATTGTATAATAACGTGTCACAAACATTCTTTGCTGTGCTTAATTAAGAATCATTAAAACAGATGCGCTTAGAGGCAGCAAAGTATTTTTGATGTAGAGTCCTCATCCCGCACAGTTTATTTAAAGATGATATTATTCTGCCTTACTATATCGGAGCACTCACAGTGCAGTAGCCTGTTGAGGTCGTTGGTCAGAAGGGAGTCCTCCAGGTGCCTGCCGCGTCCCAGGTTTTGCTGATGATCTCAGAGCTCCAAAGCAATTTTTAAAAAACAACATTTTATGCAGTTGGGAGTACGCACCCTTAATCAAATTGCTTTGGAGATAAATCACTCCTGACCAGTGCTGACTCCCGTTCTGGATCAACGTCCAAAGATTCGAAAGAATGCCAATCCACATTTGTCCAATGAGAACTGATGATATAAAGTTAACTGGGAAGGTAAGCTGTGAGGAGGGCACAGAGACATCAACAGGTTAAATGAATGGGGAACGAGATGGCAGATGGAGTAGAATCTGGGCAAACATGAGGTTATTCACTGTGATAGCAAAGAAGATTACCCGGGTGGAGTCTTTCAAGGAAGACAGAAATTTAGCATACAGGTGCAGCAAGCATTTGGGAAGGCAGCTGGAACGTTGGACTTTATTGCAAGGGGTACGGTGTACAAGAATATGATAATCTTGCTGCAGTTGTATAAGGATTCGGTGCGACCATGCCTGGAGCATTGTGCACAGCATTGGGCTCCATACTTTTTTAAAAATATATTTTTATTCTCCTTTTTTCACATTTTCTCCCAAATTTACACCCAACAATAAACAATAATCAGTAATGAATGCAATGACAACCCCCACATAAATAACAACAATCCCATCCTCCCACTAAACCCCCATCTGTGGCGAATTTAGTACCTGGGGGCATGGGGGAGTTCTTTCGTCAGATGATAGTTTGAACCTTGATGGTTAACTCCATGTTAGACATCACCAGGTGTAGCTCAGAAGTCCCACTCTGGCATGCCAGCCTCAGCCACAATTGCTGCAGAGGAAGATAGTGAGCTGAGAAGCTGGAGGATTCACTTTGCCTTTTTCTCTGGGTTCTGTTCTTGGTTATCTGAGTTTTCTGCATTTCCCCTCCAAAATCTGCCCCCAGAAGTCACAGTCATTGGTAGCTGTCTCCCAGTTTTCATGTCAATGTCCACCTTCTTCATATTTTACTTGCATATGTCACAGAATCATAGGGCGCGATTCTCCGCTCCCCACGCCGCGTGGGAGAATCGCGGGAGGGCCCCCCGACAAACTTCACGCCCCCCCACACACCCCCCGCGATTCTCCCCCCCCCCCCCCCCGGTTCGGAAGAATCGGCGCTTGCCGTTTTTCACGGCGACCGGCGATTCTCCAACCCGGATGGGCCTATGGGCCGAGCGACCTGCCGTTCGCGACCGTTTCACGACGGCGGCAACCACACCTGGTCACTGCCGTCATGAAACAGGTGTGGAGATGCCCCTTTGGGCCTTGTAGGGGGCCTGGTGGGGAATGAGCACCACGACTGTGCTCGGGAGGGGATTGGCCCGCGATTGGTGCCCACCGATCGTCGGGCCGGCGTCTCAATCGGACGCACTATTTCCCCTCTGCCGCCCCGCAATATCAAGCCGCCACATCTTGTGGGGCGGCTGAGGGGAAAGACGGCCACCGCGCATGCGCGGGTTCGAGCTGTCAGCGTCGCGACGTCAGCCGCGCATGTGCGGGTTGGAGCCGGCCAACCTGCGCATGCGCGGCTGACGTCATTAGGCGCGCCGGCCGCGTAATTCCCGGCGCGATGCCCCCGCGGCCGAGAGTTATGGAGCGCCGCTCCTAGCCCTGCTGGGAGGGGAGAATAGGGGGCGAGGAGCGGCCTCCGAGGCCGTCGTGAAACTCGGCCGAGTTCACGACGGCCCTCCCGATTTTACCCGAGAACAGAGAATTCTGCCCATAGAATTTACAGTGCAGAAGGAGGCCATTCAGCCCATCGAGTCTGCACCGGCTCTTTGAAAGAGCACCCTACCCAAGCCCACACCCCCACCTCTATCCCCACAACCCTGTCACCCCACCCAACACTAAGGGCAATTTTGGACACTAAGAACAATTTAGCATGACCAATCCACCTAACCTGCACATCTTTGGACTGTGGGAGGAAACCAGAGCACCCGGAGGAAACCCACGCGCACACGGGGAGGATGTGCAGACTCTGCACAGGCAGTGACCCAAGCCGGAATCGAACCTGGGACCCTGGAGCTGTGAAGCAATTGTGCTAACCACCATGCTGCCATACTGCCTATGCTGTCCTTGCAGTGGAGGTATAGATGCCCAACAGGACATGACCCAGTGGCCAGTTCGGCACACATGTGGGTATACAGTTGTCAATCATTCAATAAACGTGGCTGAGCTGGTGCAGACTCTGTTGTCTGATCAATGAGTGTATGCTGATCGAATTAGCGCACTCCAGGAGCTCTGAGTTGGGTGCGATCCAATCGCCATGCTGCACCCAAAAAGCAGCTCACCGTTGCGCAGCATGGCCGATAAAAGCCAGGCGACCCCGCTCCTGGGATCTGCCCGGATCGTAACGCTTTGCAAGATCGAACGCAATCTCATGAGACGTTTGATGTAAATTCTGCCCATTGTGGGTGGGATTACTTATTGGCAAATCTGCATATTAAAGTGAGACAGCTAGTGTCACTTTAATATGTAGATTTCCGAAGAACCTGAGGCTTTGGGATTCGTCCCCTTTGCCTCGGGGACCTCGGGCGAGCGCCGTTTGGTAGTGGTGTCCACAAACGTGGATCAGACGGAAGGTCGCTTGTGCAGGTCTCCCAGGGGATTGAAGACCCCCCAAGCTGCATGGCCTTTGGGAAGGGTGGTGCCCTGTCATTGCTGCTTCCACCTGGGCACACTGGCAGTGCCACCTGGATGCCAGCCTGGCACTGCTGAGGTGGTCAGGTGGCACTGTCAGCTGACATTGGCACTGCTAGGTTGGCGGTGCCATGCTAGCATTTTTTACACGTGCACAATCGGGCTGGGGGGTGCCTTGTGGGTGTTGGGGAAGGTGTGGGAGGGGGCTGGGGACCCCCCTATAGTTGATTTGGGCTGGATCACGGGTTCGGGGGCCTTGGAGATTGGGACACCATTTAAAAATGATGACGTCCCGATCTCTTGTTACTCTAGAGTTGCGGCGAACGGAACTCCTCAGTGAGCAAAATGGGGTTACGTGCGGCCTCGGCCGCGCGCTCCCGCTGAGGCCCCTTATACAACACGAATCACGTTGTATAGCCATGTGTTTCTCGGTGCTGCGAGCTGGGAAACGCGCGACAAAACACACGATCGCTGTGGGATTTTGTTCCCACTTAGTTGAAACGTGCCCTACGTCCTGCCAAGTGCTCCTGAGGGATACATCTGTGATATCAAAGTTGAAAACTGTTCAGCCTTTTTTCCTGCCTAGCATATATTGTCCAGGTCCCACTACTGCAAAGGAGCATGAAGGGTGCAGGCTTGGCGGACACACAGTTTGGTATTCCCAGTCAGCTTTCGGTTTTTCATAGAATTTACAGTGCAGAAGGAGGCCATTCGGCCCATCGAGTCTGCACCGGCTCTTGGAAAGAACACCCGACCCAAGGTCAACACCTCCACCCTATCCCCATAACCCAGTAACCCCACCCAACACTAAGGGCAATTTTGGACACTAAGGGCAATTTATCATGGCCAATCCACCTAACCTGCACATCTTTAGACTGTGGGAGGAAACCGGAGCACCCGGAGGAAACCCACGCACACACGGGGATGATGTGCAGACTCCGCACAGACAGTGACCCAAGCCGGAATCGAACCTGGGACCCTGGAGCTGTGAAGCAATTGTGCTGTCCACAATGCTACCGTGCTGCCCACCACAATGCTACCGTGCTGCCCACACTCTCACAGCTTAGACACAACAGCTCAGCATCAATGCATGCAGTCTCAGGATAAAAGGTCGATCATTTAGTACTAATGAACGAAAGCATTTTTCACTCAAAGGGTTAATGATCTTTGGATCCCCACTCCAGAGAGTTGTGAATGTTCCATTGGCTGATAAATTTAAGGTTGAGATAGACAATGTTTTAGTCTCAGGCAATCATGGGATAAGGGGAGTGGAAAAGTGGAGTTAAGGCAGATGAGCCATAAGACCATAAGACCATAAGACATAGGAGTGGAAGTAAGGCCATTCGGCCCATCGAGTCCACTCCGCCATTCAATCATGGCTGATGGGCATTTCAACTCCACCTACCAGCATTCTCCCCGTAGCCCTTAATTCCTCGCGACATCAAGAATTTATCTATCTCTGCCTTGAAGCCATTTAGCGTCCCGGCCTCCACTGCACTCCGCGGCAATGAATTCCACAGGCCCACCACTCTCTGGCTGAAGAAATGTCTCCGCATTTCTGTTCTGAATTTACCCCCTCTAATTCTAAGGCTGTGCCCACGGGTCCTTGTCTCCTCGCCTAACGGAAACAGTTTCTTTGCGTTCACCCTTTCTAAGCCATGTATTATCTTGTAAGTTTCTATTAGATCTCCCCTTAACCTTCTAAACTCCAATGAATACAATCCCAGGATCCTCAGCCGTTCATCATATGTTAGACCCGCCATTCCAGGGATCATCCGTGTGAATCTCCGCTGGACACGCTCCAGTGCCAGTATGTCCTTCCTGAGATGTGGGGCCCAAAACTGGACACAGTACTCCAAATGGGGCCTAACCAGAGCCTTATAAAGGCTCAGTAGCACATCGCTGCTTTTATATTCCAACCCTTTTGAGATAAATGACAACATTGCATTCGCTTTCTTAATCACAGATTCAACCTGCATGTTTACCTTTAGGGAATCCTCGACTAGCACTCCCAGATCCCTTTGTACTTTGGCATTATGAATTTTCTCACTGTTTAGAAAATAGTCTATGCTTGGATTCTTTTTTCCAAAGTGCAAGACCTCACATTTTCTCACGTTGAATTGCATCAGCCATTTCCTGCACCACTCTCCCAAACTGTCTCGATCCTTCTGCAGCCTCCCCACTTCCTCAGCACTACCTGCCTGACCACCTAACTTCGTATCATCGGCAAACTTCGCTAGAATGCCCCCAGTCCCTTCATCCAGATCATTAATATATATGGTCTATAATTTTCCATCTTTTGTCTTGATCCTTTCTTGAACAAGGGGGTTACAACAGCGATCTTCCAATCGTCCGGGACTTTCCCTGACTCCAGTGATTTTTGAAAGATCTCAACCAACGCTTCCGCTATTTCTTCAGCCACCTCTCTCAGAACTCTAGGGTGTAGCCCATCGGGGCCAGGAGATTTGTCAATTTTAAGACCTTTTAGCTTTTTTAGCACCATCTCTTTTGTAATGGCAACCATACTCAACTCAGCCCCCTGACCCTCTATAATTTTTGGGATATTACTCATGTCTTCCACTGTGAAGACAGAGGCAAAGTACTTATTAAGTTCTCCAGCCATTTCCTCGTCTCCCATCACTAGCCTTCCGGAATCAGTTTGAATTGGCCCAATGTCTACTTTGGCCTGTCATTTGTTTCTTATGTATTGAAAGAAACTTTTATTATCATTTCTTATATTACTGGCTAGCCTGCCTTCATATTTGATCCTCTCCTTCCTTATTTGTCTCTTTGTTAACCTCTGTTTGTTTTTGTAGCCTTCCCAATCTTCTGATTTCCCAGTGCTTTTGGCCACTTTATAGGATCTCTCTTTTTCTTTGATACATTTCCTGACCTCCTTTGTCAGCCATGGCTGTCTAATCCCTCCCCGGATAATCTTTCTTTTCTTGGGGATGAACCTCTGTACAGTGTCCTCAATTATGCATACAAACTCCTGCCATTTTTGCTCTGCTGTCTTCCCCACTAGGGTCTGCTTCCAGTCGATTTTCGCCAGTTCCTCTCTCATGCCCTCGTAATTACCTTTATTTAACTGTAACACCATTACATCCGATTTTGCCTTCTCTCTTTCAAACTGCAGACTGAACTCAACCATATTATGATCGCTGCTTCCTAAGTGTTGCCTTACTTTAAGATCTTTTATAAAGTCTGGTTCATTACATAGCACTAGGTCCAGAATAGCCTGCTCCCTTGTGGGCTCCATGACAAGCTGTTCCAAAAAGCCATCTTGTAAGCATTCCATGAATTCCTTTTCTTTGGATCCACTGGCTACGTTATTTACCCAATCCACCTGCATATTGAAGTCCCCCATGATCACCGTGACCTTGCCTTTCTGACATGCCTTTTCTATTTCCCGGTACATGTTGCGCCCCTGGTCCTGACCACTGTTAGGAGGTCTGTACATAACTCCCATTATGGTTTTTTTGCCTTTGTGGTTCCTCAATTCTACCCACACAGACTCCACATCATCCGACCCTATGTCGTTTAGTGCCATAGATTTAATTTTGTTCTTAACTAACAAGGCAACACCACCCCCTCGGCCCACCCCCCTGTCTTTTCGATAGGCTGTATATCCTTGGATGTTTAACTGCCAGTCCTGAACCCCCTGCAGCCATGTCTCTGTGATGCCTACCACATCATAATCATTCACGATGATCTGTGCCATTAGTTCGTCTACTTTGTTACAAATGCTACGAGCATTCAGGTAAAGTACCTTAATGCTAACTTTCTTATCATTACAGATATTGGAAGTCCTAAGATGTCCAAAGTTATCCTTCCTTTTTGTTGAATTCCTAGTCTGCATCAAGCTTAAATCCACCTGCCTACATGTTATCCTCCTGCGTATCTTGCCATTTAACTCCATGCTCCCTGTCGCTTTCACTTTCCCTTCCCCCCAACTCAGAAGTTTAAAGTCCTACTGACCACCCTATTTATCCTCTTCGCTAGAACACTGATTCCAGATCGGTTCAGGTGGAGACCGTCCCAACGGTACAGATCCCCCCGGTTCCAAAACTGATGCCAATGTCCCATGAAGTGGAATCCCTCTTTCCCACACCAATCCCTTAGCCACGTGTTTACTTCCCTAATTTTCTTGTCCCTATGCCAATTGGCACGTGGCTCGGGCAGTAATCCGGAGATTATGACCCTTGAGGACCTGTATTTCAGTTTTCTTCCTCGTGCTTGATAGTCCCCGAACAGGTCCTCCACCCTAGCTTTACCTATGTTGTTAGTCCCAACGTGGACCACAACAACTGGATCCTCCCCCTCCCGCTCCAATATCCTTTCAAGCCGGTCAGAGATGTCCCGCACCCTGGCACCGGGCAGGCAACACACCATGCGAGACTCCCGATCCGGCTTGCATAGGATACTATCTGTCCCCCTAATTATAGAATCCCCTATAACAACTACTTGTCTTTTTACTCCCCCCTCTTGAATGGCCTTCTGCACCATGGTACCGTGGTCAGCTGGCTCATCCTGTCCAGAGCCCTTTTCCTCATCCATACAGGGAGCAAGAGTCTCATACCTGTTGGACAAGGTCAAGGGCTGAGGCTCCTGCACTCCTGAACTCAGGTTCCCCCTGCCTGCCTTACTAACAGTCACACTCTGAAATCCCTGATCACTTACTGAATGTGAATTACTTAATCTCCCAGGTGTGACTGCCTCCTGAAACGAAGTGTGCAGGTAACTCTCTCCCTCCCTGGACACTTTGTCCATGATTGTATTGAATTGTCAGAGCAGGCTCGAGGGGCCGTACTACTCCACTCGTGACCCTATTTCTTCTGATCTGATGAGCCATTTTACAGGAAACCTTTATCTTTCAGCAAAGTAGATAATAATAATAATAATCTTTATTAGTGTCACACGTAGGCTTACATTAACACCGCAATGAAGTTACTGTGAAAATCCTCAAGTCACCACTTTCCGCCACCTGTTCGGGTACACAGAGGGAGAATTCAGAATGTTCGAAATACTTGACCTAACCCCATCAACATTTCCTTCTCTTCATTTCTCCCTCATTGGTATATTTAGCTTGCCCTTTAATGCATCTCATCTATCGGGTTCGTCTCCTCCTTTCGGGACTTGTGGGAGGAAACCGGAACTCCCGGGGGAAACCCACACAGACACGGGGAGAAAGTGCAGACTCCGCGGAGGCAGTGACCCAAATCGGGAATCGAACCCTGGCGCTGTGAAGCAACAGTGCTAAAGGTTAACTCTAATGCCAGATACTGAGCATGTGCATAAGGAGTCAAGTTGCAGTGATGGCTTATGCAGGAAGAAAGATGGGAAGGCTGGGGGGGGCCCTCATTCGAGGGGGTGCCCTCTTTGCACAGGGGGCATTTGCCCCCCCCCCCAAGATGTCACCAGCGCTTCCTTCTGCACAGCGTACCCTGCAAAATAAGCATCCCCCCACCCACCTTCCCACCCTCTCACGCCTCCCTTGGCTCCAGGATTCCTCTCCACCCAAAACCCCTGAGAATTAGCAATACTGGGCAGCCAGCTATCTTTCTCCTGTCCAGTCCTGCAGTCCCAGGATAAAAATGCAGCCCATGGAGAAGAGGCTGCTCACACTTGCATCGGTGACCAGAACCAGGTGGCCATTGTGATTGTTACTAATAAATCAAACAGGGAAATCTGGAGGAATCTCATTCCCCAGAGATGGTTTAACTGTGAAACCTGCTGCCACTCGGAGTAGACAAACCAGACAGGTTAGATGCATTAAAGGGGACGCTAAATATACAAATGAGGGAGAAATGAAGAGAAGGAAATGTTGATGGGGTGAGGTGAAGTAGGGTGGATGGTTGCAGAGGGGGAGCATGTCATAATATCCATTCATGTATATCATGAGATGCAGACAGGCAGTGATTGACACACAGGACAACCAATGAACACACACGACACAGAACAACCAATCACCAGACAGGACACCACCACTATAAAGCCCAGAGGACATTAAGGCTCTCACTCTCTCACAGGACACGGCTCGGGAGGTAGTCGCAGTGCACAGGCCAATGAACATCATCACCATGTGGTAGAGAGCTAGTCTGGTCAAGCCAGTAGGAGGTTATCAGTAAGGTTAATAGAGTGTCAACCCACAGCAGATTATGTACAGCAATCAACAGGTTCAATAAAACAGTGTTGGACCATCTCCTGTGTCGGAAGCCTGTTTCTCGTTTACTGCATCCAGTTGCAGTTGATGTTAGACCAACACAGATAACACATCAGAGCATGCACCCCATTATGGACCACTTAGGCTGAATAGCATGTTCCGATGCAGTAAATATCATGTAAATATCATGGTAGATTTAATCTAGCTTGCTAAGTGAGAATGCTGTAGGAGAGGGTTATGTTAGCAGAGAATCTCTCCTTGACTCCCACCATTTTAATTCAGCCATGGTAAGTCCAGCAAGGCCCGGCGTAAGTAGCCTAAGTTCAGTGGTAAAGTTGTGGCCTGGTGACATTATCGGGACGCACTGCCACTTTAACACCAGGCCCAAACAAGGCCCAAAGTCTTCAACACATCAGCAAAAGGTGGCAGCAGCAAGGATATATTTTTAATTCTTTCATGAGATGTGGGTGTCATGTGAGTGGCAATGCCAGAATTTATTGCCCATTCTGATTTACCCAAGTGGCTTGCTAGGCCATTTCAGAGGGCAGTTAAGGGCCAACCACATTGCTGTGGGTCTGCACTCACATGTAGGCCAGACCAGTAGGGGAACACATGGATAGTTACAACAATCAATGATAGTTTTACAGTTACTAAACTTGAGGCTATCTGCTTTGGCAGCAAAACAAGAAGGCAGATTATTTTTATAACACAGGCTGCAACTCGATGCAGCTTTAACCAAAAGATACTCCAGACCTTGAAGTTAGTTCAATCTGATTTATTGAACCAATAGCACAGTTAGCACAGTTCTCTGTGAGTTCGACTCTCTGCTAACCTAAGTGTGATCCCTCTGTCTGACTGAACCAGACTAGCTCTTAGCCACGTGCTGGAGGTGTGATACTGTACATACACCCTGACTCAACTCTGTAGATGTTCATCAGTGGAAAGAGGCGGAGTGTGAATGCCTCATGCCTTTTATAGTGAGATACCACCCCTGAGTGTCCTGCCTGCTCATTGGTCATGTCCTGTTCTCTGTGTTCACTAGCTGCCTTACTGTATCTGCATGTTTGCATATCATGACACTGGGTATCTTCGTACAACAATCACTGAAGGTAGGATTGCAAGTACTGCAGGCGGTAAAGAAGGAAAATGGTGTATTACCCTTCGCAGTGAGAGGAATCATAAAGTAGAATCACAGAATCCCTACAGAAGGAGGCCATTCGCCCATCGAGCCTGCACCGTACCTCCGAAAATTCACCCTACCTAGGCCCACTCGCCCGCCCTATCCCCGTAGCCCCACCTAACCTGCACATCTTTGGACTGTGGGAGGAAACCGGAGCACCCGGTAGAAATCCACGCAGACAAAGGGAGAACGTGCAAACTCCACAGAGACAGTCACCCAAGATGGGAATCAATCCCGGGTCCCTGGTGCAGTGCTAACCACTGTGTCATTGTGCTGCCCGAATGCAGGAGCATGGATATCTTGCTGCAATTATACTATGCCTTGGTGAGACAACACCTCAATATTGTGTGCAGATTTTGTCTCCTTGGGCTGGATTCTCCGTTCTGGAGACAAAGGTGCTGCCGCTGGTGTTGAATCGCGGGAATAGCGCGCTCCCGTGAGGAGGACCGTACAGGAGAAAACATGTCATGCAAATGAGCCAGTGTGCAGCCCATGTGTAGCTCCCGATTCCCGGCCCCACAGGTGTCTGAATCACTGTATTCTCAGTCAGAGCCTGTCAAGCTGCAGCAGCTCTTAAGCTTCCACTTGGCACAGGCTGCCGTTCCAGCCCAGAAAATGGCAGCAAAACGACCAGCACCAAGATTCCTGGACTTAGAAATTGAATGCATGCTGGATACGGTTGAGGAGAGGAAGGAAACCCTCTTCCCAAGGGTGGGGCGGACGCTCAAGCCGGTGATACTGAATGAAGTCTAGGATGAGGTGGCAGGGGCTCACCAAGAGGACTGGCGTGCAATGCCGTAAGGAGACACATGACCTCCTTGAACAGCTTGACTGGGTAACCACCTCTGTGCCCCTAGCATCGCTCCTCACATCTGCCCCCAATCCACTGGAGGCCAACAACACCCCACCTGCCTGCATCTCCCTTACAACCCACCCTCCACGAACCCCCAACACGTGTACTGTCCTCGTTGGCCAGGAGCCTTGCGCACACATGCCACCAGCTACAACCCCCCCCCCCCCCCCCCCCCCCCCCCCGTAAAACCCATTTCCCAGCGTCTCACTATGTCCTTTTTGGGTCCCCAAGGAAAAAGTGGCCGATAATCGCCGGGAGCACCAGAAGATGATATTCGGGTCCACATCCTCTCTGAGGACAGACTCCGGTAACTCACAGGGGAAATCGAGAAGACGGCACTGGCTGCAATGTGCCGAACAAGTGAGAGTCCAATGCAGCATAAGTGAGTAACCTCTCTCCCACAGACCAGTCCTTCCCAAGATCGCACCCCATGTCTTTTGGCTTGTTGGATCCCAGTCAGACGAGGCTAGTCTATTCTCGTCTGCCCCCAACCAGACCCCCAGAACACCCCGCAGCACGATTCCGGGGAAGACGCTAACGTCTCGGCACTGCTTTCACCTACACCATCCACCATTGCCGAGACTGTCACCTCAGTGGGTAATGTTAGCAACCAGGCTCCTGGGTCACCCTCTTGTGAGCACAACACACATGCTGTAGCACATCAGGGGAGGCAGGGACTCCTGAAGAAGCGTATGGTCTAAGGGCTATCTGATCCCGGGGAGCAGCTGTCGCCCAGACAGATGTTGCATTTCTGGATAAGATGATCCCATCTCTGGTGCAGATGCAGAAGCAGAGGCAGAAATTGCAGGAGGCGGTGTCAGCAACTTTCAACGCCTGCAAGTTCAACTGGAGGAGACCAGCCACCTTCAGGCACAGGAGATGGTGCCGACAATATGTGGCACCCAGGCTAACACTGAAAGGCTGGCGTCTATGGTGGAATGCCTGGGACAAGATGTCTGGCAGAATATCCAAGGCTTGGGGCACAATGTACTGCCCATTGCTGAGGCACAGGTTAAGAGAGCTCAGTCACAGGCGGACATTGCTGCGGCATTCCAGAGCTGTGTTGAACCGTGAATCCGTTTGTCCTTTATTCATGTCGCAAATAAGGACACCTGTGTAAAACATTTTAATAATGAACTGGCCGAAGTGTCTGATAATTTACAGACAGGCAGTGGTCTCTGATAGGAGTCTCTCATAGAGGTCTCTATTGGGGGTCTCTGTTGGGGTCTCTGATGGGGTCTGTGATGGGGGTATCTGATGGGGGGTCTCTGATGGGGTCTGTGATGGGGGTCTCTGATGGGGGATCTCTGATGGGGGTCTCTGATGGGGGATCTCTGATGAGGGTCTCTGATTGGGGTCTCTGTTGGGGTCTCTGATTGGGAGTCTGATGGGGGTCTTTGATGGGGTCTCTGATTGGGTTTCTGATGGGGGTCTTTGATGGGGTCTCTGATTGGGGGTCTCTGATGAGGATCTCTCTTGGGGTCTCTGATTGGGGTCTCTCTTGGGGGTCTCTGTTGGGGTCTCTGGGGGTCTCTAATTGGGGGTCTCTGATGGGGATCTCTCTTGGGGTCTCTGATGGGGGTCTCTCTTGGGGATCTCTGTTGGGGTCTCTGATTGGGGTCTCTGATTGGGGGTCTCTGATTGCGGGTCTCTGATGGGGATCTCTCTTGGGTGTCTCTCTTGGTGGTCTCTGTTGGGTGTCTCTGTTGGGGTCTCTGATGGGGGTCTCTGATGGGGGTCTCTGTTGGGGGTCTGTTGTGGTCTCTGATGGGGGTCTCTCTTGGGGGTCTCTCTTGAGGGTCTCTGTTGGGGTCTCAGTTGGGTGTTTCTGCTGGGTGTTTCTGTTTGGGGGGTCTCTGATGGGGGGTCTCTGATGGGGGTTTCTGCTGCAGCTCTCTGATGGGTATCTCTGATAGGGGTCTCTGATGGGGGTCTCTCTTGGGGGTCTCTCTTGGGGGTCTCTGTTGTGGTCTCAGTTGGGTGTCTCTGTTGGGTGTTTCTGTTTGGGGGGTCTTTGATGGGGTCTCTGATGGGGGTTTCTGCTGCAGCTCTCTGATGGGTATCTCTGATGGGGGTCTCTGACATGAGTCTCTGATTAAAGGTTCTGAAGTGGGGGATGATGGGGTGTCCGATTGGGGGTTGGGGGAGACAGGATTTGCAAAGTGGAGGGCGGGTGACCCTCAACTGGACTTTGGGGCATCTGAGTTATATATTGATCCTCTTGAACCACTGTGGGGTCCACCGCATCAGGGCCACACTTGATGGCCATTCTCCACCCAATCAGTAAACCTGCTAGTGGCAACGGGGAATAGAGAATCCACCCCTGTATGATTAAACATAGCAGTTAGACATAGCTCTCGGGACGAAAGGGGTCAAAGGATGGGGGTGATATGTTGGGTACTCTGGATCTGTGGAGACTGCGTTTACCTTAGCAGTAACATAGACAGGCTACCAACACTTGTAATAGTACAACACTATTTTATTAAGCTAAGAACTGTTGAACATACTTGCACTGTGGGTCGACACTATGTTAGATTAACTGAAGACCTATGCCTAACCTGACCAGTCTAGACTGTTAGCACAAGGTGAAGGTTTGTGCTACTAGCTGCGAGCTCTGTCTGTATCAGAGGCTGCATCCCGAATGAGCGGGAAAACTAGTGCCCTCTGGCTTTATAGTGAGCGTGCCCTAACTGGTGATTGGCTGCAGTGTTGTGTGTGTTGATTGGTCTTGCAGTGTGTCAGTCAGTGTGTGTCTGCACCATTATATACTGATGTGTATATTATGACAGGGGGGAAAAGCGGAAGCAGGCTATTGAGATGGATGATCAGCCATAATGATAAAGAGTGGTGGAGCAGGCTCGAAGGGCCGAATGGCTTCCTCCTGTTCTTATTTTTTATGTTTCTATTGCTGAGACGAGCTTTGTCTTCCAGATTTTTAAATAATAATTGAATATAAATTCCAATGCCTGCCGGAGCATCTGCCTAAACCTCTGGATTACTAATCCAATGAAATTACCACAAAGAAACCATCTCCTCCATTGAGCATTGGTAGCATTGTGGATAGCACAATCACTTCACAGCTCCAGGGTCCCAGGTTCGATTCCAGCTTGGGTCACTGTCTGTGCGGAGTCTGCACATCCTCCCCGTGTGTGCGTGGGTTTCCTCCGGGTGCTCCGGTTTCCTCCCACAGTCCAAAGATGTGCAGGTTAGGTGGATTGGCCATGATAAATTGCCCTTAGTGTCCAAAATTGCCCTTAGTGTTGGGTGGGGTTACTGGGTTATGGGGATAGGGTGGAGGTGTTGACCTTGGATAGGGTGCTCTTTTCAAGAGCCGGTGCAGACTCGATGGGCTGAATGGCCTCCTTCTGCACTGTAAATTCTATGATAATCTATGAATCCTGGGTAAGTCCATTATTTTATTTTCCATGAGTTTTGGCGTGGACTTTCCATTAAGCGGGTTTTGTTGCACAGATAGGAGGCGGGTTTCTCCCTCCTGTCGCACTGGATTTCTGGTTCGGCACACCATTGGGATTCTCCGTTTCGCCGACTAGTCAATGGGGTTTCCCATTGTGGGGCAGCCCCACGCCGTCGGGAATCCCTGGAGCTGCCGGCCAAACGGAGCACCCTGACGGCAGAGAATTCAGCCCAGGGAATCACTGACCTTTCAACCTAATGTACTGACCCTACCGTCCAATCTCCATTGAGTGGGGATGGCAGGAAATTCCACAGTTGGAAAAACCAGAGTTGGTTCCATGTAGTGGGGCATTAATGAGTGTGCAATTGGTGTGTGGAGTGGGGGAGGAAAACATTTCCAGGGCTTTCTTCAAGTGCAAATATCTGAAGATAGGGAGAGGTGAGGGAGGTTGTCCTCAATGCTTTGTGCCTCAGAGCTAATCGGGGCATTTCAAACTCAATGGCCTCTCCACCCCGTGGTTTCCTGCCTAATTAAACGGTGCAGCCACCTAGCTCGCTCCCCTGGAGTGTTGGGGTGGAGTTGGGGTGTGGAGCAGAGGTGGGGTGGGTGGGGCGGGGGGGGGGGGGGGGGTGGAATGCACAATAAATTCCACCCATAGATTGGGGTGAGGCAGCGGAGAAAATTAGGATTTCAAATTTAATAGAGTGTGCATGAGGATCCAGTGTTAATCAGTCAGCAAGCAGCACTGGGTGTAGGGACGAACAAAAGAGCATGAGACAATATGAAATATAGTTCACATTGAGCTGTGGAGTGCCACTGGTGGTTGCTCCTCTGGGCTCCTTTAGATTGTTATTAGGGGCGAAATTCTCCAACCCCACACCCCCCCATCCCCCACACCCCCCTACCCCCCACCCCCACACACCCCCCCACCCCCCACCCCACCCCCCACACCCCCTACCCCCCACCCCCCACACCCCTCCCTACCCCTACCCCCTCCCCCTACCCCCCACCTACCCCCCCTACCTACCCACCCCACCTACCCCCCTACCTACCCCCCCACCTACCCCCGCCCCTACCTACCCCCCAGCCCCCCACCTACCCCCCCAACCCCCCCCACCTACCCCCCCACCTACCCCCCTACCTACCCCCCTACCTACCCCTCCCTACCTACCCCCCTACCTACCCCCCCTACCTACCCCCCTACCTACCCCCCCCAACGCTGGGGCGGCGTTGATGATGTCGCCCGACGTCAACCGACGCGCCACTTTTGCAGCGGGTGAAACTGACGCGTACAGCGTCACTCCGCTGCTGGCCCATTCGGGACGGGAGATTTTGGGCTGACAAGCGGGCCCCGACGCCTGAGTCACCAGCGCCATTTTTGCCCGCCGGTCAAGGGCGCCACGATGGACTTCGGTGAATTTTGCCCTAGATTTCTCTTTCCTGAGGAGATGGCAAATGCAACAGAGCAGAAAATGTCTTTCATATACAAGTTGTGCAGAGCGATTAGTTAATCAGAACTGTTGGTTTCCTGAACCCAGGTATTGTGTTTCTTTCGATTTATTACTGAAAAATCTATTCTCTAATGGAGAAGTTGGTAAACTAATTACATCCTCTTTATTTACCAGGGGAGCAATCAGCGGGAACTTTCTACCCTTAAAGACATTGTTGCCTCATCCTACAATGAGGCACAAGTATAATAGTTTCGGTAAGAAACAAAAGGTAACTGTGTGAATGCTGCAATACTCGGTCACGGTGTGTGTTTTAAAAAAAAGTTTCATCTTGTGACCATTTGTTTTTTTTAGTTGGGGGAGAACTGGTAATTTAGATCACAGGTTGCTCTGTGGGATTTTTGAATTCAGCTTTATAATTCATTACAGCAGGCATGCTTGCCACGTGGCAGATCCGCAGCACATCAATTCACAAAAACAAAGCTTCAAACTAAGTTGTGACAAGATGATTTGCATGATAGGCGGCGGCCCAAGAATTCAAACGCAAAATCTTCTGATTATAAGACTGCCTACCATCTGTGTTATTGCACTGCCTTGGGCAAATTGTAAATTGCAGGCGTTTAAATTTGGAATCGTCTCCCAACAGCGATACAGGTTGTTTAATTTTTTTTCATTTCCTGAACTATTTTCTCTTCAGATTACCGGGGTGCTTGAAGGGGATTTAACTCAGGTTTCAATGGAAATAAACACCTCTGATACCATCGCCAACCAGCCCTCGATTAGAAAGTGACATTTAGTGAGAGTTCATAAGTTCATAAGATATGGGAGCAGAATTACGCCATTTGGCCCATCGAGTCCACTCGCCATTCTATCATGGCTGATTATGTTCCTCATCTGCTACCTACAATGCTACAGACCAAGAGCTGGATTGCGAAATCAGCCAGAGCATCTCCTCCCTGGAACACATAACCTAGGTGCGGGAATAGGCAATTTAACATCCTGAGCCTAAACACCTTCAATGTGATCATGGCTGATCCCATCCTTGCCTCAACTCCACTGCCCTGCCCGTTCTCCATAACCCTTCAACCCATTACCAATTAAAAATCTGTCTAACTCCACCTCCACGTGGCTGAACAGGCCAATTCTGGCATGCAAATCTCCTCCCGGCCATTAATGTCAATGCTGCCGTGCTTCAGAGTGTCTTTGAAGCATTTCCTTGGCCTCTCCTGGAATTTGAGGGTTGACAAAACGTGAGCTGGTGGGGCAGATGATTTTCAGCCATAGGGACACCGTCCAGTCCATTGAAATTGATTTATCATGAACTTTGCTTGAATTCTTGTGGAACTGACTTGAAGAAGGTTTCTATGGTGGCCACAAAGGACACAGGGGGTCATCAATAGACCTCCCCGTAGGCTTTGTGGAACATGAACTTCCCGATTGAGCAGGTGGAAACTCATCCAATGGGAAAGATGCAGCGATAGCATGGTAGCACAGTGGCTAGTACTGTGGTTTCAAAGTGCCAGGGTCCCAGGTTCAATTCCCGGCTTGGGTCACTGTCTGTGAGGAGCCTGCACGTTCTCCCCTTGTCTGCGTGGATTTCCTCCGGGTGCTCCGGTTTCCTCCCACTGTCTAAAGACATGCAGGTTAGGTGGATTGGCCATGCTAAATTGCCCTTAGAGTCCAAAAAAAGAGGTTAGGAGAGATCATTGGGTTACGGGGATAGGGTGGAAGTGAGGGCTTAAGTGGGTCGGTGCAGACCTGATGGGCCGAATGGCCTCCTTCTGCACAGTATGTTCTATGTTCTAAAACCCGTTGCTTCAACCCAGCCTGTGGGTCCCCGGGCTTGGAGGCTGATCCAGTTTTGGATCACCTCATCAATAGTGGCCTTCTGAGAGAGATGGGGCTGCCCAGATACAGGATGTGCTCAGAGTCTCTCCTCCAAACTATATGGGAGGTGGAACATTTGGCTGCCCAGGTCTGGCCTGATGGATGAGTTTTGTTTTGGCAACATTCAAGAACAGGCCTAGTTTCTAGTCTGCAAAATTGAAGAGTTTAAGAGTGGTAAGCAAACCTGGTGCCGAGTAGACAATGACACTACAGGCATCAGCAAACTGCAGATCATTTATAATCTATGGTGGTCAGTTCAGTTTTGCCATTAAGGTGACTGAGATGAAAGAGTTTTTCATCTGGATAGTTGTGGTAATTGTGGTGACTATCTGTTTAAGGGCAACATTACAGAAGAGGGTGCTGTCCTCTCTTAGCGGAAGGCATCTAGAAGATACATAGGGGTCAAGGAAGGTGGGGGCTGCTGGCCTCTGTACAGTTTTTGTTATTAATAAAGCTTTTGTGTTTCTAATGAGGTCTGTGAGTGTGCATCAGTACAATGGTATTTAATGCTGACACCAGAGGGAAGTTGATGTTTGATAAGGTGAATAGCCTCTGTCAGGTAATTTGTTAATATTATGGGGCCTATCCCGCAGCCTTGCTTGATCCTGGTCCAGATGGTGAAGGTATCTGTTTCAGACCTCCCACTGAAGACAGTTGCTTCCTCTGCTGTATCTGGTATTATTCCTGCTCCAGGTGAATCCCAGGGAATGTGGCACTGGAAAACAAAAGCAGTTACTTCGAAAGGATTAGGATTCTTTTCTGTATTTACACATCAAATCCGACCAGTTCAGATATAGCATGGGTCAGATGATTTTCTGATTTTAAAAAAGGGTTAAAGGGATATGGGGAACAGGTGGGGAGGTGGATTGGAGACCAGCAAGAGATTAGCCATGATCTGATTGAAGGATGGAGCAGGCTGTTGGGGGGTGAATTGCCTACTTCTGCTCCTAATTCCTATGGTCCCAGATGCAAAGCAAAGCTCCCCATTATCCATTCCAATGTGCTATTTTAACCCCTGACAGAGCTTCCTCCTATCCCCACCTTATGTGTCGCAGGTGTACAGTGCAGGTCTCACTGTTGTAGACAATCATGGTGACGCCAACTGCTCTGTACACTTAAGGTTCCTGTTGACCACTGTGATATATCCATTTTCTACTAACTTTTCCCCAGGACCAGGCTATTGATGTTGTGTCAGTTGGGTTGAATTGTAAATTTTCTGCTGCTGGCACCAATATGTCCACCAAAAACTGCATTGAGACGGCATATATATATAAAGTAACGGGAGCAGGAAAGGTCATTCAGCCCTTTAAACCTGTTCCACCATTCAATAAGGGCATGGCTGATTGTCATATTTCATTGAATGGAAGGAAATGCTGAAAGCTGACCTTTTTCACCTGATCAGTCTGAACAGAAATCAAAGTTGGATTTTAGTCCTTTAGATCCTCAGGATGAAGACTATCAAGCCTCATGGACTAGTTGTATTTAGTCCTTTAAATTTCTCTAATACTTTATCTCTGATAATACCAATTTCCCTAATTTCCTCAGTCCATTTAGACCCTAGTTTATTATCCATTTCTGGTATGGAACTTGTGTCTTCCACTGTGAAGACAGACACCGGGGCAGGATTCTCCGTCCTACCACACCAGTTTTCTGCTTCGGCTGGCAGCGAGATTCTCTGTTCCACCAGCTGGCCAATAAGGTTTCCCATTGTGTGCAGCTTCATCCCATTGGGAAATCCTCGTGATTGGGTGCACTGCCGGTGCAATGGACAATCTCACCAGTGGAGAATCCAGCCCAAAAATATTTGTTTCGAAGTGACGGATATTTACTTTAGCTACTCTGCTCCTTTTTATACACATATACCAGCTCTTAAAATTAATATTCCTGGCTAGATTCCCATTCTATATTTTTCCCTTTTTGTCAACTTTTTGGTGGCCCTTTACTGGTTTCTGAAACACTCCCAATCCTCAGACTTGCTACTGTTTTATGAAACATTGTTAAACCCTTCTTTTGATCTAATGTTATCCTTAACTTTCTGAGTAAGCCATGGATGGGCCCTTGTCGCTCAGTTTTTGTTGTTCAGTGGAAAGTATTTTTGTTGCATATTTTGAATTGTTTCTTTAAATGTTTCCCTCTGTTTATTTACCTCCACACCTTTTAGATTATATGACCCATTAACTGTAGCCTGTTCTCCATTGTAACAATGTAATTGGCTTTGTTTTCAATTGGAATACATTACTTCAAACTTACATGGAATTAAATTGCACTGTTTCCTGCTGCATCTTTATATCACATTACTAATTAACTACTAATAAACAGGGGCTGGTTTAGCTCACAAGGCTAAATCGCTGGCTTTTAAAGCAGACCAAGCAGGCCAGCAGCACGGTTCGATTCCCGTACCAGCCTCCCCGGACAGGCGCCGGAATGTGGCGACTAGGGGCTTTTCACAGTAACTTCATTGAAGCCTACTCGTGACAATAAGCGATTTTCATTTCATTTAATTTCAATTAACCCTGCTTCTTTACACAATACTACACCAAAGACAGCTTTATCCCTAGTTAGTTCCACTGCGTACCATTCCATGTATTACCATCCCAGACCACACTCCAAAAGTGGCTAGGATACTGGATCGAAACCCCAATATTTTAGTTTATTTTAAGACTGTGCAGAAAGATTTATTTGCTTGAGGTGTGATTGAATTAAAAGATACAGCTTTGGTATTTCTAAAACATAACTTTATTATGAATACACTATTAAACTTTAAACTTCACACCTGAAAAGAGCAACTTACAACTACCCCCTTAACACAACTATACAATTTCCCATTAAACAACCAGAAAATAAACATACAGCTCTTAATCCAGTTTAAAATTAGCAGGGCATAGAGTAATACTTGCTTTGTAGAATAGATTCTGGCTCTGGTTAGAACCCCTTCAGACTCTGGCTGAATATTATCAAATAGCTGATTCAACAGTGTTTTTTCAGCCTCTCCCTCATCTTCAGAGATTTCTGTTAAGACTACTCTGCTTTAAAATCTTATCAATGTTTTAAACTATCCTATTTGGGATGAATTGTGGGCACAGAGTCAGGCAAATTAGAACTCAGCTCCTCTCTCTCTCTCTCTCTCTCTCTCTCAAAGTTTCTCCTAACTCTCTGCATCTCTGCTTTTCTGGGCTCCACACATCATTGACCTCATAGACCCGCGTTGAAAATCAAGTTATCTCTGCAGGCTGCAAAAGCACATTAACTCACCAGGGACTTCCCCAGTCAAAGCACAGTCCATTAGCCTAGACTAAAAAACCCAATACGTTCACATTCTGTTTCCTAGAAGCAATTAATAAAATCCTTTTTCAAACACATTATACCCCCAGGCTTTCAACTATTAACTTGTCCTAATATTTAGAAATCAATATTCCTAAAATCTTCCAATTGTCACACAAGAACCTGTTATGGAAACATACCAGAAACTTATTCTCTGGACCAATCTTGCCAATTTGATTGTCCCTGTCCATATGAAGATTAAAGTCCTCGATACTTATTATATTCCTTTGTTATAGGCTGCAATAATTTCTTGTTTAATGCTCTACCCAATGGTGTAATTTCTGTTAGGGGGCCTATAAACTACTCCCACCAGTTGTCTGACTTGCTATTACTAATTTCCACCCACACTGATTCTACTTCATGGTCTTGAGACCATGTCCTTATAAATATCTCATTAATTTCTCATTCATGTCATCCCTTTACAAAAAGGTTACCCCATGTCCTTTGCCATTATGTCTGTCTTACCAACCTTGATCACCGTGTAACAAGTCTCTGTAAAGGCAATTAGAGCTAAATCATTAACCTCTATTTGTGCCGTTAATACATCTATCCTAATGCAGATGCTTTGTAGAATCATAGAATCATACAATTCACAGTGTAGAAGGAGAGCATTCAGCCCATCGAGTCTGCACCAGCCCTTGGAAAGAGAAGGCTACTTAAGCCTACGTTTCCACCCTATCCCTGTAACCTCACTTAACCTTTTTGGACAAGAAGGACAATTTAACATGGCCAATCCACCTAACCTGCATGTCTTTAGACAGTGGGAGGAAACCGCAGCACCCAGAGGAAATGCACAGACAGTGGCCCAAACCGGGAATCGAACCTGGGACCCTGGAGCTGTGAAGCAGCTGTGCTAACCACTGTGCTACCATGCTGCCCCGTAACTCAGATAAAGAACCGTTAACTTCATAGTTTTACTTCTATTCCCTGCCATAATGACTTTATTCACTGATTTACATTTAAAAAAAAACTCTCCGACCTTCCTGTCTTGCTCTGGATAGGTGAGATTTTCAACCCCCCCAGTGGCATGTTTGTGGCTGTGGAGGTAGCCCGTCATTGGCCGGCAGCCGGATCTTCTGGTCCCGACGCAATCAATAGGGTTTCTCATTGTTCCACCCTCTGCGACTGAGGAACCAGGGGAGGGAAGGGGGGATGTCACCTTTGACGGGACCTTCCGATCCCGCCAGAAAGAATGACCAGAAAATCCCAAGCCCTTGTCTTTCCCAACATCACTATGCTGTTCCGAAACCTTAACCTTTGCTTTTGAGTTTCTAAATCTCCTTTCACCCCAATCCTCCAACCAACCAATGCCCCACCCCCTTGCATTAGTTCAAAGCCCTGTCCAGAGCAGGACTGCACTAAGTTGTCTCTAAGCAGTTCTGCACCCTCACGGTTTTATTGCTTTTGTGTCCTTGCCTCAAAGACGATTTTCTGAGATTCCCAATTTGTATAAATCGAAACATCCACGAAACTTTGTTAAAGTTTATGCTTTATAATAACAATAAACTTTATTACTGTCACAAGTAGGCTTACTTTAACACTCCAATGAAGTTACTGTGAAAATCCCCTAGCCGCCACATTCTGGCGCCTGTTTGGGTACACGGAGGGAGAATTCAGAATGTCCAATTCACCCAACAACATGTCTTTCGGGACTTGTGGGAGGAAACCGGAACACCTGGAGGAAACCCACGCAGACACGGGGAGAACGTGCAGACTCCGCATAGACAGTGATTCAAGCCGGGAATCGAACCTAACCTGCACATCTTTGGACCGTGGGAGGAAAGCGGAGCACCCGGAGGAAACCCACGCAGACACGGAGAGAATGTGCAGACTCCGCACAGACAGTGACCCAAACCGGGAATCGACCCTGGGACCCTGGTGCCATGAAGCAACTGTGCTACCTACTGTGCTACCGTACCGTAACGTGCCGCTTTACTCAAGGCAAAGGATTATGATTTGTGGCCATAATCGAGATGTCTCAAACAACTGGCCTTTATAATCCAGGATTTGGATCAATGGATGATATGCCTAAAGAGGAATGCCATCAATTTTGAAAAGTCCATTTAATTCTTCCAAAAGGAATGTGTCATAGACAGTGAGCACGAGTAACCTTTGACACCCTCACTTACGACTTACAGAGCTGTCTTGTGTAACTTGTATTTTAATGCACCACAATATGTAACCAGCAACCCTGAATTCTAAAGATTCATTGGAATTCATTGGAATTCAATTGTATGTCACATGGTCTTTCAACAGAAATATATAAATGTGCAGTACTAGACTACAGCAGTTGTTTTCAGACTTTCTCCAATTGGCCCCATTGTCCCCACTTGTGAAAGGCACAGCAAACCCGACAGCAAGAAAAAAATTATATCACTGCAGATTTTTGTACCCCTCTTAGCAACAAAGGAAACTTGACAGTCAAAGCAATTGTTAGTCGTGGCTCAGTTGGTGGCACTCTCACCCCTGACTCGGATGGGTTCACCCAGGTCTGAGACTGGAGCAAAATAATGTAGATTGATGCCCAGTGCTGTTCTGCCAGAGAGGTGACTGTATGATGAGATCTTAAGCCAAGACCCTGACTTCTCTCTCTCTCAAATAACCATTAAAGATCCTGTGGTGCTCTTTTTAAAAAAAGTAGACTCTGAGAATTATCTCCAATGGGGTGGACCAATTATTATCCTTCAATCAATGTCACTGAAAAACATTGTCTGGTCATGATCACATTGATGCTGGAGCTGGCTAAGAATAATAATGATAATAATCTTCATTAGTGTCACAAGTAGTTTTTTCAAAATGAATTTAGAATGCCCAATTAATTTTTTCCAATTAAGGGGCAATTTAGCGTGGCCAATCCACATCTTTGGGTTGTGGGGGCGAAACCCATGCAAAAATGGAGAGAATGTGCAACTCCACGCAGACAGTGACCCAGAGCTGGGATCGAACCTGGGACCTCGGTGCCATGAGGCAGCAGTGCTAACCACTGCAACACTGTGCTGCTGTCACAAGTGGATTTACATGAACATTGCACCGAAGTTACTGTGAAAATCCATGTTTTATCTTTTTTCACAGTGCTTACATTTTGAAAGTACTCATTAGCCCTCTGGTCATTAAAAGAACTACATAAATGAAATCTTTTGCTTTTCACAAGTCAAGAAATACTGAAAATAAATTCTGCAGTTTAAAATTCTCATAATCACTGTTCTCACAACTTGGCCAAATCATAAAGAAATGTTATTCCCTTCTACACATCCTCGGATCTTCCCCCCCCCCCCCCCCCCCCCCCCCACATTATACACATTATACATAGAAAATAGGAGCATGATTAGGCCATTCGGCCCTTCAAGCCTGGTACGCCATTCATTCTGATCAGGGCTGATCATCAAATTCAATTCCCTGGTCCTGCCTTTCCCCCCATATCCCTTTAACCCCAATGGCTATATCTAATCCCTTCTTGAAATCACACAACAATTTGGCCTCAACTACTTTCTGTGGTAGTGAATTCCATAGATTCACCACTCTCTGGGCGAAGAAATTTTTCCTCACCTCAGTCCTAAAAGGTTTACCCCTTAACCTTAAACTATGACCCCTAGTTCTGGACACCCCCACCATCGAGAACATTCTTTCTGAATCAACTTTGTCTAATCCTATTATAATTTTGTAAGTTTCTATGAAATTCCCTCTCACTTTTGTAAACTCCAATTAATGTAATCCTAACCGATTTAGTCGCTCTTCATATGACAGTCCCGCCATCCCAGGAATCAGCCTGGTAAACCTTCGCTGTACTCCATCCATAGCAAGAACATCCTTCCTCAGATAAGGACACCCAAACTGCACACAATACCCATGTGGTATTGCGGCCTCACCAATGCCCGACAGAATTGCAATTAAACATCCCTATTCTTGTATTCAAATCTTCTAGCTATGAAGGCGAACATACCATTTTCCCTCTTTGCTACCTGCTGTACCTGCACGCTTACTTTCAGCGACTGATGCACGAGGACACCAAGGTTTCGCTGAGTACCCACCTCTCTCAATCTGCCTTCTTATTTTTGCTACTGAAGTGGAGAACTTCACATTTATCCACATTATATTGCATCTGAAATGCATATGCCCACTCACTCAGCCTGCCCACATCATGCTGAAGCATCTCTACGTCCTCCTCACAGCTCACCCCACACCCAACTTTGTATCATCTGCAAATTTGGAGATAATACATTTAGTTCTCTCATCCAAATGATGAATATATAATGTGAGCAGTTGGAGTCCAATGGTGCCCCACTAGTCATTGCCTGCCAAACAGAAAATGACTCATTTATTCCAAATCTTTGCTTTCTGACTGTGAAACAACTTTCTACGTCTCCAGACACTACCCGCAATCCCTTGCGCTTTAACGTTACACAGTAATCTGCTCTGTGAGGCCTTGTCGAAAGCCTTCTGAAAGGCTGATGATACCAGCTGATGAATCTCCAGCCTCAACCCACCCAAATACCTCGGTAACTTTTGAAAAAATTAATTTAGGGGATGTGTGTGTCGCTGGTTAGGCCAGTATTCGTTGCCCCTCCCTCGTTGCCCTTCAGAAGATGGTGGTGAGCTGCCTTCTTGAACCACTGCAGTCCCTGAGGTGCAGGTACACCCACTGTGATGTTAGTGAGGGAGTTCCAGAATGTTGCCCCAGCAACAATACAGGAACGGCGATATATTTCCAAGTCAGGCTGGTGAGTGACTTGGATGGGATCCTCCAGGTGGTGGGGTTCCCAGGTATCTGCTGCTCTTGTCCTCCGAGATGGTAATGGTCATGAGTTTGGAAGGTGCTGACTGAGGAAGCTTGGTGAGTTACTGCAGGGCATCTTGTCGATGGTGCACATGACTACCACTGTTCATCGGTGGTGGAGGGTTTGAATGTTTGTGGAAGGGGGAGTAATCAAACAGTCTGCTTTGCCCTGGATGGTGTCAAGCTTCATGAGTGTTGTTGGAGCTGCACTCATCCAGACAAGTGGAAAATATTCCATTATACTCCTGACTTGTGCCTTGTAGATGGTGGAAAGGCTTTGACCTGCCCTGGTAGCCACAGTATTAATATAGCTAGTCCAGTTCAGGTTCTGATCAATGGTAACCCCCAGGATGTTGATTGTGGGGATTCAGCGATGGCAATCGCAATTGAATGTCAAGGAGCAACGATTCGATCCTGGTCATTGCCTGGCACTTGTGTGGTGGAATGTGACCTGTCATTGTGACCTGGATATTGTCTAGCTCTTGCTACATTTGGACATGGACTGCTTCATTATCTGAGGAGTCATGAATGGTACTGAACATTTTGCAGTCATCCGCAAACATGCCCACTTCCGGTGATGGAAAAAAAAATCAAAGAATAAATATGTTAGTCCTGATCATTTTTGGTCACTTCAGAGTAAGAGCTTCTCAAGTTACACAGTCTTGCATGTTCAGAACTTTAAGTTGGTATTCCATGGTGAGTTATCCACCGAATACGTTGGGCGGGATTCTCCGCTTGATGACTCCGATTTTGTAAACGGCGGTCGGGTGAAGAATCCCCTTTTACGACCGAATCAGGGCCGGCGCCTGTTTTCGGATGCTCCACTTCTCCAAGACGGCATAATCTGGGAGTATGCTGCGTGCCGTTGGTACAGCATCAGGACGTTACCTGAAGGCCCTCCCCAGATATTCCAACCCAATGGCACGATGGCGCGGTACACTTGTGCTCTGTTTTTGTGAACCGTGCGTGGCGGCTGCGGACTGTGTCCAACTCCGCCACAGACAGTCGGGGCGCAGGGGAGGGGAGACATGCCGCTGGCCGGGGGGGAGGGGGGGGGGCTTCGGCGTGGGCTGGGGGAACTGGTGGTGGGGGTGTTCTGGGGGTGGCTAGGGGGGGGTCCAGGGGGGGCACTATCTGCCAGGTCAGGTCTGCGCTCGGCTGGCGCCATGTTGTACAGCGCGACCGCTGCAGGTCGTCGCTGTGCACATGCATGGCCATGGACCCGGCCATTCTCAGCCAGTTTCTGGCGGGGGAGCGGGGAGTTCTACCCAGCGCTGCTGCTAGCCTCTCACCAGTCCCAGAATTGATGACGGTTCTGCGCCGATTTTGGCATCGTAAAACGCCACAGCCGGCGTCAGCATTTAGTTGCGAAATTTAGTTGCGAGAATCCAGCCCCCTATATTTATGCAGATTCACACCGTTTATATTGAAACATTTAATCCAAAATATCAATTCCCAAAGTGCAATGCAGCGAGTTATGTTTCTTTCTGTCGTGTTCTTTCCCAGAAAGTAGGAAAAGCAGATTTACTAAAGCAACACAAAGGCGTCGGATTAAATCGCATGGAATTAATAAGTGTGAAAAATCAATTCTTGCAAACGGGAGGAACGTTTGAACAAACTGAGCTTTCTTCCTCGTTTACTGATGGTTTTTAAAGGGGAGAAAAATAAATACAAATTGTAGTTATCATTAGTTGTGTCTTTTTTTGACTTTAAAATGCAGTGTAAACAACTATTTTCAGTAAAAGTGTCATGTTCCAGCAATCAGTCAGGGTGTTTTTGTACAGTAATTTTAGTTTCACCTCAGCATGTGGTAACAGAACATACAGTAGTTTTTCAGCCTTTTGACAGGGCAGTCATTCCACATACCGCTTATATCCGTCCCCATTTATTTTTCATATATATGCAAAAGAACGATATTCTTTACATTTTTGTGCTTTTACTGCATGTCTGCAAAGCATGTTGTGGGGGAACCGCTCGCACAAATGATGGACTTGGGTCCACCAGGCTATGTCTTGTCAGATTTTCCAACCTTTGAAAATGTGGTTTCTTTACTGTGTGAACGGACTAATGTACCATGAACCAGGGTAGAATTATTTTATGCAACATTGCAAGAGTCTATCAATTTGCATAATTCTATGTATAATACCATGACTTTAAGGGAGGACAGTCTGCAACATTCTCCCTGTCCCAGCATATTATGTCACTTTGATAAGTTAATCATGCTCATGCGTAATTAATTACACTTGATGACAAAGTGAACTTTGTGCCTTTGCATCACAGCTTGCTTTTTTAAGCATCCAATATCTGTACGTTTAGAAGTGGCGTTTCACCGAACAGTTTAAATACAGTGAGACGGACAGCATTAATACCGTGCTTCATCTGGAGACCTTGACTGGATGAAATTGGGAAAGGAGTGTGCAGCACACAAACACAGACAGTGTTTTAAACTCGGTGCCAGCCCGGTTGTGTAATCACCAGAAAATCTGCAGCTTCCCTCCTTCCTCTAATCTTGGTGGTAAAGGAACTATGGAGCCATGAATCACAGTAAGAGGTACGCTTCTCAGCAGGCTGATTTAAACAACTCGCCCTAAAAATTGAATTGGGCCTTCCTGCCTCTTAAGCACCAAATGGAATACCTAATCAGTCAACAATGCAGACAGAGTATTGACAGGCAGAGAGATCTGTGCGTGACTGTCCACCGATCACTGAAAGTGGCAACGCATGTGGATGAGGTGGTCAAGAAGGGATATGGCATGCTGGCCTTAATCGGTCAGGGTATTGAATATAAAAAATAGCAAGTCATGTTGCAGCTGTACAGGACCTTAGTTAGGCCTCATTTGGAATATTGTGTACAATTCTGGTCGCCACACTACCAGAAAGATGTGGATGCTTTGGACAGGGCACAGAAGCGGTTTACTGGGATGTTGCCTGGAGGGCATTAGCTATGAAGGGAGGTTAGATAAACTCGGTCTGTTATGGAATGTGCTGCCTGGGGAGGTGGTGGGAGCCGGTACATTTAAGGGGCATCTAGACAAATATACGAATAAGGTGGGAATGGAAGGAAGACTCCGTAAGTGAAAACGGTTTTAGTTTAGGCAGGTACCATGGTCGGTGCAAATTGGAGGGCCGTAGGGCCTGTTCCTGTGCTGAATTGTTCTTTGTTCTTTACACGTTCTTTATGGGTCAGAGTGCATCACCTGCCATATTAGTGCAGCAAAAAGATAGGTACCCAGAGCCCATATTTGAATAAGAGTTAGGCCCGTTGCACATGAGGCCCCAGCTACAGTATTGGTTTTCCCAGAATGTTGCTAGTCCTGTCTGCTTGTGGCCTTACAGATCACCCTTAAAGGGCTGCAACAACCAAGGCATTCATATCCTGACCTGGCTGGTGAGCTGAGAGGAGCAGGGATGCTGCATCTTCCTTCACATTCAAGCAGCATGGGTGGTTTCTTTGTCACCACCAGCTCCTCGAAATGCCTGCCGATAGCGCTCCCAAGTGTGTCACCCACAATCCTGGCCTTCACACACACCCCACAATCACTGTCATCCGCTATCCACCCTACCATTTTAAAAAGTTTGTTCATGGGATGTTGATGTCGTTGGCTGGGCCAGCCTTTAAGAGTCAACCACATCACTGTGGATCTGGAGTCACATGTAGGCCAGACCAGGTAAGGACGTCAGATTTCCTTCCCTGAAGGACATCAGTGAACCAGATGTATTTTTACGACAATCGACAATGGTTTCATGGTCATCATTAGGCTTTTAATTCCCGATTTTTATTGAATTCAAATTTCACCTTCTGCCATGGTGGGATTTGAACCTAGGTCCCCAGAGCATGACTCTGGTTCTCTGGATTACTAGTCCAGCAACAATACCACTACACCACTGCCTCTCCTAACCACCTACTGGTATGCACCCTTCCAATCCCAGCTACCTCTCAATTACCCATCTTCCTGATCGATTCCTTTATGAACACAATAAAGAGCAGCAGTTAGTGCTACAAGGATTTGATCTATGAGTCCTCCTTCCCCGCTGAGCTACTTGGGGTTGTCTGTTAGGTGCCTGTAGTTCACGAGTTTGATGATAATGAAGCTCGTAGAAAACCAGTGTTTCCAAAGACTGGCAACAAAGGACTTTGGATTTGGGTTTATTATCACGTGTGCCGAGGTACGGTAAAAAGTATTGTTCTGCGTACAGTCCAGGTAGATCGTTCCATACATGGAAAAACATAGGACATATGATAGATACAGAATGTAAATATATAGACATACACACCGGGTGAAGCACACAAGGAGTGTAGTACTACTCAGTAGAGAACATGTGTAGAGAGATTAGTTCAGACCATGAGAGGGTATTCACGGGGCTGGCAACAGCAGGGAAGAAACTGTTTCTGAATCAGTTAGTGCTTGTTCTCAGATTTTTGTATCTCCTGCCCAATGGAAGGGGTTGGAAGAAAGAATAACCTGGGTGGGATGGGGTCTTTGATTATGCTGCCCGCTTTTCGAAGGCAGCGGGAGGTGTAGACAGAGTTGATGGATGGGATGTGGGTTCACGTGATGGACTAGGCTGTGTTCACGACTCCCTGTAGCTTCTTACGGTCTTGGGCCAAGCAGTTGCCATACCAGGCTCTGATGCAGCCATATACAATGCTTTCTATGGTGCATCTGTAAAAGTTGGTCAGAGTCAATGTGGACATGCGGAATTTCCTTTGTTTCCTGAGGAAGTATTGGCGCTGTTGTGCTTTCTTGTTTATAGCCACCATCGCACTAACTCATTCTGTGGCTTCGTCTACAGGTGTTGTGACTGCAGTAATCCTTTGCAGCTCATTGACTACTTTCTGCTTCATGACTGTTGATACTCTTCTCACAACCTGTTGGTGGTACCAAATCATCTAGGCTCATTTGATATTTCACTGGGAGCTTACCAATGATGTCACAATTGAATAGCATCACAGAATTTACATTGCAGAAGGAGGCCGTTCAGCCCATCGAGTCTGCACCGGCCCTTTGAAAGAGCACCCTACCCAAGCCCACACCTCCACCCTATCCCCATAACCCAGTAACCCCACCCTACCCCACCCCACCTTTTTGAACACTTAAGGGCAGTTAGCATTGCCAATCCACCTAACCTGCACATCTTTGGACTGTAGGAGGAAACAGGGTCACCCGGAGAAAATCCACGCAGATATGCAGATAGGTATAGGTATTTGTACTCTCTCATTTCTGGCATCTGGTGTTGCAGAACATGTACCTTTGGACCAAGTTGGATGAGTCCCAGTGTGATGCTGTCCTGAAGACCTAAATGTGAAACTTGAAACTATTCTGTGTGCAATGAAGAGTGGCCACACCTTCAGTATAGATGGCTTGTCTGCCATAGGTCCATCTGGATATTGGGGTCCGGTGCTGCATATGGGTCTAGTCCCGTTGCATTCAGCTGGGCAATACATTACACTTTGCTCCATATCAATCTCTACCATCAGTCTTGTGTTGCTGCAAATCATGTTCAGGGTGGGGAAGATCTTAACTTTTTCTGTGACGGTGTTGACACTCTCACAGTAGAGTGTTGTTGGAGGCTCAGTGGTTTGTTTGCTCTGGTTGAACTCCAGTTTGTTCACTTTGCTTGAGCTCCCGCCCTTTGGACGACTGACGGGCTGTAACGTGGCGCTTGTCAAAAGAAAACTGCTACGATTTCAATCTGCAGCATTTTGCAAAATGACTCAATTTTCCACATTTGTTGCAGCGTTTATAATGCGCCAGGTATGCTGCTCCAGTCTGAGGGTGGCGGGAAGGGCTTCTTCCATGAAAATCTCAGTTTCCCGCCTAAATTCCTTGCTGCTTTGTTCAGACTGTTCGTTTAACGTGCAGATGCTAATTGCTGTTTGTAGTGTTAAATTTATCTCTCACAGCAGCTGTTTGCAGACTTAGATCGCTGCCGCCCTCACATGCTATTCAATCCCTGACAAACTCATCAGTAATGGTGCCAAAAGCACAGTTCTTCTCTAAGATTTTCAAAGTTGCCCTGTATGGTTGTATCGATTCGTCAGAACCTTGATTTGTTAGCGGAATGCTTGCCTGTCGAGTATTACGTTCTTCCCTCGCAAGCAAATGTTCTCAAACATTTTTAGTTATTTGGATGTCCTCTTTCTCCTCCTCCATTTGAAACACGAAGGACACAAACGTCTCAACGGCCTTAGGGTCCACTAAATTTAGTAAGGTATAAGTTTGTACCCCTTTTGATTTATCTGAAAATCCAGCACCATAGTGTGTGAGCCACTCCTTTTCAAACTTGGTTCAATTGTCTACAATATTTTCATTGAATACCAGCGGGACGATGCGCTGAAGTCCTTGTGCCATACTGCCAACTCCTGACACCATGTAGAAGTGCTGGGTTCCCAAAGACTGGCAACAAATGACATGTAATAAGCAATACTTTACCCACTAGCTGAGCATGCTTGTACTCTGCCTGCGCTCTGGGGACAACTCCCTCACTTCCAGGACGTGATCTCTTGAGCAGTCGCATCATCATGTTATATAACATGACCACTCGATCCACAAAGCTCAAGGCCCAACACTAAAGTGTGCCTTGGGCCTATCCATTCAGCCACAACGAATGAGCCTTTTGCTCTGTACATACCTGTTTATGGCCTTGCTTGAATTTCTTGACACCCTGTTGCTGTTTCCATTCTGGAGCTTCACAAATCGGAGCTGGTGAAGGTTCCTCACCTTGCTGGGACCTTCATTCAATCAGTCTTAGGCATTCCATTAGGGAGCGGAAGCTAGGTTGTAAATTGTCACTAAGGTGGAGAGGCTGTCTGCAATGGGGAAATCCCGGAAATGGCTGGAGATTTTAAGGACACGGAATGTTCCATTTTTGCAGGGGGCAGGATAGTAAACAGGCTGGGCTTGCAGGGGCTGGTTTAGCCCAGTGCGCTAAACAACTGGCTTGTAATGCAGAACACAGCCAGCAGCGCGGGTTCAATTCCCGTACCAACCTCTCCGAACAGGTACCGGAATATGGCGACCAGGGGCTTTTCACAGTAACTTCATCGAAGCCTACTCGTGACAATAAGTGATTATTATCCGCGGTTTGCAGAGACAGCAGGCCATTTGAATCTCAGTTGCCTCTACTTATTTCCGATTCTGTCATCCCAGCTGTCTGGATCCCGAAGTATGCAGAGTAGACAAGGTCAGAGAAGGTCTACTTTTTCTGGATTTATTTTGGATAGTCAGGCGACCCACACTTGGAGTTGTGAAGGAGGAGCAGATGGAAGATAATCAGGATTTACCGGTGCCGAGGGTATCGAACGCGGCTATCATACTTCAACACAATGGAAAACCAGTGCCGGAGAAGACTCTGGTTGAGCTGTGATGTCCTGATGGATGGTATAACAGCACCGGAGCCACAATCCATTGACTCCCATGCCCAGCCATTGGCTGTGAAGGTAACTGTCACATTGAACTTCTATACCTCAGGCTTTTTCCAGGGCCAGCAGGAGACTTGGCTGGTATTTCCCAGTCAGCAACATTATTGAAGTGACTAATACCCTGTTTATTCATGTGGGGGAAGTACATTCGTTTCCCCGTGGATTTTGATTCTTTGACTCAGAGAGCCTGCCCAAATTACAGGCTTCCTTCAAGTGCAGGCCCTCATGTTGCAATACAGGTCCCAATTCAGCATGCGGACACCTTTTTTAAACTGCAAGTTATTTCACTCCATTAATATCCAGGTGGCTTTAGACCACAATAATGTCTTTTTTCACGTTTGTACATGATTCCTGGACAGTCATAGAGTCATACAGCACAGAAAGAGGCCCATCATGTCTGTACCGGCCATCAAGCACCAGCTGCCACAATTCTTTCATACTCAGGAATTCAGAACTTCCCAATCTATTTCACCTGCCTATACAGATCAGGGGACAAAGGCTATCACATAAGAGCATGGCTAATGGCCCACTTTAGGAGCCCACGATCTGAGGCAGAGTGAATCTACAATAGCAGGCATGCCGTCACCAGAAGCACAATATTTGCAGCTTTGCAACTCTCCTGACAACACATTAATGTTTCCTCCAAGGCTCCGGGTGTGCTACGCCAAGTATTAACATTTGAAGCGATAACTCTGAGGGTTCCTGAGACACTCGACCTTCACCAGGCTCACCGCTGGTGACCCCTCACCATTTTCCGAATCCACTCCATACCTTCCGACCAAAAATCAGAACTCCAGGTGACCATTTTTTTGAAGGTTGGATTTGCATAGGCTGGAACTCTCCAACTTCTGCGCATTTGATCCAGGGGCAAAAATCTGAGCCCAGAGTTTTCCTTAAAGAGGCCACAACAAAGTGTGGCACTGAGCTTGCCCTTGGCTGCCTATGAACCACTGGTTAGAAAGCAGCATTAATGCAGGTTGTCTGGCAAAGCAACATAAGTAAATTGGATTTGTGAAATTCTGTAATGAAACTTCATCAGTTCATTATTATCTTTTCTGCTGTAAATGACTGCATATGTATTTGATAATTGCATAGAGAATTTGATGAATAAGTGTTTTGTGACTTCAATATAAGGACAATAGATTATTGAGTATATTGCAGTTCGTGGCTGTAAATAGGTTGTAGCACGAAGACAGAGAAAAGTGATAATACTAGTCAATCCCCATTTCATTACCCATGACAAAAAAATGAGAAGTTTGCCCCCGCTTTGGTTTGAGGTTTTTATGGATTTGGAGAGTACAACACCTAATTTGCAAAGAATATATCATTGCTGATGATGTTTAAGCAGAAATCAAGGTTGATACCTTCACTGTTGGGACTTTGTGTTGTGACTTCAGGGTTTTCCAGAACATCCATTAAATTGATTCTGTCAAAAATGGCGCTTTTCTGTTTAGTCAAGGAAATGTGGATAAGATTGGGGGAGTGGGTTAAATATATATTAAGAAAGAAAGAAATGGCAAAAGACAGTTAAAATGAAATGGGATGAAAACAAATGGGTCGGGGTGGGGTAGAGCTCATCATCTGAAGTTGTTGAATTCGATGTTCAGGCCGGAAGGCTGTAGCGTGCCTAACCGGAAGATGAGATGTTGTTCCTCCAGTTTGCATTGGGCTTCACTGGAACATTTCAGCAGGCCAAGAACAGACATGTGGGCATGGAAGCAGGGTGTTTTGTTAAAATGGCAAGCAATGGGAAGGTCAGGTTCCTGAATGCGCAAAGACCGAAGATGCTCAGCAAAGCGATCACCCAGTCTGCATTTGGTCTCTCCGATATAGAGGAGACCACATTGGGAGCAGCGAATGCAATAGACCAGATTGGAAGAGGTGCAAGTGAAAGACTGCTTAACCTGGAATGAGTGTTTTGGGCCTGGGATGTTAAGCATGCAAGAGGTAAAGGGGCAGGTGCTACACCTTCTGCGATTGCATGGGAAGGTGCCATGGTTGATGGGAGAGATACTGGGTGTGGTGGAGGGGTGGACTAGATTATCTCAGAGGGAACGGTCTCTGTGGAATGCTGACAGAGGTTAGGCATGCTACAGCCTTCCGGTCTCAACATGGAATTCAACAACTTGAGATGATCAGTTCTACCCCACCTCGACCCATTTGTTTTCATCCCATTTCATTTTAACTGTCTTTTACCATTTCTTTCTTTCTTAATATATATTTAACCACCCCCCCCCCCCCCCCAATCTTACCCACCTTTCCTTAACCTTTCTCCCCTTTGCTTTCCCCTTCCCCTCCCCCCACATCTACGGTTCATCCTCTGATGTTAGTTTCCCTGCTGTTTGGCCTTTCACATCTTTTGTTCTCTCTGGGGACTGCCATTAACACTCTCCCCCCTTGGTTTCTGCAGCCATTAGCACCCGGTTTCCCTGGGTTTCTGTGGCTATGACTCATCTTTTATTCTCACTCCACAGTATAAATATTTCCCACTTTCTCTGTTTGTTAGCTTTGACAAAGAGTCATCGGCCTTGAAATGTTATTTCTTTTCTCAGACCTGCTGAGATTTTCCAGCATTTTCTCTTTCGTGGTAATATTATATATCGGGCCAGAACCATTTGTTGACCATGCAAGCATGACGTTGAAATTGAGTTCCGCAAAGCTCTCCTGTGAGATAAGGGCTACCCAGATTACTTGCTGTGTATTGCACATTCTCAGGAATAGGCCTAAGGCTGACATTTTCAGATGTGAAAAGTGCCTAGCCTACCTGAATCTGCCCTGGAAGGGAAAAAATCTAAAGAATTTGAGCAGCAAGCGAAGCTAGACATTTGACAAAGCTACTGTGTAATGGCAACACAAGTGGTATTTTCCACAAACAGGATGCTGCTCTCAAGTCAAAAAGACCTTCTGCCGACCACAAAAATTAATGTGCCCTATGAATTTCAGTGCTGGTGCAATGTCAGCTGCAGAGGCCAGAGTTTTTCAAAGTGCGGGTGGGTCGCAGGCAGACGTCAGGAGGGTTGTGGAGCGATTGGTTCCATCATTCCCACACTGGTCCCAATTGTGGGAGAAGCACCCGACGGTCACTACCAGCTTTTAAATTGAGAATGGCAGCCACTGCTGCCTTTTAAATACAAAGAAATTAAGTTGTGTGCAGTTTTCTGGCCAGAGGTGGCAGCAGAGAGAACACCACGTAACCGACGCATACACTCGACATCAAGCATCCTGTATGTGCTTTTGGCGCCAAACCATGGAGGAGAGCTGCTTCCATTTTCCAACTGCTGGTAAGCAAGGCAAGAGGACTGTGAGGATGGATCATTTTCTTACAAGTGAGAGACAGTCAGAGACACAAATAGGCAGTGTAACTACTGGACAGGGTTTCACAACAGAATCTCCTGGAGAGAGCTGCTCAAGAGAGTCCAGGGCAGGACAGAGCAGTGCTAGTGTTAGTTCAGTGCAGAGCTCCAGAGACTCTGGTTAAGAGCCTACAAAGAAGAAACTTAACTCGGGAACAAAGTAGTATAACAATGATTTCTTGAGGTATGGTTTTGTCAATTGTGCCAATGCAAATAAGGGTATAAAGATTATGTGTGTTATATGCGAATACGTACTGGAAACTGAGAGGAGAAGTTGCAGATTTTGAAAGAGGAGTGGTGGGTGAAAAATGTCTTTTGAGATTAAGACTCCAAAGTCAGTTATTACCTTACAGCTGACTCCAAATTAAAAGACGACACTGCTGTACTTGACCTCTGATACCACATTAAAACAGGCCCAGTGCCCCGGTAGTACAGTGGTTAGCACTGTTGCTTCACAGCACCAGGGTCCCGGGTTCAATTCCCGCTTGGGTCACTGTTTGTGCTGAGTCTGCACGTTCTCCCCTTGGCTGCTTGGGTTTACTCCAGGTGCTCCAGTTTCCCCCTACAAGTTTCGAAAGACGTGCTTGTTAGGTGAATTGGTCATTCTGAAGTCTCCCTCAGTGCACCCAAACAGGCGTCAGAGTGTGGCGACCAGGGGATTTTCACAGTACCTTCATTGCAGTGTTAATGTAAGCCTACTTGTGACAATAATAAAGATTATAAAAGGCCATGAGGCTGTCAGTATTCAGGAGTAGCATCTCTTGGGAGTATCCAGAGCTGAGTAAAACAAGCATTTTGTTGCTATTTGCCCTTGATGATGACCGATATGTGCAAGGTTGGATTTTCCGTTTTCACAAAGATGAAGATGGCACAAAGGAATTGGCTGATGCCTGCACCTGATATGCTTATTTCCCTCTTCTCTTGGTGATCCTGATTCAAGAGAGATCATGAAGACCAAACAGGTTGCCCTTTCGCATTAAATGTAAGGGAACATGGCATGTGTTACAGAGGTCAGCCATGTTGAGCGTGACAGATGGATGGCGTGGGTTGTGAAGTTCATCTAGCATAGCTCCCGAAGGTTGGCCAGTTGGCAATTGTGGGTCCTGGGAAAAAAAGGTTTGAAAAACGCTTTCACAGGCTGTCCATTCCAATGAGTGGTGGATCATAACAAACAACATGTGACTTTGGCTGTTTGTAGGAAGATTACTGACCATACTCAAACAGTCTGTGCTTGCAAAAGTTCAGAATTTAATATCTGACGGGTAGATGTGATTATGCGATAGGGCAATGCTTGCTGGACAAATACAAGTGTGCTAGGAATTACACTAAAAACCAATTTATGATTATGTTTGACTGGCAATGTAGCTCATTTACGCTTGCTGGAAGCTACATATATTAATATGCAGGGACTTGTCCCTTGCAGAAAAAAGGAATATACCCATACATCGCACATTGTTTGAACAAACAAAAGCGTGGGGGACAATATCATCCTGGTGCATTCGCCATGGCAAACGCCTCGACCAATCAGAGCTGACTTGGAACCAATCAGCACTTATTTTCTCATGCAGTATAAATTGTTATTCCTGTTGAAATTTGGAATTCTTGTATCTGTCCTGATAAGTTCAAGACAAAAAGCTTCAACAGCATGTCTCTTTTTTCAGTTAAAGAAACAGAAAGGCTTAAGGAAGGAATTGCAGAGTTCACTGCAGGTATATGGTATACAATATTTTAATCATTCCAGGTGATTTAAAAAATAATCACTCATTACTGGCAGATCCAAAAGTACTTAGTGATTTCATCACAATCATTGTTAATTAATTGACAGTACTTCTTAGAAACCTTCTCATTTTCATATCTCGCAGGAAATGCAAAGTGAGTTGGCATGGAAATATTTTATCTAAAGAACCTTACTTCAAGTTGGTTTCTATTGGACATATAGTCACCATTCAGAGAATCTAAGTCAAGCAAAAATCATTTCTGGGTATAATTTTGTCTATTCTACTCCTTAATTATTGGCTTAATTGCACTTTTTCTCCATGAACAGGAATGTTTAATGTCTGCAATTAAGTCACATTGTAATGTACAACTGAGTAACAATAATGCCCAAAATATGACCTCTTGCAAAAAAAACTGGAGTGCTAACAGTAAAAGAAGGAAGTGGTGGAAAATTGGGCGATGCCATTCCTCATTTCAGGTGATGTGGCACAGCATCATGTAAGAAATTAATTGATTCATTGTGCGAAAGAAATAAATAGAAACACTTTCTCGTTTGAAAGCTGAGTGCACGATGACGTGCCTGCCTTTGCTATTATCATGTTATCTCTGTCGAATATAACTTGCAGTTTTGCTGGTATTGCCTCACAGGTGTATATTTATCAGCTTGTTTTTGTATGGATATGGGTTTGTTTATTGTCACGTGTACCGAGGTACAATGAAAAGTATTGTTCTGCGTACAGCTCAGACAGATCATTCCGTACACAAAAAGAACATAGAACATACAGTGCAGAAGGAGGCCATTCGGCCCATCGAGTCTGCACCGACGAGTCAGAATACAGGAGGGAGATAGAGAACCTAGTGGAGTGGTGTAGCAACAACAATCTCTCCCTCAATGCCAGCCAAACTAAAGAGCTGGTCATTGACTTCAGGATCAAAGTACTGTACACACCCCTGTCAGCATTAACGGGGTTGAAGTGGAGATGGTTAGCAGTTTCAAATTCCTAGGGGTGCACATCTCCAAAAATCTGTCCTGGTCCACCCACGTCGATGCTACCACCAAGAAAGCACAACAGCGCCTATACTTCCTCAGGAAGCTAAGGAAATTCGGCATGTCCACATTAACCCTTACCAACTTTTACAGATGCACCATAGAAAGCATCCTATTGGGCTGCAACACAGCCTGGTATGGCAACTGGTTGGCCCAGGACCGCAAGAAACTTCAGAGAGTCGTGAATACCGCCCAGTCCATCACACGAACCTGCCTCCCATCCATTGCCTCTATCTACACCTCCCGCTGCCTGGGGAAAGCGGGCAGCATAATCAAAGATCCCTCCCACCCGGCTTACTCACTCTTCCAACTTCTTCCATCAGGCAGGAGATACAGAAGTCTGAGAACACGCACGAACAGACTCAAAAACAGCTTCTTCCCCACTGTCACCAGACTCCTAAATGACCCTCTTATGGACTAATCTCATTAACACTTCACCCTGTATGCTTCATCCGATGCCAGTGCCTATGTAGTTACATTGTATATCTTGTGTTGCCCTATTATGTATTTTCTTTTATTCCCTTTTCTTCCCATGTACTTAATGATCTGTTGAGCTGCTAGCAGAAAAATACTTTTCACTGTACCTCGGTACACGTGACAATAAACAAATCCAATCTAATCCAATCCACCGACCCACTTAGTGTGAACTACAAGGCCTCTGATGAATAACCTATTAAGAAGAGGCTGAAATCGGGAACAAAGGAGCATAAAGATGATTTCTTGATGTATGGCTTAATTAATGGTGTCAATGCAAATCAGGATGCAAACTCCATGAGTGTTATGTGCACAGAAGTACTGGCAAATGAAAGATTAAAAGCCTCAAAACCTCAATTGCATTTGAAAACTAAGCATGGCAAGTTTGAGGACAAACCTCAATTATTTTTTAAAAGATGCAGCAAGAACCTAAATCATAAACTGGAGTCATAAGCAGAAAAGTAACAATGATAAAGCACATGAGATTGTGACGACCAAGCAGGCTCACACGTCACATTAAAGAAAGCAAAAGCGGTGTGTCATGAAGTTCAGGTGTCATGGGTCACAAAGGTCGGCCGACATGGGTCACGAAGGTCAGCCGACATGGGTCATGAAAGTCGGCCAGCCTGGGTCGCGAAAATTAGCCGCATGGATTGCGAATGTTGACTGGTTGGTAGAAGTGGGTCCCAGGAAAAAGAAATTTGAAAAATACTGCCCTACAGTATTCAAGGATTATTACTCGTTTGGAGATGCTGTCCATCGAATAATGTTACACCTGAAGCCCTAGTTGATTTCAAACAACCCATGGAAAACAGCGACTTCTATAGCAGAGCACTTGGAAAACAGTGGCAGGATCGGACAGAGTCAGCATGGATTTACAAAAGAGAAATCATCCTTGACAAATCTATTGGAATTCTTTGAAGATGTAAAAAATGTAGTTGATGATGGGAGCCAGCAGATTTAGTTTATGTAGACTTTCAGAAGCCTTTCGACAGAGTTCCACATAAGAGATTAGCCTGTAAAATTAAAGTGCATGGAATTGGGGTAGTGTAGTGAGATGGATAGAAATGTAATATTGCCAAATTTGCAGGTCACACAAAGTTGGGTGGGCGGGTCAGCTGTGAGGATGATGCAGGGATTCCTGATTGTGATTTGGACAAGTTGAATAAGTGGGCAAATGCAAGGAAGATGCAGTGTAATGTGAATAAATGTGACGTTATCCATTTTGGTAGCAAAAAGAGGAAGGCAAATTATCATCTGAATGTTTATAGGTTAACAGAGGAGGATGTGCAACAAGACCTGGGTGTCCTTGTACACCGGTCACAGAAAGAAGCATGATAATGCAGCAGATAGTGAAGAAAGAAAATGATATGTTGGCCTTCATGCTGAGAGTATTTGAGTACAGGAGCAGGGATGTCTTGCTGCAGTTATACAATGAAATGAATGAAATGAAAATCACTTATTGTCACAAGTAGGCTTCAAATTAAGTTACTGTGAAAAGCCCCTAGTTGCCACATTCTGGCGCCTGTTCTGGGAGGTTGGTACGGGAATTGAACCATGCTGCTGGCCTGCCTTGGTCTGCTTTCAAAGCCAGCGATTTAGCCCTGTGCTAAACCAGCTCCTGGTTTACAGGGCCTTGGAGAGGCCACACCTGTTGTGTTGTGTGCAGTTTTGGTCTCTTATCTGAGGAAGGACCTTCTTGCTATGGAAGGAGCGCAACAAAGGTTTACCAGACTGATTCCTGGGATGGCTGGACTGGCATATGTGGAGAGATTGAGTTGGTTAGGATTATCTTCATTAGTGTTCACAAGAATGACGGAGGATCTCATGAAAACCTATAAAGTTCGAACAGGACTAGACAGGGTGGATGCAAGAAGGATGTTCCTGATGGCGGGGAGTCCAGAACCAGTGGACACAATCCCAGGATACAGAGTAGACCATTTAGGACTGTGATGAGGAGGAATTTCTTCACCCAGAGAGTGGTCATCCTGTGGAATTCTCTATCACACTAAGCAGTTAAGGCCGAAACATTGTTTGCTTTTAAGAAGGAATTAGATATAGCTTTTGGAGTTAAAGGGATCAAAGGATCTGGAGGTAAAGGGGGAATAGGTTACTGACTTGGATGATCAGCCATGATCACAATGAATGGTAGAGCATGCTCGTAAGGCCGAATGTCCTCCTGCCCCTATTTTCTATGTTTCTATGTTCCTCCCAGCGTTCTACTCAACGTTGACCATTCATCTCATGATGCTTCTGGGATCTTCCATGTTTGCAAATGTACAAGCAGTGAGCTAGTATTGATATAGTTCCTTGTAATGTCCCTGATTGATTACTTTTTTAAGTGCAGTTACTGTTGTTACGTAGGCAATTGTAGCAATGTCCAGCTAGTGAATCTAGTTTTGGTTCGGGCAGCACGCTGGCGCAATGGGTTAGCCTTGCTGCCTCACGGCGCTGAGGTCCTAGGTTCGATCCCGGCTCTGGGTTACTGTCCGTGTGGGGTTTGCACATTCTCCCCGCGTTTGGGTGGGTTTCGCCCCCATGACCCAAAGATGTGCAGGGTAGGTGGATTGGCTGGCTAAGACATCAGAAAAAACCTCTATTCTTCATTGAATCGTGACATGAATTGCTTTATGTTTACTTGAGCAGGAAGATAGGGCCTCACTTTAACATCGTTTGAAAGGCAGCACTGCTGAGAATGCGGCACTCCCTCAGCAATGCACTGAAGTAACCCAGTTACACACTTCATATTCAGCCTGAACCAGAGGTGACATTGCCTACATTACTGTCACTGTACTTCAAAGTAATTACATGCATGTGGACTGCTGTGAAGCATTTCTGAGGAGCATGATATGGAGTTATATAAATATTGTGGTCTATTTATACTTTTAAATGCCATAATTAATTAAATTTGAAGTGCCAATGTAATGGCTTTTTGTGGTTATCTGTTCAAGTTCAATTTATATACCATAAATAAAGCTTGTCATAAAAAGTAATTCATCACATTTTGTTAAAACATTTATCATAGCAACAATATTTGTGCAGATTATCCCAACATATTAATAATTACTTAATTGGTGTACACATAATTTAATAAATATGTTAAGTCAGCAGCAAGTAATAGTGCAGAGTTTGACAACGCACTTTTTTCTGATTTGGGCAAAAGGATTTAAATATTCTGACGGCTGTCACTGTGTTCCTGGTAATAGTAGGCTATCAATACCAGTTTTTCAGATCAGGGTCTGCACAGCATCAAGGTCATGAAATGACCCAAACCAGGTCAGGAATACACACTGTGAAATGACCTGTTATAACACACTGAAACCTGCTGTCGCATAATCTTTATGATGTGGGCTTTTTTGTACCCAACTTTCACCTTAATGTTTGCTGTGTGATAGGAGGTGGAGATGGCACTTCCTGGCCTCACAAGACGACCCGGTTAAATAGTCCAACAAACAATATTTGTCGGGTTTTCTTACATTTGAAAGGTTAAAATGTATTTCTGGACCATTTTTTCCCTATCAGGGTCTTCACATTGTTCATCAGAGTGAAGTAAAGCTGCTTAGAATGAAAGCCGACTAGGACGATGATAAATAAAGTTCCTTCTAATAACCTTTAGCATACAAAAAGCATGACCCAAGTAGTTTTGCCTATGAACTGACTAGTACCATTGGACAAGTGAATTTGTAAGCTGTCATTATTATTCCTCCCTTTGCATTTGTACCTACTGCATTTAATGCACAAAGGTAATACATTCAAAGGGGATGTCCATTAAATCTAAGCAAACTGAAATGAAAACCAGGTAAATTGTGTTTCCTGTAGACTGTGAACTGACGCTGTATCAAGATAAACAAGAGTCAAGCTCCCAGAGGAACACTTATGTCTCAAGCTATGAGCACTACTGTTTAATGTACACTCATGCTCCAGCTACCTCCCATTTCCTTCATTTGAATCTCCTGACCTGTTTCACACACACACTTTTCAGCTCCATGCTGGGTTTCCTATTTATTGAATACATTTCTCCCTCTAACATTTTTCCACCTGAATTGGCACTTCTGTGACTTTTATGGTCACATTGCATGCAGGTCTCTCAAGATTATAAACTAGGTATTTTCTCCTCGTTCTTTTTTTTTTGTCGCCTGCTTGCATGGTTCAGTTCTTGGCTGAGCCAGACCTCGATGCACAAATTGAGAGTGTCATTTCTGACAAGCACCCATTAACATTCTAGGCCACCGGCTTCTTATCAATTTGATTTAAAAGTCTTGTTTGCTAGAAAGTATATTTTCCGGTAGCTGATAAGAAAATAAAACATATGGAAAAAGACACCAAGCTGTGCGAATGGATAAGCATATTCTCGTACGCAGCTGCACAATGTTAGGACTTGACTCCTGGCTAATGAACATTGTGGGTCGTGTTTATTTTGAGAAGCTGGCCCCATATTCAGCAATTCAGTTAGCATTACCTACCTCCATTTTACTCATTTTGATTCCTTTTTCTCTGTTCACCTTTCCGCTGTGCTCTTTTGTGTTTGGCTATCTGCTCGGTAACTAATGTTATGTGCTGGAGAACAGTGCCACAGAGATACAGAGTAAGACCAAGCAATGTTGCCTAACCCTATCGAGCTCAGATCAATGTCAAATCACAAAGCATCAGAAACGCACTCTGCTGGAGACCATGCCGTCTTCGCAAACACACAAGGCACGGGATTGAGGCAGAATTACGTCAGTTTTTGTGTAAATAATCAAGCACTGACCTGCAAGGTTAAAACCTATAATTGCAGAGACACTTCAAAGCGATGACTACCTTTTGGAGCAGTTTGTGCTGTGACAGATAGCAACATCGCCCATTAAGTATTTCATTAGATGTAATACGGCAAAAGTAATATTTTCAACAGCTGCCGTTATGCCCAACCCAGCCAAATTAGAGGCTAAAATGAAGCAGGAGAAAAACATCAAAGCACTCAAGTAATGCAGGAAATGATTGTTACAACCGTGTCTATTATTCCTTGATAAATTATTCATTCCAATTCTCATGTTTGCATTTTCCTTCAACAAAGTCGCAGTATTATCATATGGTTGTAAAATAACAATTATGTTTCTATGTCCATATAAAATATATACAATTACATACCTACTGCAGAATTGGAGAGCTACAGTTTGCATATTAAAAGGGCTCAGTGTCTGACTCAGGCAAGCGCTCCAGTCAGCAGCGTGCAGGCCCTTATTGAAGACAGCATTCACCACAGTTCCCATGTTCGCTCAGAGTTTGGGCTGAAAATCTCCCTCCTCTTGCCCTTTCCTGCCCCCGCATTCCTCCCTTCACAGGACAATTCCAATTATGCAAAGAAGAAAAAATAAAATCGAATGTTTTTCACAATGAAAAAGTATTTTGAGTGGGTGAACATGCAAAGACGATTCATTCTGTCTGGGGGTGGGGGTGGGGGGTCGTTGGTGTCACTCACAAGGGACCATCAATTTAGAATTGTCACATAGTGAGGTAAGCGGTTAGAAAATGTTTCTTAATGAAGACAACCATTCAGTCATTGAATGATTTGCTTCCTGGGCTACTTGAGGTAGACACCCATTACGTCTTTTGAAGAGAAATTGAATAAATATTGAAAGTGATGATACAAGTCCAT